>NW_024412419.1:37275840-37337056 GCF_014898765.1 Herpailurus yagouaroundi
GGGGGGGGGGGCAGAGGCCACTCTCCCGACAGCAGTGAGCCTCAGGTATCTGTGCACATAATTTGAAATTTGCAAGGTGGTAGCACTTGTTACTGTTACTTTTTTTTGTTACATCCCTATGGCTGTCATCAACGTGATGCTGAAGGCCACGAGGAAGAAAGCCTTGCCTTAAGACAGGGCTGGGCCACGTCTTTCTGCCTGAGACTGTTTAGAAAACAATAAAGTGCTTTGGAGCGACTTTTTTTTCCCCCCTATCAAAATGAAAATGGCTATATTAGTCCTTGTTCCCGGTTTTCGGGCAGAGAATTATCTATGGGGACCTGGCACAGCTTTTCAAACGTGGCGGTTGGCTGGAGGCTGAGAAGCAACCCCGGGCAGCCACTGGCCTCCCTTGCAATTAGCTCAGGCTATGCCATGGCATGGGCCACTCACAGGGCTCACGGGGCACCTGCCACTGGCGACAAGGCCCACTCTGCCAGGTGTCAAGCAGGCCAGGGACAGGTCTGAGTGCCTTTCCCAAAGCTGCCGCGTGTTCCTCTTCTATGGGACTGGACTGGCTTTCATTGACCCACACCCTTGCTTCGACTATGGCCATGAGCTCACCATTTATATCCAGGGGATATAAATGTATCCAGGGCATATAAATGCACCCAGGGGAACCCTCTCCTTCCCCACTTTTCAAGTGAGGAAACCAAGGCCAGGGTAGGTAGGGAGGCCCAAAGTCACCTGGCAATCACCCACAGAGGCCACAGATAGCAGGGTCATGCTGCCTCACAGTCTGTAGCCAGGGAAAGCATGAAGCCCACGGAATCTGAGGCGGCGCAGGACAGGGGGGCAAGATCGGTGGCTCCAGCAAGGGTCTTGGTGGAGGAGTCCAGTGACCCGGAGGGATGAAGGAGACCAGACACAACGGGTGGGCTGGGGCTGCACTGGGTCAGTTCTGGTGTCTTATGCGGGTTTCTAGGGAGTCCCATTCTTGGCAGGGCCGGAGAGGAAAGGGCGAATGCCTGCAAAAAGTCTCAGGTCAAAGAGCCAGGCTCAAAGGAAGAGGCCGGGAGGGGTTCAGACACCAGGCCTGGGGTAGCAGACCAAAGGCTGAAGGTGGTTTCTAGAACCACGCTACGAGATTAGCCTGGGCCCTGTGGGAAAATGACCTTGATATCAAGCCATTCAAACCACTTAAGTGGGCTTTTGAGTTCCTTTGGGCCGAGAAAGGCCCAGCCCCGGAATCTGTAGACTTGGTGACCTGTAGGTTTGTGCAGATGGCCTTAGCCCAGAGGTCATTCTCACCCAGGCCTGTGCACCCAGGCTCATTTACGCAGCTGCACCAATGGTGCCTAGTGGAAAATCAGAGAAGGCATTAAAAAATAAGTGTTGTTCTAGAAGGAGCCTGGAAGGATGTCAGGAAACTGATCGCAGTGATTGCCTCAAGGGAAGGAAATCAGCCTTCGGCAAGAGCTGGGGGGCTTTTTGTACTTGAAGTTTTTTACAATATATGTATTTTCCAACAATGTGCACATATTAATTGTGAAAAAAATTATGACAAAAGAATTCCATTGTTAATGATGACGGAAAAAAAAAAATCACGCAGACACTTTATAAGTTGAAAGACAGCGAGAGCCCAAACCACAGTCTAGTAAATGCATCTACTCTGTTTCAACACCCCTACCCAGGCACAGGGACAAGAATTGTGTCTTTGGCCCCAGCCAGAAAAGCAAGGGTAAGGGGTTGTGTACAGGCCAGGACTGGGGAGGTGGGAGGGAGCTAGGCTTTCCCCTCACCTTAGTAATAAAGATATTTGGATCTCTTGTAGAAATTAGGCATGTGCAATGAACACAAGGAAATGCAGCAAAATAATACTTATAAAAACAATGATGGCTCACACTCACATAGTACTTCCTATATGCCAGGAATTGTTCATAAATTTCATACATAATAGTTAATACAATCTGCCTAACAACCCTATGAGGTAGGTACTATCGTTGTCTTTATTCTACAAATAAAGAAATCGAGGCCCAGAGAGGTTAAGCAACTTACCCAAGGTCACACAGCTAGTACCCATTGGAGCTAAAGTTAAACGAGGTGGTCTGGCTTCAGAGTCCACACCCATTTCTATACCTCTACAATATACATCCAAAGCACTCAGCTTCTCAATCCTTTTATTTGAAAAGCTCATATGAGAGTAGAGAAAACATAGATCCAAGTGGACAGGCTTGAAGTCGGAGGGGGTCCTGCGGTCATATTCTCTCCACACAGAATGCCTTCAATTGTCACAAATGGTGACAAGGACAAAGCAGAGGCAAAAAGCGAGATTCCGTCAGGTCAAGCTTAGAAAAATGGTGAAGGGGCACGAGGGACCATCAGATGGAGGCACGGGACCTGAGGCCCCCAGCCGGAAGCATCCAGCTTTGCTAAGAGTGCTGCAGCTTCTGGAGGAGGAACAGACCCCTTTTGCAATCTTATCTGTAAAAAAGCAGGGTTCTGTGTTTATCTCAGCCTGGCCCCGCCCTCAGGATTAGCCCTGCACAACCGGAGGGGACCCTGGCTGAGTCGGCTCCCTGCTGTGTGTACTGAGCTCTTGCCTCTCCTCTGGATGGCCTTTCCTGCCCCCCCCCTCCTGCAGCCAGTCTCTGCGGAGCTGTTATCCCCTCGCGGTATCCCATCACTGCTCCGTTCCCGTGTCTTTTCGCACAGAAGTCCCGGCCACACCCCCAGGATGTGGGGCCCTTGGGGGCTTCCCCCTTTGTTACGGTGCTGGCCTGGCTGGCTGGAAAAACAGGTGGGAAAGGGTGTGCTCCTGAGAACAGGTAAAAGCCTATGGCCACCTGGGGGTTAGATTGGCTTCTCCTTCCTCAGTGGCAGCTGCTTCCTGAAGGATCTGGTCATCACAATCCCAGCCCTCTGAGATGGGTCTGAGCCAGTCTGAACTGCACTCCGGGTTCCTGGGACAAGCTCCACGCAGACACCGGGCGGGGAGTGCCCCGCTCGGCCCGTCAGCCTTCCAGAGCACGGTTAGCATTGAAATGGCTGTGAGGCGGCAGAGGACGCTCACATTTGCTCTTACGTAGCTAACCTCACAAACACACACACACGGGACCTTGCACACGCACGCACCCAACCTCATATGCACACATAGCAAAAGGCACCAAGTGTCTCCAGGGGGAGGTAATTAAACGTTGACCTAAGTCCCTTTGAAGCATCAAGTCTTTGCTAAAGTCTCCATGGTGTCGTGATCAGTGCCTCAAAGGAGGACCCTGACTTTTCTGGAAAAAAAATAAAATAAATACGTGAGACACATCTAAGTCTTGCTACAGAAAATATATACTAAGGAACAGGGTGATGGAGAAGTTCTAAAAGGAAAGCAGTCTGTGTGTCTACCTTATTCCAGTCATTTCTACGTGATCACAAAAGGTAGGAAGCATTTGCGTTTGGAAATTGAGGAGAAATGAATCTGCACATGTGAATCTGAATCCAGCATCAAAACATAAGAAACAGACATCATAGACAAATAAAGGAAAACCTGGCAGGGCACAATGGGTCTGCATTCGGCTAAAATCCATTCACCTGGACTGTGGTTGGTTCTTCGCTGCCCCTGAAAGTTAATGACTTGGAAATCACAGGCACTTCAAAGAACACGACTGTCCACCCGATCGTTACCGTGCTCCCAGGATAGCTCTCTAAAATAGTCTTCTCTGAGTTTACTCTTTTATATTTTTCTCTCTGAACCCATGGTAGATATCAGAATTACTCCTTCGCAGTTAAAATGCGCCGCTGTGTTCGGAACAAAGACTGATCTTGGGTTTTGATCTCTGTACCCACAGTGGGAGTAAGTCTGTGTAACTCCAGGCAAGTTCTTTTATGTCTTTGGGCTTCAGCAAATAAAGGGGCGAGTGCTATCACCAACAAAGCTGTACGAACAAAGATAGATCCAATGATGAAGGCTAAATTCATCTTCAAGAAACTCCCATCTCTGTTCCTAGGGCCCAGGGCCACCAATAATTCCTCGGATTGAATTGCTTCCCAGGGTTGTTATGTCCTAAAAGCCACACTTCCCTTATCAATAATAATGTAGTTTGTCAGTTTGGGTCGGCCAAAATCATGCTGTCAAGCAGAAGTCCTGGCCAGCCGGGAAACCAGTGTCTCCATGAAAAATGGGATGTCATTCTAACCAAAAGTAACCGCGTTTAAGGTTTTAGTTAGGGATACTTGTATAGTTTATATTTGGAAATCGTGTTTATAACTTGTAGAAATTGTCCTTCAACCCAGTATGACTTTCATGAATCGTTTTGGGATTCAGGGGCCCTAAATGAGAATCACTGTCTCTGGTGATCTCTAAGTTTCCAGCATTTTGTGATATTTAGCTTAAAAATCCTAGCTGCCAAGTGGAAAGAATATCAAGGACTCTCATCTACCACGGGTGAGAACATAATCTGGTATAACCTTTGTGGAGGTCAGTTTTGCAATACATTTAAAAAACCTTAAAATGGGTGTGGAAGAAATTCTAGTTCTGAGGATGATGGAGTAGCTCTTACTGGCTCAACCTTCCTGCAGATAACAATAACAAACTCTGAATAAAATATTTTAAAAATAACTATTTTAAAATATCGCAGAACAACCAGAAATAGGCAAAAATTGGAGAGACTTTGACCTTTGAGAGAAGGAACCACACTGGGCGAAATCTATCTTTAGACGGTTTTTTGCTGAGGGCTTTCCTCAGTCAGCCAGGCAGAAAGTTTATTGCTCGAGGTGTCAGAGGACAGAGTTCAAGGCTACCAGAGGGGCTGGAAATGGAGGGGGTAAATCCTGAAAGGAGCTAAAAGTTTAAAAAGCTGAGCAGAGATTTCAACTGTTGCCCATTTAATGAGAGACAGAGTTTGGAGTTTGAATCATGCCACTTTTTCCAAGAGAGATTTCATAAACACCTTGGACATTCCATTGAAATCCTGGGGTGGGGCGCGATGGGAGGGAATCATATCTAGGAGCGGTGACTATGTCTTGGGATTAAAGATTGTCCCTCGGATTAAAGAAAAATCAAAAGAGATCCATCTTAAAGAGTGTAAACCCAAGCTTCTAAAACTTCAAGGTGATATGCCATAATTAACTGCCTGCTGTAAGTCAACAGAATATAGAATCTCTAAACTATTGCCCACAGAGACCAGTATACAATAAAAGAATTCCTAGACATGCAAAGAAACAGAAAAATGTGACTGACCCATACTCAGGAAAAAAAAAATCATTCCATAGAAACAGACTCCCAGATAACTCAGATTTTGGAGTTAGCAGAGAAAAACTTTACAGTAGCTATTATAAATATGTTTGAGGATGTAAAGGAAAAGATTGCCAACATGACTGACCAGGTGGGAAGTCCAGCAGAGTAACAGAAACAAACAAACAAGAATCCAGTGGGAGTTCTAGAACTGCCAAGAATCAGCAATGAAAAATTTAGTGGCTAGGCTTAATATCAAGTTGGGGGCAACAGAAGAAATGTGTCAGTGAACCAGAAGACAGGACAATGTAAAGTATCCAATCTTAAGAACACAGCGTGAGAGAGATTTTTTAAAAATGAAAAAGCTTCTGTGACATTTAGCACCGTATCAAAGATTCTAATATATGTGTAATTGGAATTTCAGAAGAGGAAAAGAGAGAGAGAGTGGGCAGAAAAAAATACTTGAGAGAATATGGCGGAAAATGTCCTGAATTTCCTCAGAGAATATTAATGTATAAACCCAAGAATCACAAAAAATATGCACAGGGAATATCACCATGTACACATACACGCCATGGAAAAGCACATCATAGTTAAACTACTGAAAAATAAAGAGAAAAACCTGGAGAAGCCAGAAAGGAAAATATCACGGATATAAGAGACCAACGATAGGAATCACGGCTGACTTTTTTCCGAAGCAACGAGAAATTACGAGAGAAGATAATGAAATGATAAATGCTGGAATTGACATCCAGTCAAATACATCTTTTGAAAAGGGAAGGTGACGTAGACATTGTCAGGGTGAGAGAACGCTTCCTCAGGAAATGTGAAAGGAAGTTATTCAGGGTGAAGAGAAATGACATCACATGGACACTTGTGCCCTTGACACGGAAAAGGGCTACCCAACGTGGCAAAGATGAGGGTAAAATAAAGACTACTTTGTACATTCGTATGTAATTTCTTTGAAAGGTAATTGCCCATTGTTGTTGCCTGTGGTTTCTATGATACCATACGGAGTTTATCTCTGACCCCGTGGATAGTAGAAATCGACAACAAAATCCCTAGAAAATCTTCATATACAAATTTAGCCACACATATGGAGGCTTATTGACTGTAAGTTTAAAAGTAAAACCCTGTAATTATACACCCTGTGGAAGAAAACATAGAAGGTTCTTGCAATCTTGGGGGCAGGCAAAGATCTCGTAGGATGCGTAAAGCTCTACTCATAACCTCTTTGAAATGATACGGTGGTGTTCATAAAATTCTTCTCTTTCAGGGAAAAAAATGACACAGAGACAAGCCAAAGACTGGGAGAGAACATTCACAACCTCTTTAGCTGGCACAGGACTTGTATCCAGAATATATAAAGGATCCCTATATAGCCATAATAAAAGATACACAATCCAATATTTAAAATAGGCAAAGGCCAAGAATGGACACTTCACAAATGGCCAATAACACAAGCAAAGCTGCTCAGCATAATTACTAATTAGGGAAATTCAAATTAAAACCACAGTGAGTGGGGCGCCTAAGTGGCTCAGTCAGTTAAGCGTCTGACTTCAGCTCAGGTCATGATCTCACAGTTCGTGGGTTCGAGCCTCGTGTCGGGCTCTGTGCTGACAACTCAGAGCCTGGAGCTTGCTTTGGATTCTGTGTGTGTGTCTCTCTCTCTCTCTCTGCCCCTTCCCTGCTCGAGCTCTGTCTCTCTCTCAAAAATAAACATTGAAAAAAAAAACCCAAAAATTTTTTTTAAAAGACCACAGTGAGATGCCATTTCTCATGCACTAGAATGCTTAGAATTCTTATCAGGACTGGCCACACCAAATGTTGGCAAAGACACAAAGCCATTGGAACCCTCATACTTGGCTGGTGGGAGCATACCATCTCCTCGAAGAACTATTTGACAGCTATGATAAATTAAATATCCACTTACAGTGCGGCCATCCACAGGTGAATGGATAAACAGAGTGTCTTATAATGGCGCAATAGGGGTTACTTGTCACCCAATATGGGGACAGATACCAGTTACAGCAGACCTTAGCGCGGGGCCCCCGGTAAGGACAGGCTGAGAGTAAACCCAGACAGAGACACCGCGGTTCGGGAGCACGGTGAGGTCGGAGACGGACACCTGGAGACCAGGACGGAGGACCTCTGTTTCCCCATGAGGTTAGATCCTCCTCCATGCCACAGGGCACACTGATCCACTTCTAGCACTGGGGCTGCATCTTGGAAAAAGAAGAGGGGGGAAAAGAAACCTAGGGCAGCATCGGAAAACTTAGAGCTCGATGAGTGTAAGTCTTAAAACAGTAGAAAGCGAGACATCTGCGGTGAGTAGAATGAAATATTCTGTTGCTACCAACAGGAAAGGGGCCTGTTAAGATGAGCTTAGCTATTAAAAAAAAAAAAAAAGGATGAAAGTTATAATTTTTTGCACTTCTGGCACATAGCTGAGCTGTCTGTGTATTTCTAGAGGATCTGAAAACTGTGGCTGAGGCCTCCAGGACCCCAAATCTAGATTTCGGGGTTCCTTTGCACTCAGGTGTACCCCTGGTCATAAAACCCACTGCAGTAGGCTTCACTGAGCTGTGTTAGCTTAAGATAAACTGCTCTTTGAAATTCAAATGAACTCCGGTGCGGTTTCTCCTCTAGAGAAAGAATCTTTTCCACACTGACTCAGTACCAAGTCTGAGAAACCAAGTCACCTATTAAAGTTGATTGTTAAAATCTTGTCATTCTCATGAAATCTTACAGGCGTTTGAGTGCTCCCCTTCCACTTCTGGGTCCTAAATCCTAGACAAGCTCTGCGTCTTCTCTAGGAGGAAACGGTGGGGTGACCTTACCCTGCATCTTCCACACCCACCATCCCCAAGCATGAGCGGTGGATGAGAGGGGCACCTCCGTGGCCTCGGGGGACTGAGATTCTTTCATCACTAGAAAATTCTAGGGGTGCCTGGGTGGCTTGGCCGGTTAAGCACCTGACTCTTGATTTCGGGTCAGGTCACGATCCAGGGGTCGTGGGGTCGAGCCTCTCCGTCCTCACTGAGTGTGAAGCCTGTTTAAGATTCTCTCCCTCTCCTCCTGCCCCTCTCCCCAGCTCATACTCTCTCTCTTAAAAAAAAAAAGAAAAGAGAAGAACATTCTAGAGACAGGTTGGAACTTGAGTGACCAACCATCCTAGTTTGCTTGGGACTGTCCCCAGCTTTAACACCTAAAGTCCCACATCTCAGGATCTTTCCCAGTCCTGTGCAAATTACGCTTTGGTCAAGAGTTGGAGGTTCGAGGCGCCCCCTCTCTGCAGAGCGGCCCCCTCCTGTCCCGGAGCCTTTTCTTTGAAAGTCTTCCTGAGGCTGATGTCTTCATCTGTGCCTACCTGCCTCAGCCTGTTCTGGTTCTGTGCTCTCTTTGTGATCAACCCCACGCCACCTCATGCCTCCTATGATCTTGGCTGTGACCTGTCTCACCTCTTGTCCAACAACACCCTTCTTGTTCCCAAGAGGACTCAGAGTTCAGGACTTTTTTTTTTTTTTTTTTTTTTAACACCTGTGAGTTATCTGTAAATTTACATAGCTATCAATTCTGATAATTTTTTTTTCATATTATATTAATTTAATAAGAATTGCAACTTTGAGAAATTGATACATAAAATTCTTCTTAGAAAAGAAATCTCAGACTTGGTAAGAAATGTACCATAATCTCTTTTTCAATTTATCTAGACATTTCGTAGGTTGCTTGTCATGCATGAATATAAATGTCTTAATATATTTATCTAGATGTATTTAATGAATCTGATGTTATTAAATGTTCACACACACACACACAAACACAAATGGATCTAAAATTGCATTAATCTGCCAACATTTTTTTTTTCTGCTGGATGAATTTCTATATTGTAGGCAAGAGTTCTGTTTAATCTGAGTCAATTCTGATAATTAAAGAAAGTCTTTTGTCCTTTATTTGTTATTATTTTTAATTTTTTTTTTAACATTTATTTGTTTTTGAGAGACCAGAGAGAGACAGATTACAAATGGGGGAGGGGCACATAGCGAAGAAGACACAGAATCTGAAGGAGGCTCCAGGCTCTGAGCTGTCAGCACAGAGCCCGACGCGGGGCTCCAACCCGCGAACCGTGAGATCATGACCTGAGCTGAAGTCAGACGCTTAACCGACTGAGCCACCCGGGCACCCCAAGGTGATACTACTTTAGCTACTACTTTACTATCCCAGAAGGAGGAAGATTTTCCTCCCCTGGCAACACTCAACCAGTGAGAGACTGGCTGTAGGGGAGGAAACCTATTTTTTCCTCAACCATCTTGGGGATGCTCGGCTGGGCCTGAAAATTAAACTGACAGAGACAGACGAATAGGAAAAGAAGCATGCCGATTGACGTAATGGGAGTTTCACCTGACACAGGAGCCTTCGTAAGGAAATGAGAAACCAGGGAAACAGTCAGACCCGAGTGTCCTACGCAAAGTTTGGTAAAGAGTTGAGAAGTGTGATCGATTAAGGAGTGGGAGGTAAGTGCTGTAGACTGGGGGACACGCCGTAAGGCCTGTTCGTAGGAATCTCCTTGCTATTTGTTTTTAGGGATCAGGATGCCCCTCTCCTCTGGGTACGGGGCGGGGTGCACCTCTCCCATCAGTGTTTCATGACCAGTTTCAGGGGAGAAGGGCAAGGCAAGGAGGAGGTCCAAGTGACCATCCAGCTGCCATTTTCTCAGACCCCTTCATCTTAAGCTACCCCGTATGTCCAGCAAGGTGCCATATTTCGAGGTAGTGGGTCATGAACTCCATCAGGGCTCTGGCAATAACAAGGCCAAGAGAAGAGCCTGTTGTACAATAGATAGCCAGGGGCAGAAACTGGTGAAGCCAACATCATTCTCTTGCTCCAGAGCGCCCCAGGCATACCCCTTGGTGACAGAAGCGGGGTCCTTTATGCCAGGCCTGGGTTACCAATGCACTCGTCCATCTGTAGGATGGCACTGAAACGAATCCTCAAGTCCTCCCTTCATCCCACACAGCAGACAATCCCAGAGTCACAGGTCTGAGTCCAAAGCTCCAGTGAACTCTGTCACAAAGGGCCCAGAGGATGGCAGTCGGGGAGAGAAAATTCTGCTGGCTGAGCCATCGCCTGCCGGGAAATCAGGGCTCATCCTAGTTCCTCATTCAAGGCACACACCCTAACTCCCAAGGCAGTTCGAAGCTTGGGGTTGCCCAACTCAGGCAGGGGACGCGGGGCACGCCGGGTCCTCCCACACACCCTCAAATCCCACGGGCCGATCCCTGGGAACTCTGAATGTTACCCTATATGGCAAAAGGGCACTTTGCAGACGTGATTAAATTAAAGATCTTGAGATGGAGAGCTCGCCCTGGATCATCTGGGTGCACCCCAAGTGTAATCATTAGGGTCCTTGTAAGAGTGAGGCAAGAAGGCCAAAGGAGAGAAGGCCAGGGACAATGGAGTCGGATGTCAGAGTGGTTCACTTTAAGACGGAGAAAGGGGCCACAAGCCAAGAAATCCCGGCGACCTCTGGAAGCTGGAACAGTGCAGGCAGCTGAATCCCCCAGAGCCTCCAGGAGGAGCCCCCCGTTTGACATTAGCCCAGTGACACCGATTTCAGGCTTCTGGCCTCCACAGCTGTCAGGGGATACATTTGTGTTGTTTCTAGCTACCAAGGATGTTTCCGCAGCCGTAAGAAACTAGAACACTTTGCATGGGGAAAAAAGCAGGAAGGGAGAGAGGGACCAAGGGGCTGACTCATCACATCCCAGGAACCCAGACCTCTGCATCCTGCTGGGAAACACCCTCCTGGCCTCCCAACGCGAGCACCTCCCTAAAATCCACAGGAAGAAAACACCAGGTCCTCCAGGGTTCAGCAGAGCCCCGGGACAAGCCTGTGATCCTTCATTAGCTCCAAGAGGGCCACTCAGCCACCCTCGGCCTCCAGCAGGTAGGGCATTTTATGGCCTTCCAGAACCCCGAGCTGGCTTAATTGCCTCCGACGACGGCAGTGAGCCCGGATGGCTGAAGCGTGCACTGGTGAAGCTCCACGGTGCCCACGAATTCCAAACTCACTTATCCACTGTCTGAACACACACACACACTGGCCCTGTGCTCCAGGCATTTGATCACAGAGCATCAGGGACACTGGGCTGGGTCACAGGTATCTTTCAAAAGATGCACAAACCCAGGTGGAAACCAAATGTTTCCTGCTGGCTCATTTTGTTCCAGCCTCGGCCCAAATGTATTTACCTCAATTTCTCAGCACGGTGGGGTGTGGAGAGGGGGCGGGGGGATGCTCCAGTCGCTCACTGTGGGGGCAGGTAATTGGTGCAAAGCCCTATTTACTGAAATAGCTTTCTTCTGACACAGAAAAAAAAAAAAAAAGTCCCGAAATAAAGGGGCCCGTGATTGTTTGCTTCCTTTTGCTTTTTTGGTTACAACAGTAAAAACTGTCCTTCAAACAGAGTCCCAAAGGACATCAGAGCTTGACAATGACGAATGGGGAACAGATGTTTCTGGGCCATCAGAATGACAGCTTCCTCCTCGACACGTGGGCTCCGGGACCCAGGGACGGGGTCACCGTCTGGCCTTGGAGGCCAGACAGTCCGGACACTGGTGGCCAGGGCTTGAGATCTGAGGGTGTGCAGGAGGACCCGGGCACGCCCAGCGTCCCCTGCCTGAGTTGGGCAACACCAAGCTTTGAACTGCCTTGGGAGTTAGGGTGTGTGCCTTGAATGAGGAACTAGGATGAGCCCTGATTTCCCGGCAGTCGATGGTTCAGCCAGCAGAGTTTTCTCTCCCGCAGGCCTGTGAGGCAGGTCTCAGGACCTGTGAGCCAGCTCTGCAATTCTGTGCCACTGTGGCACGGCACTTTCCGGTCACTTCACTCCCCGCCCTACGTCCCTCTCCGTGGGACGCACCCCTTCCCCACCTCCCGGCCTGGCCTGGGATGTGGAGATAGGCACAGGGAGTGGGGATGGGGCTACTATTAGCCGCCTCCTGCTACTATGGGCCTCCTCCTCCCGGGCCTCCCCTGCCCCATTCAGCACCGGCCTCATCCCAAGCCACCCCCCACTTCTCTTCCGTACCCCGCACACGTAGGGTTCTGCTGCCCTGGCCTCGGAACATTCAGTCAGAGGCTCTGGGGGGCTGGAGGGTCCCAAGAGGGAGCAGTGGACATGGTCAGGAGTACTCCCGGGGTGGCCGGTACAGGAGGCTTGGATGCGGGAACAGTGGCCCGGCGCACTCCCGGGGTGGCGGGCACGGGAGGCGTGGGGAGCCAGAGGAACCCTGGCAGGAACTCAGGAGCCACTCCCTTGCCTGCCAGCGAAGCAGCAGCCCGAGTGGAGCTGCCCCACACCTCACCTTCCCCTCCAGGCTCACAATACCCTGCGTGCGGCCAGCGGACGCCGCACAGAGACCTACTGTAGGACAGGTTCTAGATGCGAGCCGTTAGGAGACAGGCCCTGGAGGACAACTCCCCGGGTTCAAATCCCGGCTCCGGGACTCACCCTCCGCGTGCTTCAGCGTTTCATAAACTCTGGGTGCCTCACTTTCCCCATCCTTAAGTGGTGAGAAGTTTAGAGCTTTTCCCTGTGAAGCTGTTTATGAGGATTAAGTGATACAGGGCCCGTCAAGGGCTCAGCGCGGGCCTGATACAGGCGAGTGCCAGGTGCCAGGTGGAGAAGAGAGGAGAGCTGAGCACCTGACCTGACGGATGGAGCAGAATTAGAACCCGGGCGGCTGGACAGTCTGTCCATGAACGCACGGCCCCCCACACCCGTCAGCCTTCAGCACACACGCCTGGGTCTTGCCGTCCACACTGCCCCTGAGCACCAGCTGACTTCAGACGGGAAGGCTGCTGGGAACAGCGTCATGGCACCATGAGTGCTGTGCAGAGGGGCAGGGGGACGAGGGGGCGGCTGGAGCCCAGTTTGCTCTTGCGAAGCACTTCCTGAACTGCATATTCAGTTACCACAATATGAGTCAAGGTCCCTTTCAAGTGGCTTGCTGAGCTTCCCTCTGATCTGGCACAGCCTCCCCGGGATGGACAGGCAGCAGCCTTTCCTGATGAGCTGTCAGGCCCCGCCGGGACGCCCCTTTACTGGGCGCTGGCACCAGGCCCTACGCAGGCACTGATTTGCTTTCCCTACAACAACCCCGTAGGGCAAGGTCTGCTCTTGTCCCCATTTTACAAATGGGGACACTGAGGCTCAGAGAGGTTGGGTCTGAGGTTGGATCACACAGCTGGTGGGGGCCAGGGCTGGGATTTGAACTCACGCCTGTCTGGCCTTTACCTGCCCCATTCTTCTGCCGGGCTCACTGTAGCGAGAGGAGGCCGCGTTCACCTCCCCTGCCTGAGTCAAGGAGAGGCCTGGCAGCTTTCTTGGAGTTCTTTTGCAAGTCAAGGCTGGGGAGGCGAGACTGTGGAGAGGGAAGGATTAGAACCAATGTCTCCCATCCCAGGAGGAAACAGGGGACTCTCTAGGCAGCAAATACAAGAGCCCCACTGATGGGCCAGGGTCCCCCTGTGCACTGATTCCCAATAAGAAAGGGGTCACTCTGCCCACAAAGGATCTCATCTGAAAGACCGAGGTTCCCTGGATGAGGGAGACAGCTACAAAAGGCTTTCACTAAAGCCTGGCTTCAGGACCAGGCACATGCCCGAGTGGAGGGGACGTGGGGAAGGGTCCTTCATCCTGGAATGGGGGCAGAGGGTAGGAGGAGTGGCAGCTTTGCCAGGAATGCACAACCCAAGACCTGTGTGGGTCCTGCCCCAGGGGGTCCTTTTGGGTCCCTGGACAAGAAGGAGGGATTCTCAGCGGCACTTAGGAAATGAGGGAGAAAAAAGGAAGCAGGTGCGTTTTGAAATAAACACAGCCTGTGGAATACCGACACTAGCCAAGAAGGTCTGAATTGTGCTGGTGGGGACTCAGGTCTTTGTTTTTGCTTTTGTCATTGTTGTTTTGATTCAGCTCAGGGGTTTTCTTCGTAATGACTACGAGGAAACTCCGAAGGCTATTAAAACAACAACAGAAAAAAAAAAAAAAAAAGGCGGGACAATAACAACAACTCCACAAATCTGACATTTTCAGCCAACTCACCCATCTGTTGAAATGGAAATGAGTCCGAACCCAAAGTCACATCTTTTTCCCCTCTGCTGCCCTCTCTGCACAACTAAGGATTGCACACATAAGTCCAACAAAGTTGGGAGACTTGAATGACTTTCCCTTCCTATAGAGATAAAGAATGTTCATCAGTATATTGAAAGCCCTGAGAAGTCCTGCAGTCATAGAAATAGTTTGACTACCTAACCCAAGATCCCCAAACTTACTAGTCCAGAAAACTCTTTTTTTTTTTTCTGGCAAAAGGCCTATGTTACCTCCCTGTGAAGCACATACTGAGACCTGCTGGCCTGGCCATCTGTGGGGTGGGAGCGACATTGATCCCAGGGCTTATTTAGCAGACATGAACTTCTGCTGCCTAACTGTAAGGGCCCTGGCACCTAGTCTTGCCCTGATAGTTTAGCCAGACCCAATGTTTAAAACCTTAGGGTGTTGATAGCACTTTTAGTGATGGCTTGGGTTGAAACTAATGGGGTCTCAAACTGTGGCCCTTGGGCCAAACCTGGCCCACTGCCTGTCTCTGTAAATAAAGTTTTATTGGAACATAGCCATTCTCATTCCTTTACATACTGCCTATGGCTGCTTTTCGTTATAGTGGTAGAGTGGGATCGTTGTGACAGAGGTCATAAAGGCCTGAAAAGCCTACAATATTTACCATCTGACCCTTCAGACAAAAAGTGTACAGAACGCTTGTTTAGAAAAGAATCAGAACTCCCCTGAAATACTAACTCTGTTGAAGCCTCAATATCAGGCAAATTTTATATTCTAAATCCCTGTAATTTGGGCCAACCCAGGTTCTGTGGTTAAGTTGTTGATGTAACTGGCCCACCCAAGGGTTCAAGTGTAAAGGGGTATGTGTGTGTGTGTGTGTGTGTGTGTGTGTGTGTGTGTATGAAAAGAACGCAAGTAGGAACAGAGTGGGAAGGGAGAGGTTTTATTGCTTAAGAATATTGAGTTTGGAGTCAGAGCATGGCTTAGATTCCAGCTCCATCACTGGGCAAGTTATGTCATCGCATAAGCCTGCTTGATTATGTGTAAGAAACATGGAGATGATGTCTTTGGCTGGACAGGGCTGTTGTGGACAGTGAATGAGATCGTATATGCAGAGCCCCTCTGCCACCTCACAGAGGGCTTGGCCTTTTTGGTTAAATGTACCCAGTGCGTATGAAATGCCCGACAAATATGATTCAGGGCCGTATTCCAGGGGCAGACAATATCTGGGCGAGACAAAACCCCCTTGCGTTCCTGGTTGGATGTTAGGCGCTAATTTGGGTCACTTCCCAAGTATGACCTTCTGCCCCACTGGCAAATGCCAAGTGAGGGCACCGATGATCTCACACATAACTAGGGCACGTCCAACTCCTCCATGTACAAACCACGTAACCACCCGGGAAGCAGACGGCCCTGCAAGTGTAACCCACAGACTGAAGATGACCCATGGGCAAGCGGCAAGGTGTGCGTGGCTTCTAGGCTGGGATTCCGGACGCAACGCTGGGGATTCCAGGGGCAAACTTGAGCAGACCCGCTCTCTGTCAGCTGGCGAGGTCTGCCCAGAGAGACGCTAGTGTTTATCTGCCACAACCTTTAGGTTTTATTACACTCAGTTGCCTTGTATGTTTAATAGGGAAATTTGCCGAAGTAGTTACTAAGCCACGAGGAAAAAAAAAAAAGGAAGGGAGTGGGGAGCCTCTCTCCGACCCTATAGTCGGCAAAGCTGCCTCATTAATCAGACCTGCACTAGGATCCAGCGCTGTTCATGTTTAGGGCATTAAAACTCAAAGCTAAAATTGTAGCAGGAGGTAATTTGAGTACATGCAGCCTGTCTCTCTGCAATAGATTTATGATGTTTACCCAACAATGGATGGGAACTTTCAGAGAAAGAAGGGTTTTGCCCTCCTCCTTTTCAAAATACATCGTCAGCCCACAGTGATCAAGTTCCCAATTTCTGTGTGAGTGTGTGAGACTTAAAAAAAAAAAAAAAAAAAAAAAGCTGCAGGGGTGATAAGAGCAGATCTTGTATTTAATTTTCAGCGATCTGAGCACCGAGGAAGGATGATTGGAATGAGCTTTCCGGGAGACAAAGTGTTCTTGTGATGCTCTCACCCTGCACCCCTCTGCTCGAGATGATCTGCCAAGTATCACCCGCACGGGGCCCCCCGCTGCCGAATCCGGGACAGCTGGCCACTGTGCCTCCACAAGAGACTCGGAGAATTCCTGGCAAACGTCTCCAGGTTCCAGGCTGCGACTCTGCTGTCAGGTGCATTGCGGTTATAGTCCCTGGGGCTGAGTGCCAGTGAGTCCAGAAGAGCAAGACCTCCTGTTTTCCAAGTGTCCCCACCTCCCTTCTGGGCTGAAACTCAGAAAGCAGGAGATGCCTCTCACAGAGAGGAGGGAGAGGCACGGCGGCTCCGAAGGGAATTCCTTTCTAGAAGGAGGTGACTCTACCATGCACAGGGAGCACAAGGAGTGGTCAGCCTACGTGTGGACAGGGAGGCAATGAAGTGCACCCAGGAGCACCCATCTCCCTGGCGGCTGGTGATGGGAGCCAGGCGGCCCTGGGTGCCTCTTCCAAGTCTTGCCGGTCTTTGGTTGTACAGCTTTGCCTCAGACCTGCCGGATTGGTGATAGGTTGAGGACAATCCTACCCACCAGATAGGGCTGTTTCACAAATTAAATTGAAATTTTTAAAATAGTTGGTTAAACCAACCCACTCTGAGTATCAGCTTCGCCACTTCCTAACTGGGTCGCTGGGCAAGTTGCATGCCCACTCTGAGACTTCATTTCTCTCTCTCTCTCTCTTTAAATGATTGCTACTGAATTTGGAGCTCCAGATGATTAGAAATACATTATATGCTTTTTTATTTTGAGAGAGGGAGAAAGCACAAGCAGGAGGGGGCAGAGAGAGAGAGAGAGAGAGAAACCCAAGCAGGTTCCACACCGGCAGTGCAGAGCCCGATGCAGGGCTCCAACTTACGAGCTGTGAGATCATGACTTGAGCCAAAGTCGGATGCTTAACCGACTGAGCCACCCAGGCACCCTTTCATTTCTCTGTCTTAAAATGAGGATGAAGTTGCTACTTGCCCCATGGGGCCATGGATGAGTGTATGGAAGTGCTCTTGAGAACAATATAGGCTCATAGATTTTCAATAAATATTATACTCCTGTCTCAATGTGATAGAAAGATGCGTTTCTCTTTGAATTCGGATGGGTGTGGTGGGAATCAGAGATTGTATTTTATGCCAAAGTCACAAACGCTTTGCTACACGAGGGAGGCCTCTTTCCAAGGCAGGATGGGGGAGGAGGTTAGGAGAAGGAAATCGAAGGAGTTTCAAATGTGACTAACAGTTGTAATGATGAGGTAACGGGGAAGATTTACTCGCCAACAGAAGGAATACTTTTAAATCTACCCTTTTCCATGATGGGGCACACTCTTACATGCATTGCAGCTTACATACAAGTATTTATGTAATTTTGCAAAGAACGCTCAGTGTGGAAACACACACAAAGGAATGACATTCAGAGACACGACTCATGTTGCCTTTGCCTTAAAAGCACCCATTTCACCGTCTGGCTGGAAAAACACTGGCCTGGTCATTACCCAGGAACCCAGAGAGGAGGGGCCTTGTAGAAACTAGAACCAACCAGCCAACAAGAACAGTAACAATAAACACCACCACAACAAAATGACTCTTTTCAGCTTAGTGCATCTTAAAACAGCCCCCAACTTTCCAACTTCAACAGTTTGAAATGAATCAAGGGGAAGAAAAGATAGCATTAACCACGCACAACTGAGTTTCTCAAAAATATCTTGGGGCACCTGGGTAGCTAGCTCATCGGTTAAGTGTCTGACTTCGGCTCAGGTCATGATCTCACGGGTCTTGAGTTCGAGCCCCGCGTCGGGCTCTGTGCTGACAGCTCGGAGCCTGGAGCCTGCTTCGGATTCTGGGTCTCCCTCTCACTCTGCCCCTCCCCTGCTCACTCTCCGTCTGCTCTTTCAAAAATAAATACATGTTAACATTTTTTTTTAAATAAAATATCTTATTAACACAGCTTTCCAAATAAATCCTCTAACTTACCAGTCTCAACAAACTTGCAGTGACTGATGCTCCCTGTCGTCTAGGAAGGACACAGATGGGGAAATGAATGACCTTTCCATTCTTTAGTATTCATCTGATGTCCCACCTTGTTTGCTTTGAGCCGTTTGCAGAGCTTTTGGGATGTGTGGAACCGTTTGCTAGTAAGGCCAGCTCAGGCCTTCCAGAACGAAGCCTCCCAACGAATCGCAGAGGAAGAAAACCTTCAGTTCTGTTTTTCTGCGGGGTTGACTCATATGCGTGTGTGTTCATAACATTTAAAGAAGTAATGTGCCTGGAGAACAGGCAGGGAGCTGCTTTACAAGAAAAGATAAGATGTGATTAGAGGATGAGGTTGATCAGATAAAGATACCACACACACAATTTGGATTTTAGCCGGTTCTTTAATTTACTCTGAGAGGAAAAGGAGGGGAGAAGGATGAGGACCGAGAGCGTTAGGAATTGGCTTCTCATGAGCTGCCTCTCTTAACACGCTTTGTGGGTTTTTTTCAATCCCATCTTTAAAAAGATGCGGCCATTTGTTTCCTCTTCTGGGACTCCCTCTCCTCCCCTTCATCCTTCTTATAAGAAGGCGGGGAGAAACTTCCTTAGAAGTCCTATCTGTACCACCCTATCTTAGAAGACTTGAAACATTTATTCTCAATGTTCTCAGTTTTCCCTCCCGATGGGACCATTATTTGAAAGAAATTCCACCAGCATTCAACCAACAGGCACACATATCGTAGGTGCAAACAGTGAGGGGCAGGAGAGTCATTCCAAGACTGGGGTCTCCATCAGGTCTTATGAACCCAAAGGATGTACAGTCATCTGTTACGACATTGGTGGGACTCCATCACAATCTGAGCATGGAGAGGGTTTCCTTTTTCCCTCTAACTATTTCAAAGCATATTTTGGATCTTGTTGGGTTTTTGTTTAAAGTTTTTCATTTTAATTCCCGTCTCATTAACATGCGGTGTTATATTAGTTTCAGGGGTACAACAGAGTGACTCAACATTTCCATGTAACACCATGTGCCCATCACAAGTGCACTCCTTAATCCCATCCCCCTACCTGCCTCCCCTCTGGTGACCCTCAGTTTGTTCTCTACAGTTAAGAGCCTGTTTCTTGCTTTCTCTCTGTCTATTTGCCCCTTTGCTCATTTGTTTTGTTTATTAAAATTTCCATATGAGTGAAATCATATACTATTTGTCTTTCTCTGACTGACTTATTTTGCTTAGCATAATACCCTCTAGCTCTATCTGTGTCATTGCAAATGGCAAGATTTCTTTCTTTTTTATAGCTGAATAATATTCCATTGTGTGTGTATACACACACACACACACACACACACTTTTTTTATCTGTATCCGTATCATTAATGAACACTTGGGCTGCTTCCATATCTTGGCTGTTGTAAATCATGCTGCAGTAAACATTGGGGTGCATGTATCCCTTTGAATCAGGTCTTGTATTTTGACAACAACTCCATGGGGCTTGAAGCCAAAAAGTCGTATCTTCATTTAATAGCTAAGGAAATCGCAGGGCAGAGGTTAAATGACACTTTCAGGTGGAAAACTTGTGCTAGAATCCGTGTCTTCCTCGTTCTGTTGGTTCCCTGTCATTGTTCCATTTATTACACAATATTCTTGGACAATCCACTGGCAGGGACAGTGCTTGTAAACAAAACACTGCCTGCCTGGGGAGAGAAAAGTAGTACCTTGCATATTGCAAGTCTATTTCACGGCTCGCTCTGAGGTCAGGACCTCCGATGCCCTCTTGACTTCCATCCCAAGACCTCAGAGGTGACAACGGATGGAAATGGAGTGAGGAGATGAGCATTTAATCAGAGTCCACAGGGGAATGGAGGGCGGAAAGTTACTAATTATTTTTGAGAGACAGAGAGAGACAGCATGAGCGGGAGAGGGCAGAGAGAGAGAGAGAGGGAGACCCAGAATATGAAGCAGGCTCCAGGCTCTGAGCTGTCAGCCCAGAGCCCGACGCGGGGCTTGAACTCGCAGACCGCGAGATCATGACCTGAGCCAAAGTCGGTGGCTCAACCAACTGAGCCACCCAGGCGCCCCCTGGAAAGTTACTAATTAGAAACAACTTGGACTTTAATTGAATTGTTCTTCTCATTTCAGAAACCTTCTACAGAATGATTCCCCTCCCTCCATTGTCTTTGTAAGTTTTGCTGTTTTTGAATTGGCATATTTCTACATTTTACAGTTTTCCTTTTCAGAAATTAGAATAAAGCAGTTCTTGGTCTCCTGAAGCAGATTTTGAGAAGCAGAAAAGTGAGGTTTTCAATCATGCACAAGACTGACAATTAGCTAATAAAAATCCTTTTTCCCCCCCTGTTTCCTCAAAAGTCAGTTCTCAGAAAAACAATCATTTATTCTACCTACCCTGTTTACCAGCAAGGTTAAAAGTTCAGGCAAAGAAAGACATCAAAATATTTACATTAAAGCAAATCGATGCTTCTATACCACGTCTGGCTCTGCAGATTCGGAATCAGGGCCTGTCACGCTTGTCCCAAGAAGAGGAAGCAGAGTTCTGGAAGGCTGGTCCTATGTTTCTCCAGCTCTCACTCGCATGCTCTCTCTCTCTCTCTCTCTCTAAGACTATTCTCCTTTTCTGAGACTGCTGTCTTGACCCCCCTGCCTTTTAGATCTTTTCTTCCTTTTCATATTTTATATTTATAGCTTAGGTCATTAGGACCCTACCCAAGTATTTTCACTGACGGTATGTTCCTACTATTTCCTGATATATTTGTTTTTTTTTTTTTAATCCTCAATCTTTACAAATGAAAATAATAATGATCACAGCCACCATAATTGAATCTGTACACTATGCTTTCGTGCATTACTGCAAAAAGCCTCCTAGTTGACAGGGTGAAGTTGGAAACCAAAGCTCAGAGATCCCACAGCTTGCCAGGGACCAGGCGCCCCCCCCGCCCCGCCAAAGACCAGAACTGGGGGCGCGTCTGCCTGAGTCTTGTAATTAATGGGGTCTCCATTGTTCCAACCCTAAAGGAAAGGCCCCAGCACTGGCCATGCCTTCAGGGGCCATGACTGTCTTCGGAAGAGACGTGTCAAGGAAAGTGAGGCAGCCTTTACCTAACACGAGCAGTGCTGTTGCCGAGGGACTGCATGTGAGGGCTGGGGCGGGGGCCATGCGGACAGCAGACCGGGCACCAGCTGCTCCGGGGACCGGGTGGGTCACCCTCATCTGTTGTCAGCATATTGCAGCCCAGTAGATCCATGGTTGGCCTTGGCTGCCTGTGCAAGAAAAGGCATTGCTGTGGGTGCCAGCAGGAGACGTAGTCCTCCAGCACGGACACCAGACACGACACTTGGAGGCCGATGCGCCCCTCGACTGGCCCTAGGTCAGTGAGGAGGGCAGGAGGATGGGGCCTCTGTTCAGGTGACCCTGTCCTGGGTACATCCTTCCTGAGGTGCTGCCTCCTCTTCGGGTGGTGCCATGTGGAGCTCTGCGGGGCTCTGAAGAGAGCCCCCCAATAAGGGGTGTGCTCAACACCCGTGCCGCGCACAAACACACCCACCCACAACCCGCACACATCCCAGATAAACCCGCTTACCCACCCGCCTGCGCACAGCAGGGACACCCACGGTATACACAACACGCCTGCCCCCACGCCCCCTCCACCCACGCACAGACACCCACCACGCACACCGCGGCACGTACACAGGTGCTCGCGCGCTACCGACACCCACGGTCACCCCCCCCACACACACACACGCGTGCACGCGCACACGCTCATGCTCACGCTCCCGTTGTTGACTGTGCTCGTGGTAAGGCAGCCATGCCAGAGCCGTCGATGAACCGCCAAATAGCTTTTCCTTCTCAAGGAGATGACAGGAGTGGGGGGGGAGTTACTGTCGGTAAAGTTAACTTCTAGAGGAAAGAAAACAGCAGATGGACGGAAGGTAACCTAAAGACAGTGACCGATTACAGGGCTGTGTTCTACCGCCTCTAGAGGTTCCAAAGATGAAAATAATGGAGTAAGAATCGCTAAGGGCTGCAGGCGGGACCCTGTTTTGGATGTTTTTGCTTTTCTCCCTCAAACAGCAGCAGCAACCCCTTCTACTGATGTAACTCTTTTTATGGTTTCTTAGCCCAATACCCTTCTCCGTCCCCTTGACTCTCACACAACCTCACTGTTTGCTGAGGGGTGGGGGCCTGCCTGGGACCCCAGAGAGCCTCTGACTGATTCCCCCCAAATTCCCCAACTAGCTTCTCAGAAGAATAAAGACCAAATTCACTTTACCAACATTTCCTCACCACCTACGTAAGGCAGGCACACGTTGGGCTCTGGAGGTAGAAGGTGTTACCACAGAGCTCTGACCTCAAGAGGCCCAGAGAGCTGAGCTCTAGCAGTTGTGCTCACAGGGCTTCTGGGATCTGGTGAGAAGGCAGATTCTGACGCCAGGGACCAGGGTGGGACCTCTGCCTTTTTTGACCTTCCAACCACACTTGGAGTAGTGGGCAGTTTGCAGAACCAAAGTGTATCCACATCCTGCCCCCCGCCCCGCCAAAGACCCTCTGCTAAGAGGGCAGGAGGCAAGACCAACATGGCTGCCAGTGTTGAGGGAGGAAGGAAAAGTCTCAGGTGGCTGCCGCGTGGGCCTGAAGTTCTGCTCAGCGGAGGGGGTGCCCAGGACTCGGCAGGGACCCTTGGACTTTTGATTGCCTTCTGTTTTCAGTTATGTTCAGCTATCTTTCCTCTGTCACTTACTAGTCACGCTCTTTTTTTTTTTTTTTTTTTTAACATTTTATTTACTTATTTTGAGAGAGAGAGGGAGAGAGCACGAGCAGGGGAGGGGCAGAGAGACGGAGAGGAAGAGAATCCCAAGCAGGCTCTGCACTGTCAGTGCAGAACCCGATGCGGGGCTTGAACTCACACACCCGACCGTGAGATCATGACCTGAGCCAAAATCAGGAGTCGGACGCTTAACCGACGGAGCCACCCAGGTGCCCCGAAACTCAGTTTTCTTAACTGAAACTAAAGGATAATAATGCCATCTCTGGGGCCTGTGATGAGGCAGACCCTTGAACAACATGGGTTTGAACTGAGCAGACCCACTTATACCTGGATGTTTTACAGTGCAGCACTGTGACGTATTTTCCCTTCTTTGTAATTTGCTTAATATTGTTTTCTCAGGCTCACTGCCTGGTAAAAATAATACGTATAACAAAGTATGTGTGAATCAACCGTTTGTTATTGGTAAGGGTTCCGGTGAATAGTAGGCCATTCGTAGTTGAGCTTTGGGGGGGATCAAAAGCCATAGGCAGATTTTCAACTGTGTGGGGCGTTGGTGCCCCCAACCCCCATGTGGTTCAAGAGCTAACTGTAACGTGTGAACCACCAAAAGTTGTGTCCCGAACAAATGAAAGCCTCAGGTGGTAGCTGGGATTGTTCTAGGTGCACGTTTATTCATCCAACCACTTAAGTGACCGTCCCTGAAAAGGCGGTACCTGTTGTAGACCTGGAAAAAGTGAGGCAGGGACCCCAGGTTAAAGGAGAGCAGGTCCCACTCATCATGGGGACCCAGAGTGGCTTTTGAGGTCCTGCTACGTCATGTTAAAAGGGAGGCAGACCCCTGATTACAGAAGTGAGAGCATTATGCATAGGCAGACCTCCAGGAGGTAATCCACTTCTCATATTTGGAGACATCAGTCCTCCGTGGACACCTGTGACTCAAGGCCAGACGTTCTCCAGGTTGACTCCCTTCTACTGGGGAAAAGCAAATGTGACTCGAAAGGATCTCAGTGTTAACAAAAAGACATGTAAATCTAGAAATTTGAGGTCAAGCCATTTGTCAGAAAGCCTCAGCAGAGATAAGCGTGTTGCCGCTCGCCCAGACTATGAAACCCTCACTGCTTTTGAAAACTGAGTCAAAGAACCCTGCGTGGGGATTCACATGAAGGAAGCTGGGCACAGCTGTTTCAACTACGGTGCCTTTCTGAGCCAGATGCCCACACGTGGAGCAGGGCAAGAAAGTGGATTGTTTTCACTAAGTTTTCGTCCGCTGGATTCGTTTCTCTTACTGGCACAGCTGATGAAAAGGGAGCATGGGGGCCAAGCAGCATGAGGAGGGAGCTCCCTAAAGCCCCCGTGTGACCACCTCAGCCAAGGGCACGTGCACGGAGCCACGTTCTTGCTGGGCTTGAGGTATGCGCACCTCTAACTCCAGAGCAACTTGCAGACATCTTCGAGATACTGAGGTGCAAGGGAGAGGGGCTGGAAGGCTGGGAACGAGCAAGTATCACCACCATTTTCCGAAGGAACGGGTTCTAAAAACTACAGAAGAGCAGACTCAACTCCAGTTTCCGGGCAAACCCAGAAGAGGCATCAGACAAAGTTCACAAGCATTTGGGAAGAAAGTGGTGGTCTTTAAGAGGCACCACGAGTTCTCTAAGAGAAAGTCATTCCATGCTAACCTCATTTCCTGTTTTGACGAGCTTCACCAGAACAGTCGATTAGGGGAATGCCCCAGAAAGTGCGTCTTGCTTTCAGTAAAGCATCTGAAAACCTCTCATCGTATCCTAGGTACATAAGATACCAAAGATGGGCCAGATGATGGAATGACCAGGAGAATTCACAGTGGCTGGGACAACCTTCCCAAAGAGGTCAGACCATGGCATTACCTCGGTCCTGCTACCTCTACTCCCATGCCCGCTGCTGGAGATGGCCGTCCTGGCTAGGCCACCCACTCGATCTCAACACAGACTCTTGGGTGTTTTCTCCCCACTGGCAAGTGAGGTTTGAAACGATTCTCGGCAGCTCTACACGTAGAGAGAGTTGAAGGCTCCAAGGTGACCGTGTCGGTCTATGGCTTTTTTTTTTTTTTTTTTTGCTCCAGTTCTGTCCTTTGGAGGGAAGCAGAGATATTTCCATGGAGACCCACAGGGGCCCTGTCCTCTGTTCTGTCCCACACTCCACTTTAAAACTAACTTGGGGGTGGGGGTGGGGAGACACTGAAGGTGTATTTATCACCTTTGCCAGTCACACAAACCTCTGAGGAAAAAATGGCCTCCAACCATCAACTCGCAGGAGTTAGAAAGCTAGGGTGAAATGAGACAGAACAAATGTGAAGCCTATGTTCTTTTGAAAAACACAATCCACTGTAAGACTGCAACATTCAGGTATGTTTGGTTCTAGCTATGCTGCCACGTGCTTGAGTGTGACCAGAGAGGACAAAATAATGCCCCAGAGTCTCCACTTTTACTATTTAATTCTTTCCATAATATTGAGCTTTTGCTCAGGGTGTTAGACAGGCACTAAAAACCCTTTCCCTACTTAGGTTATGGCCTTGTTGTGAGGACAAAATAAGTCAGAGGTGGTAAAGTGCTTTGAAAAAGGGAAAGCTTCGAAATTCAAAATAGTATTATTATTTGTTGTAAGGTGCTTTCCCTCCAAAAAAAGAAAAAAAACTCTGACAGTCTCTGAGTGATAAGCAGAAAATGATTCAGCTTTGGCTTCTGTTTCTCCAGCTGTAACCCCAAACTGGCTGAGTTGGCTGAGTGGCCTCAGTGAGCCCATCTCAAAGCCTGAATTCCTACAAAACTCCAAACTCCTGCAAAACTCCACCCCTCCCCCCCCCCCCCCCCCCCGCGGGCAATCTGCTTTTCCAAAAGTTCTTCCTGGAAGGCCTGCTTCCCACTGTCCTACATTCTGGTAATGAAACAATCATTCAGACAGCTCCCTTTCCAGAGCTGGGGCTTCAAAGATGCAAACCGAAGGGATAGCCAGAGTAAATGCCAGATGACTTGAGTCAGAGCCTTGGACCTTTGTAGGTATTGTAAATTCTTCTGGATCCTACCATGCACTGCTTTGAAAGCGTGTTGTTCCTGCTGCTGCCCAGGCCCGGGCTCAAGCGGTGGATGAAAAATATATTGCAGGCCCAAGACAGGAGAGCGGGCCCTAGTCAAATTAACAGACTGAGATAATTACCTTAAACTTCCCTTGCACTCAGTGTAACTTCGCTTGGTGGTTATAGGCCTCAGAGTTCACCCAGACAGAGCTGTCTGGTAGAACTTTCTGTGATGATACCTGTGTTCTAGATCTGTGCTTTCCAATGCAACAAGCACAGCCCCATGTGGATATTTACATTTAAATTAACTAAAATAAAAAGGAATTACAAATGTAGCTCCTCAGTCACACAGCCACGTTTTAAGTTTTCAGGAGATACATGTGGCTCGTGGTTACTAGCCATATTGGGCAACATGGCCCCAGATCAACCGTTCTTCACCTTGGCTACATGACAGAATTACCTGGGGAGCAAAAAAAAAAAAAAAAAATACTCATGTCTGCCCCCACCATTCCAAATTTTGTTGTGAATGGTGCTGGTGGAGCCTGGGCATTTGGATTTTTGAAAACTCCTGGGTAATTCTGATGTCTGGCCAGGGTTCAGAACCATTGCCCCATCCATCTAGAATTGTGTGTTCAATTTATTTTGCTCCTCCTGTTGTTCTTGAGAACGAAATATACCAGGACAGGGATGTGTCTAAAGGGGTTTCGGTATGTGTGAGCACCCCATGGGGCACGTCCGTAAACCCACAACTGGGCTTGGGCTCTGTGTATTCTCAGGGGTTTTGCCTGTGTTTCCCCACGATACCTTTCTGCACTGCCTCCTCAGAGTTCTAGACTCTGAAAAACAGAATTGGCAGAGAAGGGAAAGGAACCTCAGGGCAGGGTGGGATCTTTGGGATCATCTGGTCTTCTTGGTGTTCTGCCGAGGAAAGTAGTGCCTAGAGAAGTTAGATGATTCACCCAGGCAACAGCTTGCAGAGCGAGGACAAGGGCCCCATACTCCAGACTCCCCACTGAGGACGCATCCCTCTGCTACATGGTTGCCTTTAATCTTCCAGGAACATAAGCAAATGAGATTGAACTTAAGGACATTGATTTGCAAGGCAAAACTTGGTTTCAGGTGAGAATCTGATTATCCAGGTAATAGAGAGTTTATGATCAACCTTTCCTGCCGGCCAGTATACTGACAGAAAGCCTGTGTCCCCACCTTGGCCACTCCATTTACCCCCTTAGATCACCAGAGGTAAATGGATTCACAATTTCCTCATCCACCAAACAGTGGTTAGAATACTGGGCAACTCAATATCACAGAGTCGGTATGAGAAGTGATAAGATGATGGATCCAGTCAACACCTAATTATTGAGCAGAGCGCCAGGTGCTGAGGACAGACTGGGCAATGAGACAGACTAGAATCTTCCTTTATTGAACTGAAATTTGGAAAGCAGGTTGAGAGGTACACGGCCAATTAATGAGTGAACAAACAGCATAATTGTTGATATTGGTAAGTGCTGGGAAGGGGGAGGGACAGAGTGGGTCCCATCCAACTCAACTCTAGAACATGCCTTAACAGTATGAGCCCAAGAAACCTCGTGGAACGAAGGTGACTGAGGTGTGGGGGAAGAAAAGGAGGCAGCTGAGAAGACAGAGGTTTCCAGTAGAAGGCTCAAAGTTAGTGATGATTTTAGTGTGATCATTAACAGGCCACGATTAGAGTAGGTGTGGAAAAAGAGTTCCAAACGTCTTCCGGGGTTTAGTTAGGATCAAGCCCCAGGGGAAACCCTTCACCTGCACTCTGGCTGTGGGCAGCAGGTGGAGGCACTGGAGGGGGCCGAGTCCTGACTTTTCTGTGTCTGTGTCATTTTCGATCAACTGCGTCATAGAGCTTCTTGTTTCACCTCCCAGTTATTCTGAAACAAAAACATGCATGAAAAACACAGGTCACTGCCAACCGCATTGAGAGACAGTCACTCCAGTACATGGAAACCGAAAAGGGAAAGACAGATCATAAATGCCACAGTGAGCTGGGGAATCAAATTTATCACCACCTATTCAAACAGCGATAATCAACGAAAATTGCGGGCTTTGATGATGGGGGGGGGGGGCGGGTGGGCAGCAGGGCGTTCGTTTAAAAATAATTCACAAGAGACAGAAAAGGCAGATGTTCCCAGAAGCCCACTACCTGTTTACTGAAAGCTGAAGTTAGTTCTGACCTTCTGGGTCAGGGTCTACTGCTGGGGCACATTGAGGCTCTTCCCCTACGTGCTCCTGTTGGCCTTGCTAAAGGGTCACACAGGACTTTCAGGACAAGTCTGGTATTTGCTCAGTGTTTGCCCAGGTGCTACACCGAGCAGCACTCCTCAAGGGTCCAGAGAGACGTGAGAGAGGTCACCGGGGAATTGCAGCCCAGTGAGGAGGGACAAGGAATATGGAGGCTGAACTTCTGGTCCCCTGTCCTCTTTCCATCCCAAGAGAATTAGCAGGTGCACCAAAACATCGCGAATGGAGCGACTTCCACCAAGGAGTCTCAGTGAGGTGGAGGGAGAAGGGGCCCCTGACCATACAAAAGCCCTGAGGACAGCACAGGGCTGACACAGCTCTCAGGACAGAGGGTCTAATTGAAACCACTTTGCCACTTGAGACCAGTACGGTTTGGCTCCCAAGCAGCAGGTAGTTTGCGGAAGCTTATTCTCAGTTCCCAAACAAGTGAAAGGATCATTCCAAAGGCAGGCAGAGGGACAGGTCAATGCAGGAAGATAGACGATGTCCCCTCTCCCAAAGATCACGGCCCTGCAAGCCAGCTTTGCGTTTAAATCTGTGGCTCAGACATTCCAGGGGAGGAAGAGAAGGCAGGAGACAGAACTGCCATGGGAGGGAGGTCAAATCCACACCAGTCTGTGCTTTTGCAGACGTGTTCTCTGACCGGGCACTGCTTGCTGATGGGCAGAGAAGATACGGGCTCTGCCTGTCTACTCAGAGCTTCCTTGGGTCTGCCGTCCCCTCCATGTGCAACCTGCCCAAGATGCAGCCCTGAGTCTCCCAGGAAAACCGGCTGCCCCTGCCCCTGCCCATTTCCTGACCTTTGTTAATGGCGCAAAATTCTCTGTAAAAAGGGAGGAAAGGGGTGCCCGATTTTGGAAAAACTCCATCCTCCCCCTGGAGATTCATTCACAAAGCACAGTAGCATACAAAAGACGCTGAGAAGCTAGGAAATAAAGAAAGCTGTTGAAATTCATTCATTGTGTGCTTCCCACACCCTTTTTGCACAAGGAGACTTTGGAGCCTTTGCCGGCAGAGTTCTATTGAGTGGCAGAGTTTCAATCTCCCCTTAAGACTCATCGTCCCTGCTGTTCCCAACACTTGCGTGGCACTTGTGATAGTCTGTAATTTATTTCTGGAAACTCTGTATCGTTGTTCCTTCTACCTTTCCCCTAACCTTCTGTGCAAATGCGTTAGCTGATTCACATCAACTCCTGCAGCCTGAGGGTTTTTGTTATTGTTGTTTTGCTTTGTTTTGTTTTGTTTTGTGTTTTTTGTTTTTTTGTCAAGGGCCCCATTTGCCAGTGGCAGTGAAATACCGGGCTTTCTGAAAGGTGATAAATCTGGCTCTGTGGTATCTAACATTCTGGGAAGAACGTTGCCCAGATGAATCTGTTGGGAAAACCAGCTTCCTGACTTGTGTCCTATGAGCTGGCATTTTCTATTGTGACCTAACGTCTGGAAACTGACCCCAAGATTTCGTATGCAGTGCCTTCCTGGGTGGGCAAAGGGAAAATAGGAGCGAAGAAATGTGTCAGCCAGGGAAAACCTGGGTCCTCTAGTGTCACCGTTGTGCTGTCCTCCAGTTACCCCACTTCTGAGGGATGAAACACCAAAGTATGACAGCCTGGGCAGACTCCAGTAACAGACATCCAACCATGCAGTCCTTGACCAAAATCACAGAGTGACACGTGGCGGGGCTTTAAGGATCATGTGCTCAACCTTCATGTTACAGGCACCCGCAGGGAGGAAGTTGGCAACTGTCCTAAGATCAGACTGGAAGGGACCCTGCTGGGACCGAGATGTGGATCCCTCCTACCTGGTCCCCACATTCAGAGCTAGCTTGTTCAGGAGCTCTTGCATGGATAAGTAAAATCCATAATGGCTCCATGTTGGCCGGCTATGTAGTTACCATTCAAAAAACAACCTAAGAGAGCCCATTCAGGAACTTTAAAAGATTTGCCCCTAATTAAGAGCCAGTCACACATGTGGCTTCCCACATGCCAGCATCCACCGATAGTTGGTGGAAACCACCAGCCTCACACTGGACAGTCCCAAAGGTCGCATGTTCTTCCCGTGCTCACGCCCAGTCTGGCTGAATTACATCTCTAGTATTGAAGGGCGCCCCCCGTAGGTCTCCCCCTGCACACACGACTTCACTTTCCTTCAGATCTGAGGCACGGCCCCAGGGTCACAAACATCACACCGCAAACACAAGCCCTCGTCGTGGACCCGAAATGGAGCCCAGGCGACCTTCTGGATGTTCCCTGAGCTAGCTCCCGGATCCTTCCCTTTCCGTTCCTAATGGCAGAGGAGAGGCTCCAGGCCTGGGAAACTGAGAAGGGGGAAGAAAGCAGTAGCTCAGACATCCACCCCCAGACCAGATGGTTCACTGGATGGTTTCACCCAAGCCTCTTTCCCAGGCAGTAAGGACCGGGGCACGGGGGCGGGGGAGCAAAGCCAGAGACTTCAGTTTGCTGTAACATCCATGGTGCTGTCAATGTCTCACCGCTGAAAGGCCAAGCCGGAGCCCCCAGCCACCCATGTACAGATCACACACTTGAGCCTGTTCTGCACCAGAGTCTTGGTCACCGCTTGGGAAAATGACAGGCCAGGCACTCACATCCTGTTCGTGCTGACTCATGGTGGAGTCTGACAGGGTTGGGAGCCAACTTTTTGAGATTTCGAAACAGCCGCCCAGGAGGATAGAGTGTATTCAACAACACCGAGGTGCCCAGCTCTTGGGACTCCACTGGTTTTCGTTTCTCAGAAAGTTAAAACTGCGAGGCCACAGCCAAAAATGATCACAGATTAACTTCGGAGATAAGTGATACGGGTCCCTTGTGTAAATTATTAGGCTTCTGGGCTGCCAGACATGTCAGGGCAGGGGAGGGAGAAGCCCACGCTTGAGGGGCCCCCCTTCCCTGGTTTCTGAAGGGGGCTCCCATTTCTAGAGCCAAAGCCACGTAACTCTGAGCAGATCGAGAGCCTTTCCTGAGGGGATGTCCCCTGAGAAGCAGTTTTTGCAAAGTGTTCCACGCATCATTACAGACCTACACGTGGTTCAGAAAAGACTCCGTGTCCCTCAAAACCCCTGTTAGCAGAGCACGAGCCTATCCCCGGGCTGCCCCAGAACACACCCAGGTCCTCTCGGCCACCATTTATTGGGCACATCCCATATGTCAGACACAGTTTCAGACGTGTGCCCTCCCTTACGCGTGGCATCGGCCCTCTCAGGCTGGTGCTAGTAGGCTCATCCCTCTCACCTGGAAGACAACAGGGAGTTCTGCAAGTAGCTAGTAAAATAGTCCCACCTTCCCACCTCGCATCCCGATCAAGATGTTCGGCCCCCTTTCTGGGCTGAACAGGAGCTCACAGGTGATTCAATCAGCTTGCTCCCCCATGGATCTTGGAAGTTTGCCCATCTTTTGGCACAGAGAGGTACCTATTAAATACCTCCCTCCATCTGTACTGAAGATGGAAATGGAGACAAGAGTGTTGGGCCACCCAAGGGTGGCCCTCACTGGATTATTTCCTGGTCCAGTCCTGCCACCCCACCCCCTCACCTTGGCCACTTTCACTACCCTTGAGATAAAACCCACTTTTCAAAGAACTAAACCTCAAACCCATTTTAGCAGACCTGTAGTCTGGTTGACGCCGTGGAAGTCCAAAACTACGGGTAAACTTGCTCTCTAGTTACGAAGAGAGACAAAACTCTGAAGGACTGGGTTTATCGTAGAGGCAGTGCTGAGAGCACAAAGGGACTTGGCGCTGGAGGGAAGATGGAGACAACCAACAGGTCCATCAGACATTGGCCTTTTAAGTATTCCCATCACCCACGGCCCATGGCCCTAACCAGTGTTTCTCAACACGCGTCTTTGGACCAGCAGCATCACATCACCTGAGAATTTGTTAGAAATGCAAATCTGCAAGCCCTTTCCCGGACCTTCTAGATTGGAAACTTTGGCAGTGGGGCCCAGGGATGTCTCAGGGTGGTTCAGACACACGCCTAAGAATCCCCAGTGGTGACTGATGTTCAGAAGACCTAGTGATGCTCTTGGAAAAGGGGACATGGGCTTGGTCCCTAGTGACCGCGGGTGACTGCACATTGGCCATGTACTGATGTTCTCCATTTAGTCAACTGTTCGCAAGTTCTTCACTGGATGGTTCTCTCCTGAGATCCCCACGGTGGCAGGAAAGAGCCAGCAACTCAGAGGCTATTTGAGATTTTCAACAAGTTCTTGGAGTGACCTGGGGAGGAAGGTGGGTACGATGTGCCCCTCAATCTCCTTTTTTGGGTACTGCTCATCTGCCTGGCATAGGCTGAGCCCTTTGGGATACTAAACCCACACCAGTGATTACCCTCCCCCCCCCCCCCCCCCCCCCCCCCCCCCCCCCCCGGTCATCACATTGCTCTCTCAGCCAAGCTGCAGGCCCCCTGCCCCACTGTGGCTCTCCTTTCATTCGCTCTCAGTATGTTTTCCCTGAGGAGGATAACGTTTTCACCAGCTCGACCCTCCTTACTGCTACCCTGGGAGGAGCGGTGGGGGCAAAACTCACTGGGCTTCAGAGCTCTGCTCGCACCGACACCTGGCACCAGCAGAAGCCCACGACCGGGCAGGTAGGCGGCAACATGACCAGGCGCCCCCCGCCCCCCCAAAAACATTAAAAACATAATTTGTTTAGTATTAAGAAAGAAAAACACTAACCCCATACAGGAAGTATGAAAAGAAGAAGAAAGAGGAGGAGGAGGAAGACACTGAAAGTGGCAGAGACGGAGGTGTGCACAGATAACAAGATGTTCCTCCGCTTCCACGGTCCGCCTGGTCGGGGTGGTGGGAACAGGTAGGGTAGGGCACTGGGGAGGCCGGGGATTTGCAAGGGTGGGGGAGATGGAACAGAGAAGGGGACTATGAGTCACGAGGCCCAGCCTCGCCAGACGTAGGGCACGTCCCATTCAGGGCCCTCTCTGCAGGTGTGGCCGTCCCAGCCAGACTTGGAGAAGACACCTAAAATGGAAACTGCCATTTGAGATCACCCCACGCGCCCAGTGCCTCTCCTGTCCCACGTTCTGCCCCGCTGTGCGTTTCAGGTGAAGACACAGGAGTTACCAGATCATGATCACCTCCCCGCACGCCCCTACCAGAGATGTAAACCAAACAGCAGTCAGCCAGGGAGAAACCCCCGTGCCGAGCCTTCCATGCAAGCTGGCGGCTACGCAGACCTTCAGGACCACAAGCCCAGACGGGCCTGACCTGCTCTGGAGTGACGGACACTGACGTGAGGCCACCCAAGGCAGGCAGGAGTCAAGCCAGATGCTTAACACAGAGCCACTGGCCCTCTCCGAAATACGGCTCAGCTGGATTTTGAAAAATGGGGACACGGGACTCACAATGTCCACCCAAGGATTAGAATGAGGAAAACCGGTGAGACCACAGAACATTTCCTCTTTCACAGCCTCAGACAGCAGGAGAACAGGAAATAGGAGCCCTCCCTCTGCCCGTGATCAAATATAAATACGAACACTGTAAAATATGCACGCGCTGAAAAGATATCAATCGAAAGGATTTCAAGTCATTGCTATCGCTGTCAAAGAAAGCCCTTGGTCTTAAAAAAAAAAAAAAACAGGAAAGAAAAAAGAAAAAGAAAGACAGAAAGAAAGACAGAAAGAAAGAAAAAGAAAAAACTGTACAACAAAGTCTCAAAATAGAACCAAAACCTGCAAATCATCCTCCAGAGTGTATTAGGAGCCTATGTCTTAGCAGGCTGTTGAAAGGTTAATAATTTTCCTACCGAAACTGAATGTGGGTTGTGAAAGAACATTAAAATGAAGAAAATTTCCCCGTGGCTGCTATTTTATTATCACCAAAGCCATCAAGTTTCAGTTTGAGTTATTTGTATTTATTTGTGAAAACAAAGATTAGATAAGTAGAAACATAAGCCTCATCCTAATTATTGCCCTGGAGTATCTGATTTTTAAGACAGAAAAATAAGACCATCACACACACACACGCGCGCGCGCGCACACACACACACACACACACACACGCAGGCATGGCAGGAGAAGTCAAAACAACGGAGAGGAGAGAGGGTGCCGTTGTCTTTTTCTATCACTTGAAAACATGTATTGTCTCGCGTAAAACCCTGATATTTTTGCACAGTCTGTGAAGCTATAGGAGAGTCGATGTGTACATTTAATTGTTGGCGTTTTTCTCAACTGCATGCTCGGGGAGAGAGCTCTTTTTTAAACTGCAAACTGTAATTTTTGTTTGACACTTGCAAAAAAGTTAGTGAGAGCCATGCAAGTCGATGGTGAAAACCTGAAACAATGGCATTTCAGGGCTGCTTTAAAAGATCAAATTGTGAGCTTTGAGACATTTACAAGCAGGTGGAGCCTGAATGAGACGTGGGGTTTAGGGGCAAAGCTGGATTTCAACTCAGATGTGTCTCAGAGCCCAGGTGAACAGCTTTGTTTTCTGGAGTTTTAAAAGAAATCCACCAGATGAAATGGTTAATCAAAATCTATGGGTGAGAGCAAAAACTTATCTTCCAGCGCAACATAAACACCAGAATGAAAAAAAAATAACATGCATAAAGACCTTCAGTGGTCTCACATCACCGAACAAACTGTTTTTCTACCTATTTTGTGTTGCTGGCTTTTGTTATCAGCCCAATCGGCAAATTGTGGCCAATTTTGTCATGGTTTAAGCAGACATTTTGTTCCCAAACTGCTTTCAACATTTTAGCTACCAAATACAGTTTATGAGAAATTGAACAAGCCACAATACAAACAGAAAAGGTATCTATTCTTGCTAAATTAACCCCTTTTAAGGTTAAAATGACACACACACATAAATGATTTATAAAAAAAAAAAAAAAAGAATTCTAGTAAATCCACATTTGCAACAACCAAATCAGACTTTTCCTGGAAAAAAGAATAATTAATGAATAATCCACTGCTTGGATTTTGAAACCAACTACATGACATTCCCCAATTCTGGTCACCATTACACCATGAACTTGCTTTTAATGAGGTAGCATGTCATTTTTATTTTACAGACACACACACATCAAGTATTATTTGACCACGCAGACCAAAAGCCTAGAGGAATCAGTGGAATTATGCTAAGGTAAATAACCAGTGAAGCAGTTATTTACTACTGAAAATAAATGACACCCACGTAGTTCATCTTATAGATTAATATTGAAACCAAATGGCAGTCTTATACCGCAAATCATTTCACAAAAAAAAAAATAAATAATAATGAAACTAGTTAACGTGAAAACACAGGGTTTTAATTTTATGAAACATTAAATATTAAGATCAAAACGATAGAAAGCTGACATGGTTTGTTGTGTGTGTGTTTTTTTTTTAATTTTGTTCTTGCTGAATTATTACTACAACAAATTGAAAATGAAAAAAGAATGAAAGAATCCTTGCTAAAAAATCCAAGAATTACTACTTGGAAGACAAGCAGAATGTCAGAGAGAGACGATTGAAGAAAACTTCTCTGTTTGCAGCCCTACCTCATATTTGAAGGCATAGCAATTATACACCATTTTTAGCCTTTTAAAATACCAGCATGCCCACACACCATCTCAGATTAAACCAAGGAGAAAATGACACATTCTGAAACCATTTTCTAAAGCTTCTTTTCCTGATAACACTCAGACGCTTACAATCAAATTAATGAGTTTCTAAAAAGCCCAAACAACTCTCCATAAAGACACAATTGTTCACAACAGCCTGCAGACATTTCTAAATTTTTCAGGCAATACTAAGAGCATTAGTCTTTGCTATTTATATTTAGAAAAGCTAAGCTGTTTTTAACATCTATATTAGAAAGAAATGCTTGCTGCTCTGTGCTTTGGCTAATTAACTTGAGGAACAATTTGAAACACACCAGTAGATTCAGCCCAGTATCCCCCTCATTTCAAACAATTGAAAAGTTAGTTCATATTTTTCCTCTACCTTCTTTGCACAGGTCTGTTTTCTTGTAATCTGTTCATACTCGAAAATTCTTCAGGTAGTAAAGAAAGGAAACACCCACAGAGACTAAGTCATTATTTCTTCTGAAAGTGGATTTCTTCATAAATCATAGACCAGCAAATAAACAAGTAAAAAGAACTAAAAAGAAAGAAATGACAAAACTCAGGAAGGACACTGAAAATCCACACTGACTGACAGAAAGCTTAGCAGGGGGGAATTTATAATCACTGGACACATTTGTGGTCAGTTTCAAACACTCTTGGGGAGACGGAGACATTGCTTTTGGTGAGCGTGACCCGGTGACAGTATCCATGTAATGACATCTTCTATTCAAGGTCATGGGTTATGCCGTTTAATTCTAGACCTAAAACATGTGATTCAGACTTTACACTTCATGCTTTTGTGTTTCAATCCTTTCAGTGCTTGAACCTTTAAAGCGAGACACGAGCATTTAAAAACACACAAACCAAAAAGCCTTGAATGAACACTACAGTGCATGATGACAGGGAATAGAGAAGACTATGGTAACCACCTGAATTTGTCACTTTAAGAGATTTTTCTGTATGAGTATTTTACCCTAGAAGATCTGCCCTTGCCCTTACCCAGCACCATCGAAGGCTCACATTCAGAAAAAGCCTGACCTTAACTAATACTTGCCCACTCTTTTAAACCACACATGTCCCCTTCCCCCGAGGTAAGACTTGGGAAATGATGATGATTTTAGTCATCTGGAAAGAGTGAAACATGACATGATCTTGAAGCACTTTCTTCAAAACGGGTGTCATTTTAACTCTGTTTTACCACAACTAAAAAGGCCGTGCTCACGGAACAGATTCGAGTTCGCCCTCAATTGTATCTGTAACCCGGGAATTTCTTAAGAGCCGAGTGGCACAGTAGAAGAGCTTTCACTGAAGAAATGTTCGAAGCATTAAAAAGAAATTCCCCACTTTTTTTCTTTACGAGTTTATGAACCAAAACGTGAACGCTTCCATATTAAAAATTGTCTTCAGCATAATTACTTCATGGGCAACTAGCTAACTTTTCTTCTCACAAAATGCCTTTGTGAACGGCAAGATTTTCAAATACCATTGTTATACTCAGAGACACTCCTAAGCAGAAGTAAAATAGAGTTTCCCCCCAATTTGCTAGACATCCCTTTCTACTTGAAGCCAATCCATCCTGTATGAACTGATGACAATTTTGGTAAAGTAACCTGGCTTTAAGGGTTAGGGAAGGTTCAACTGTAAAATCAGAAGACCAGGCTTTTTATTTATTTATTTTGAAAGCAAGTAACAGTTTTCCAGAATCTACAAATAACTGCTACTGGTTAAAAAAAAAAAAAAAAAGAAAAGAAAAGAAAAAAAAAGAAAAAGAAAAAAGAATTCAGACAGACAAGGATGAGAGAAACCTGGTTACTCAGAATTCTTGACCTGGAAAGGAGTCTCTCTCATTTTATTTCCTATTTTCCACAAAGAGAAAACAAGTAGCTTTCTAGTCACAAAATGAAATGTGTACAAGAATAGGGACTGTGTAATGTATTAAACACTGCTGTATCGGAGTGAACACACACAGGAATCGCGTTTCTTGTTAGTGTGAACCGAAGCCATCATGCTAGTGATACAGTGAGTGAACAAAGACAGATCAGACCGACAAGACCAGGAGAATTTGGGTTGTAAACCCAGGCTAGAGCTAAGTTATTCGGCTCTGGCAGGGTCTGTTAGCACGATTAAAAAGCACTGTGGAAACTCTTGGACTAGGAAGAGCCTAGTATATTTCTGAACCTAAAACTTTTTCATTGATGGTGGCTTGAAAGCTGTTTAATTAACTGTAGGATGCCAATCACTCTCTTTATCAAAGCCAGCTGAAAACAAAACTGAGAGAAACAGCTTGTGGTTTCACAAAAATGTATTTACATGAATATATTTTAAAGGGAGTTCGATCATTAGGTACGATGTCATCTGTGATGGGCGGTGGATTTGACATTTAAAGATGTCAGGGGTTGTCAGATTTATCTCCAGTCTGTACTTAGTTTAGATGGAACCACTTTGGGGAGCAGACCTTGTTTTGTTAAATTCCAGCCCAGAAATCTGAAAAGACTTAACTCTTATTTACTGAATACAGATCTCCTCATGTCTTCTCACTTCCTTACCGAAGATCTACTAAACAGAAAGTGGAGCCCCTGGATGACAAGTGGAATATAAGTCCACTTTCATACCTCGTCACAGGGATGGTGACAGAGCCGAGCACGCCACCGTGAACAGAGCACCCAGGGGGAGTTATTGATAAGCACGGTGTTGCCTGAAATAGAGAAGAGTCCGAACTCTTTAGCCTGCCTCTTCGCTGAGACTTGTCTTGGAAAGAACATTCTGATAACACGGGCTTTCCTTCACTTCACACCTCAAATTGTTGACGACAAGGAGGAAAACCCAGAGCGACACCGAACGTTTCACCACGATTAAAACTGTCTCGATAGAAGTCCTATCAAAGGAACAATAAAAGATCCGGGATAAACGTCCTGTCTTCAGCCAGGAACATGGGTCCATAGTTTTTTTGTCTGTTGGTTTAGCAACCAAGAAGTAATAACACTACCTATTTTCTTCAGAGATGGGTAAGTGAATCACCACCGTCTCTCTCCAGAAGGATGTTTGGTGCATGGATCGGTCGCTCACCCACTCTTTTCCAAAAGCCACTTTCCATTTTGCCTGATTTGTTGGGAGCGGAAATTAAGCTCTAAGACAAATGAAGCTTAAGACAAGCTGTCGCAGACCCGAGTGAAATCGCTACCCTGCAGCCACCACCAGCCCTGAACCACAGAACCTCGTGCAGGGGATCTCATAGATCTCTCAAACAGAAAGGGAAATGGTTGTTGATATAGGTGACAAAAATGTACAGTCAGATAGGAACTCTGCTGCTTACGACCCTTCTGCCTTAATTCGCATTGTGGAGGTCAAGGGCAGTCTTGTGATAGCACAGCTGGTAACGTTGTTTTTAAAAGGTTACAGGAAAAAAAAATGTTTTTTTATATACTGCACTCCTCGTGAATTACTTTCTATAGTTTGTTTTCTGTAAAGGCTTCTCTCCAAACCAAACTCTTTCATTGTTAATCATTTTGTTTAAAAAAAAAAAAAAATGCAGCAGTACACTTAGGATAAAAATAAAATGAAACGATTAAAAAAACGTAGCATTGAAATCTGCCTATATAGGTTGCCGTTCAAGCCCAGGAGAGCCAGGCCAGAGGAAATCCCCACCCGGGTTCTGACAGAGCAGTTAGAAAAGGAAGCAGCACAGGGGCCCGGGGAACAGGCAGAGGACAATAACCATTGCAACCTGTTACCTGCTCGGCAACCATCTCATTCGTGGAAAATAGCAACCTTGATTTCTTCTATGAACCCCAAACACCTGGACTTTATTTAAGAGCTCTCTTCTCCTTGCCTGTGCTGTGACATTCATTTGAGACGTTACAAAAACGGGTGCGTGAAGACCGGCAAAGCCAGTCTCCGAGGAAGGCTAGAATGAAGAAGTTTCACTCTCCCCCAAGCGCCGGGGAGCCCTGCTTCTAGATTCTAAAGGGCCCCGTTTGACAAGTTCCTCTGAATACCAGAATGAGGTTCTGAGCTAGCACACAGAGGTCCCAGGGAACAGCTGATCAGCAAATTTGCTTTATGGATTGGTTTTGAGTAGGATGCATTAAGAAAAAAAAAAAAAAGTTACAATACAGCACTAAAGCACTTCTGATGGAACTGATTCAGAATGGCCATCCTCGCTCGCCTGCAAAATAAAATGTGGGATCTTCCATTTCAGCAAATCAAAGGGGCTTCCCACCTCATAGAGACCTCCTTCCCACCTGCCTACGGCTGGAGGCATACTCCCTTCCCGCCAGGGAGGCGACATGCTCTGCCTCCAGTGTCCCTCCCTCGGTGGCTGTCTTTGTTGTTGACACTGTTCCCACTGCGTTTATTAGGCGACACTGCTTGTAAAGCCTTCTCTCTGCTGCTGCCTGTCGCTAGGGGATGAGTCCCACTGCTTCCCGAGAACAACAGCCACAATCCTCCCTTGGCAGGGAGCAAGGACAACATCTCAGTTTGGTGACAAAGTGGAAATAATCCCTAAAAACATCCTCATTTACATTTCCCCTTAGAAGGATGGCAATGTGGGCCCCATTATGAAATGTATGTTTTCTTCATCTCGGTGTTGGGTTTGATGCCTTTGGAATGGATCTCACATCCATATTGAATTTCTGTCCCCTGTTGCCAACCGTCGTGCCCCAGGTGACTGTGGGCTCTTAGAATTCTTGGCTGTGATCTCACTCAGTTGTCAGCCTTTATTTACTTTTCTCTCTCTCTCTCTCTCTTTTTTTCTTGGAGAGAAGCAAACCACATCGTCAAAGCATCTAAAAACACAAACCAAAGGAAACTAGGGTTTCCAGGCTTGAAGCAAATGGTATTTACCCACAATTTATTTCCAAGAAGTAATTCGGAATCCATTGTCGTTTTCTGTTTGGATTCATTTAGAAGCACAACATCATAGGTGTCCCGATGGTCTGTTTGCTTCTTGCCAGCGATGAGTGAAGAGTAACTCCTGTCCTCAAACCCAGACTCACCTCGATTCTTGGGACATGCCTTCCCCAGCCCTTTTATGTGCCTCCCGTTGGGGGTGACCACAGTCTGGCCCCCGCTGGCCGCTGGGACTCAGGAGTTGGTGCAGATGGTCCAGGCCGTTCTCTCTCTCGGTGCTACCACCCCCCCCCCCCCCCCCCACACTTAACAGAAGTTCAAATGTCACTCTGTGGGTTGAAAGGCACCTCCTTCTACCTCTCCCTGGGAGGATGGACCTTGTCACCGGGCAACCCAGAGGCCTCATGCTTTAGGCTCCCTGGCATAGTTGCAAGGTCCCAGATGTCGAGATTGACTCCTTCAGGCTCTTGGGGCAGGAAGGCAGGGCTTCCCTGAGTCCCCTCCCGGGACAGTGTTTGGTGCAGAGTGGGCACTGGTGAGACTCTGCCTCGTGCATTCACAAATGGTGGATGGATACAGTTTGTCAGGTAGCACGAGTCGACTTGCTTGTTCAGGACCTACTAGAGTCCCAGGGCTGACACAGACTGGTACAATGAGGTGAAGGAAGCTGACAGCTGCCATTTGCCGATGTAGTGTCAGGTACATTGTGTAAACGATCAAGTTTGCCCAGTCTTCTGAGCCAGATACTCTTAGTATCTTTCTTCCTTCCTTCCTTCCTTCCCTTCTTTCTTTCTTTCTTTCTTTCTTTCTTTCTTTCTTTCTTTCTTTCTTTCTTTTTTAATGTTTATTTATTTTTGAGACAGAGAGAGACAGAGCATGAACGGGGGAGGGTCAGAGAGAGGGAGACACAGAATCCGGAACAGGCTCCAGGCTCCGAGCTGTCAGCACAGATCCCGACGCGGGGCTCGAACTCACAGACCGTGAGATCATGACCTGAGCCAAAGTCGGACGCTCAACTGACTAAGCCACCCAGGTGTCCCTCTTAGTATCCTGATCTAGAGAGACGGAAGCCATCAGACAGGTGGTCCACTTCTGCAGGTGACAGTAAGTGAGGAGTCAGGGGAGGACGGCAGACATCTGTTGGCCCAGCCAGTGACCTTGCCTTCCTACTGTGTCTTCTTCAGTGCCACTCAAGTTGATGGTCACCATCCCAAATCCCATGGAGCCTCTTCCATAGAGGCTGTTTGTCCATATTGCCACGTGCCTGGCTCGACTGTGACTTCTCCGGGACAGATTCTGTGGCTGGCTGACCCTGCCTGGCCGGCACCAAGCACCTTGGCTGGAGTACCAGCGTGTGAGAAGTGGTTTACCATCTCCTACACATGAGGCCTTCTGGAGCAAAGAGGAAACCGTCTTCCCTATTGGGTGTTCAAGTTTGTGCTAAAAACAAATTATCAGCAGACCTGGAAAAGGCTCATCACTTTGGCTTTGCACCTTGGTGAGCCTTAAGTTTCCGTCTGTTACAGGACTGAGCACCTTATGGAGGGGCCGAGCCACATGCCCTGCAGTGAGCATCAAGGATGGGTCAGGCTGGCTCCGTCGGTGCAAGTGCAGAATGCACTCAGGGGAGGAGGGGGACTTCCTCCTGTAAAGTCATGAAGAGGACCCACTTGAGGGGCTAGGGAGGAAGGACAGCTCGAGTTGACCACTCATCAGATGGTTCCCTCTATCAGATTCCCCAGCCATACCTTGAAATCAACATTATCCCGCGGGCTTGCCTGTTGGCAATCATCCCTGAATACCAATTTATTAATTCACTCTTTCACTGACCCATTCCACACTCTGCCCAAGCGCCTAGGGCGCGCCAGGAGGAAGCCTTTCCCCTCCATGCGGACTTAGAACTCTTTTCAAAACTTGCCCCGTTAACCACGTCAGCAGCTCCTTGAAATAAAACGGAAAAGAAAAGCTCCACAAAGGCCGTTTATCCAATTCAATAACACTTCGCTTCGGAGGTTTGTGGGTGTATGATCTTCCTAACCAAGGCTAGAACACGTTTGGCACACCCAGGCCTCTGTTCTGCTAGACGTCCTCAGGGGCAGAGGTCAGCAAAAAGAAGAGGGCACGTTGGATGGAAGGCCGCTGTGGATAAATCGGGAGGAAGTGCCACGCTGATGCACTGAGTCTATTCCAAGGTGGGCTAAGTGGGTTGCGGTGGAGGAAGCAAAGGCCTTCATGCCAAGGAAGGAATCCAGTGTGCGTTTCACAGAAATTAGAAGCGTATTAGATCGACTATTCTAATACTGTTCTTCTTTTCCCTTTGGGTTTGCAAAGGAGCTCCCAGCTCACAGGGGCATTTGTAGATAAGGTTTCATCTACACTTCAAGACTGCACAGAGAGGCAGGCGGGGCAGACGGGCTCGGGCCCATTCATTTATTTCACAGATGAAGTTGTTTCACAGACAGAAAGGCCCAGGGAAGTGGCTGCTTAGACAAATCACATCAAGAAGACCCGGGGCGAGGCCCCCTGACCCCCACATCTGTGTGCCACAGCCTCCCAGGGCCGTGCGAGTGGTGCTGTCTGGGTAATCTGGGGGCGCTCTCGCCCAGTAAAACACACAGGGCCTCAGGGCAGAAGGGGAGGTGGGCACAGGACTGGGTTCAAGGGCAAGGTGCTGGTTCCTAGCGCTGGGTCTTAATTAAGCTCTAGGCACCATTTGGTCCGTTGTCAAAGTCCCTACGCTGGGCACTGTGCTTGGCCTATAGGAGACACTCCACATAAGTGAATCGAATTTACCACTCCTGCGTGTTAAGTGGGACCCAAGACCGTGAATCTTACGGATTTTGAAGACATATCAAAATAATATCAATCGCCATAAAGATTGGGAAATGATTAGCAAGGTAATTCACGTGAATAAAAATAATACCGTTTAAACACACACACGCACACACACACACACACACACAGGGTCATCACGTTACTGGGCCCCCTCCCCCACAGTGTCACAGCACTAGCCAGAACCAGCCAAACTCTGGGAGCTGAGAGTGGAATACTTCGTGTAACAGGAATAGAAGGAAAGAGAAAAAGACACAGCTTTCTTTCCGTTCCCTCACAAAGGCCAGCCTGGGTCAAGCCCACTTTAGACTTCCTTTGTACCTGAGGGTTCTCCCAGGGACCCCCGCCCACCCCAATGCCCGCTTCAACTCCTAAAGCCACCCAGCACCTCCTTTCCCTTCTGCCACCCCTCCCCCTGCGGCCCCTCCCTCTCCGTTCCCTGGAAAGACTGGGGAGGTGGGGTGTGGGCATTGGGTCACTGAGCTCAGCCTTCTGGACCAGTGGTTAACACACTCCCAGAGGAGAGGCTCCAGCATGTCCGCAAAACTCTAACAGGTGACTTCTTCCGGCCTCGTTTCAGGCCACACTGTGGGGGTGGGGGTTGGGGTTAGAGAGGCCATGTTTGCAGACAGGACTATCCCACTAGCAGAGAGGGCTTCTCCCAGGGGAGCCCTTTGACCAGGGTCTCCCGCTTGGCCCACAGTCCCACTCCAGGGGAGCCAAGAGATGGCTGTGGTTACCAGGAAGGCCGGTGGGCCCAAGGGGCACCCCTCTCAGACCACCCAAGGGCTTCTTTATTCCTTTCACCTGCCAGTGTTCTGACACACCTCGCCCCCAGGGCACCCTAACTCCGATCCTGTCTCCCCCACTTGGTGGGAGTACAATCCTCTCTGAGTCACTCCACTATTGAAAAAAAAAAAACGAGGGGCACCTGGGTGGCTCAGTCGGTTAAGCGTCCAACTTCGGCTCAGGTCATGATCTCTCGGTTCGTGAGTTCAAGCCCCACGTCAGGCTCTGTGCTGACAGCTCAGAGCCTGAAGCCTGCTTCGGATTCTGTGTCTCCCTCTCTTCTCTGTCCCTACCCTGCTCATGCTCTGTCTCTCTCTGCTTCAAAAATAAATAAAACATTGAAAAAAATTTAAAAAAAAAAAAGGAAAAATGATAATAAAATAATTGTGTTTCTGTTGTTTGCAGCTTACCTCGGCCTCCTTTTCTTCCTGCAGACTAATAATACCGGGTGGTTGCACTGTTTAATTCATGTCTTTTTATTTAAGAAAAAAACATAAAAATAGGGTCGCCTGGGTGGGTCAGTGGGTTAAGCCACCAACTTCGGCTCAGGTCATGATCTTGCGCGATTTGTGAGTTCGAGCCCCACGTGGGGCTCTGTGCTGACAGCTTGGAGCCTGGAACCTGCTTCTGATTCTGTGTCTCCCTCTGTCTCTACCTCTCCCCTGCTCGCACTCTGTCTGTCCGTCTCTCTCAAAAAAAAACCATTAAAAAAAATTTTTTTTTAAGAGAAAATATAAAAATAACATTTTCTTGTTTTTTGAAGCAATTTATGTACGTTGTTTCTTAAAAATTGTACAGAAAAGAGAAGATGGGGACCCAAAAGGAAAAGCAAGAGGAAAAAGTGGAGGAGGAAGAGAAGTTTGGGAAGGAAAGAAGGAAGGAGGGAGGGGAGAGAAATCAACACGGAGACTGACCCCATCCAGACAGAGCCTGGAGGAAGCCACCACCTCCTTCTAGACTCGGATACTTATTCCATGCAGTTTTAAATAAGCAGGGGTAGAACTTTTAAAGAGAAATGGAGATTTGGTCTCACTATTCTGTGGAGCACGGTCCTTTCCCTTTGGGGAAAGTCAGTCTTGCCTTGTTATAAAAATATCACTTTGCCTACCTAGCTTCGTGACAGGACTATTTAAAAAGCAGGTCAGTACATGAAGCCAGCAAGAATTATCTCAAGTCTGTAAACAGGACACTGGAAACCCCTGCTATGGAAATAAATCTCTTTGCCTGCAGGGGAAGAACAAATCCAAGGAGATGACTCAGGAAGGCGGCAGGAGGCATTTCTAGGCACTTTTAATAAACTATAGCTTTAATGGAAAATGTTTTGAGGGGCGCCTGGATGGCTCAGTCCATTAAGAGTCCAGCTCTTGGTTTTGGCTTAAGTCGTGATCTCTCAGTTTGTGAGTTCGAGCCTCATGTCGGGCTCTGCAGCTGACAGCGCAGAGCCTGCTTGGGAGTCTCGCTCTCTCCCTCCCTCTGCCCCTCCCCCACTCACACTATCTCTGTCTGTCTCAAAATTAATAAATGAACTTTAAAGAAAAGGAAAAGGTTTTGGTATTAATGACGATTCTGCAACTTACTTGGAAAGTCAAAAGATTTTTTTTTTTAATTTTATTTCAGAAAGAGAGAGAGAGAGCATGAGCAGGGGAGAGGGGTAGAGGGAGAGAGAGAAAGGGAGAGAGAATCTCAAGCAGGCTCCACACCCAGAGAGAAGCCCCTCTCAGGGCTCGATCCGACGACCCCAGGATCATAACCTGAGCCGAAATCAAGAGTCTGACGCTCCACCAACTGAGCCGCTCAGGCAGCCCTGGCAAGTCAAAAGATTTTAAACAAAATACCATGAAATAAGAGCCATACCCATTATGACTGTCTACGCGATTCCCGGTCGTGACCCTATATCACTACCTCACGATATAAAGAGGCTTTCAGAGGAACACTGACTGCCCAGCTGGGGAAGCCACGGTCTTAAGGTAACAAAAAGCTTAACTCCAGGCACAGGAAGATTGTCCAGCAGCTCCCCATCCAGGGGCAGGTCTGCGGGTGTCAACCTCTTCTGCCCTAACCAGCCGGCTGCTTGGATGTAAAACATCTACGCTGTCCCTCCAGCCGGCAGCCCGGGCCGGGCCCGATGCCCCCCTAAACACACACCCCATTTGCTTGTTCTTTCTGTTCATTAGGTTTTTCTTCTCACCTTCTTTGCAATGTCACTAGTCTGCTAGTTTTTTCCTGTCTTTTTTTTTTTTTTTTTTTTTTTTTTCTGATAAGCCCATTTCACACTCTGATGGACACACCCGTGTTTGGACGTATTTCTCATATTAAATTCCAGGACGTCCTCCCTTGGCTTCGCCCCATTACTCTGGTTACCCTTTGTGCCGTGCCAAGCACTTCTGTTACCTCCTGGGTATCGATAACCTTCACGTATGTCAGAGTTATTTTCCTTTTCCCACTCAAGGCCGTTCGGGCAAGCCCAGCAGACTGTCCTCAGCGATTTCCTTCGGCCACTTCAGGTTCTCGGCCTTCCTCTTTACCCCATTTTGGTATTCCCAACTACATGCACGTGGTCCGTTTCTGAAGGAGCTCAGAATCAGAAAAAACACTTATCAGAGTAGGGGAAATAGGCCTTAGCCTAAAACTCCCCGTTCGTGGCATTACAAAACGGACCGCGGAAATAGCCTGGAACAGCCCTGACCTGGAAAGTGATGTTTCGCGCTTCCCACTGACTGGGATGGTGTTTCATCCCCAGTCACAAATCCACCCGAAATAGTATCTCTCACGCTCTATTCCAATGAATGGGACTGAGCAGCCATTTTCTTCAGCAAGACGCATTTTGGAAAGCAAAAGTATTGCCTCATTTGGAAAGAAAAATTGTGTCATGCCTGTCTCACACATTAGGGCTTTGTGGTCCCCTGATCAGGCAATTTCTTCATTTGGCTGTGGCCTCCACCCAGAATTATTAATGCTGACGCTGAACACGGATGTGTTACCATCAAATGCTGTGTGGCAGGGTGTTTGGTGCTAGGAAGTAGGTAAGTCGTCTACAACCGGGACTCGGGTGGAAAGAAATATAATTAGTATTAATTCCACTAAGGTGAAATTAATATATATATATATACATCTATATATCTATATCTATATCTATATCTATATCTATATCTATATCTATCTATCATCTATCTATCTATCTATCTCAAATGTGGCTTCAAGCACTTGTTCAATGGTACCAGTAAAATAAATAAATAAAGGCATATCACAGAAAAGTCTCGGGAAAGTATATCCCAAGGCCGCAGAGTGTTTGTTGAAATTTGTTTCCTGAGGGTTTAGCTTCCCAGCTAATTTACAACACTTATAAAAATCACATGGATGATTGTCACATACGTACTTCCCTTAGTAGAATGCTACACTCAAGAATAGTAGCTGGGGGCGCCTGGGTGGCTCAGTCGGTTGAGCGTCCGACTTCAGCTCAGGTCATGGATCTCACGGTCCACGAGTTCGAGCCCTGCGCTCGGCTCTGTGCTGACAGCTCAGAGCCCAGAGCCTGCTTCAGATTCTGTCTCTGTCTCTCTCTCTCTGCCCCTCCCCTGCTCATGCTCGGTCTTTCTCTCTCTCTCTCTCTCTCTCTCTCTTTCTCTCTCTCTCAATAATAAAATAAAAAACATTAAAAAGAAAAAGGAATAGCAGCTGTATCGAAATATGAATTACGGTAGTAAAAGCACGGGGATACCCTGTCCAGTCCAAAGCCCACATAAAGCAATAGCAGCTGCGTGCAAGGAGAAGTCTCGAACTACCCACTTGGAGAATCAGTGGCCTGCAAGCTGCCACCAGGGAGCCACTTTGGTTTCAAACACGATTTTCCTGTGAAATGAAAGCCCCGGGTCTAACGGCACTCTTAGGCCACCGGGTGCAGTGGAGATGGCCTCCGGGCTGGGAGGCTGTCCCCCAGAGACATACCCGACTAACTCAAGAACCATCCAGATTAAAGGCTGCAGGATTAAAACAGCCTTTCTGCAAGTCTTTATCACAAAGCGAATCTCATCAGCCGCACCGTTTGCTAGAATGAGAAGGAATGACAGGTCTGGGGAGGGGCGGCAAAGGGTCAGCAAAGAGCCCTGGCCTGGTGTTTCGCCAGCACTCAGGGGTGGTTCGTGCTCCCTCGGGGCTTCAGCTTCCAGGCCTGCAAAACCAGAGGTCTGGACTCCGTGGTGCCTCGGAAGACCTTTCCCCCCTATAACTTCTATAATTCTTTGCAAATCACATCTAGCATCTAACTTTACTGCAAAAAGTAATTCAGACACTGTTTTCATTCCATGCACGTGTTTTTGTTTTGTTTTGTTTTGTTTTGTTTTGTTTTTACTGGGGCAAAATATACACAACATGAAATTTACCATTTTAACCACTTGAAGCATACAACTCAGTGGCCTGAAACACATTCACACTGTTTTGCAGCTACTCTCCAGAACTTTTTCCTCCTCCCAAACAGAAACTCAGCACCCTTCAACACTAGCCTCCATGCCTCCACCCCGAGGCTCTGCTAACCTCAAGTCTGCTGTGAGTTGTACAAGATGGGTGTCTCATAGAAGTGGAATCACAACAATACTTTATTTACTTATTTATTTTTACTTTTGATAGAGAGAGAGAGACAGAGCTTGAGCAGGGGAGGCACAGAGAGAGAGGGAGACACAGAATCGGAAGCAGGCTCCAGGCTCTGAGCTGTCAGCACAGAGCCTGACGCGGGGCTCGAACTCGTGGACCGTGAGATCGTGACCTGAGCTGAAGTCGGATGCTCAACCGACTGAGTCACCCAGGCGCTCCCATAACAGCACTTTTTTATATCCACAAATAGCTTCAGCTTCATAAGGACTGAACAGGATCACAGATTATTTTCTACGATGCATTTTTTTCCCCCTCTGTCCTGCGGCAGGTAAATTACACCATGACAGAGTGACCTCTCTACAGCTGCTGGCATGAGCAATTCTTTCACAGATTTGCAAAGTGGAAGTTGAGTCCAAACACCTAATTGCCTAGATAGCATCCCTGCAGGGAGAGAACCCAGTGAGAAACATTGGGGAAATACTGTTTGGTTTTGGTGAAAGACACACTTTTAAAACTGATATTTTAAAAGTCATTTCAGAAGTAAAATAAAACCAGGGTGCTACCTCATACCCACCGTGAGCACTCTGTACACAAACTCTCTCTCACTGCTGAGGAAAGTTTTGTGAAACAACAGGAAGCTCATAGTGGATCCCGACATTAGCCCCTAGTGACCGTAAGCAGAAAATATGGTGAGTAATTCCCCCGAAGATGGGGACGACTGGGGTTGATTATTTAGTGTTTACTAATTTTCAAAGAACTAACAGAAAGGAGAGGGAGGAGGGAAAAGGAAGTGTTCCTTGCCGATAGAAAAGGCAAGTTTTATTTTTAAAATTCATCCGTTAGCACCAAAAGTCGTTGATAAAGGCAGCGTGTGACATTTGTTTTGCAGAATAAGGAACAACATGCATCTTGCTAATTTTCTTGACTTGTACACGGCAAGTCAAGTGAGCTGTGGCATCACAGAAAAACTGCTTGCCCAGGCGAGCAACTATGAAGTATGAATCTCGTAGGTGAGCTTATATAAAATATTAATTTAATAGGTAAACAAGGAAATATTAATGTCATGAAATACAAGGGAAGATGGAGGTAAAAAAAAAATCACTGACCCAGTAGGTGAATTATTGATTAAAGAGTATTATTTCCTATATCATAACAATGGCAAAACACGTGAATGGCCATATGACAGTTCGAATTTGAAACATAATTCCAAATCATATTTGCCTTAGATCTGAAAAGGCCTGATGTCCTGCAAAAACTATGAAGGCTTGACAGGGGAAAAAAAAAAAAAAAAGAAAGTCAAATGTGCATTTTAATTCAGAACTGGGTACATGTCAACTTGTTTTAATTTTTGAAGCTTCTCCTACTGAGGGTATTACCCAGTGCCCTTTTTGATATTGAAAAGAAATCCTGATTAATCAACTAATATCATTTCTCTCTTTTAAAAAAGTCTCACATAGTTTGTGTGTGTGTGTGTGTGTCTGTGTGTGTGTCTGTGTATTTATGATATCTGAAATGTTACAGTAACCAAGAAGATTTATTAATAAGCTTCCTAGGAAAAGGGAAAAATCTTCTAGGAAAGCAAATTCTCCATATGGCACAATTAATTGTAGGCTCTCTTAATTTTCTGGGAGAGAGGCTAGAGAGGGTGTATATTTATAGATATTTACAGGACAGAATGGATCTTTTTGTGGGTTGTTTTTTTTTTATGTTGATTTACTTACTTTGAGAGAGAGAGAGGGAGAGACAGAATCCCAAGCAGGCTCCACACTGTTAGTGCAGAACCCCAGGTAGGGCTCTAACACATGAACCGTGAGATCATGACCTGAGCCGAAACCATGAGATGGATGCTTAACCTACTGAGCCACCCAGGAGCCCTGAGACTGGATCTTTTGAACCAACAACCAAACAGTAAAGCTCTAAAACTACACCACCCAAGTCCTCCCCTGTTTGGACCCTGTGCTGCCCACATACTCTCTGCTGCACAGATTAGCCACCTGACTGCCCAAGCAAGCAGCCGGGCCGGGTCTGGCCCAGCCTCTGTGTCCACGTCCGCTGCACCATAGGATTTTGAAATCACCAAGTCACTAGACCACCCACCAGGCAAGGAGTGATCACTTAACCGGACAGAAAATAACTATGTGTAAAATGAAAGCATTATCAACATAGGTCTAAAGCTGGTAAGATGACCTTTGGGGAAATTCCAAACTGAAACAGATCGAATTCATTTCCAATCCCTCCTAAAATATAAAAATGTCAAAAATAAAAAATGTGCTGATTAGGCTCAGTGCACTGATGTTTTTAAATGACTAAAATAACATTTGTCATGGAAATCCCTACAAATTTACAGCAGGGCCATTGAGAACTTGTGTTTAGTCACGTTGCATTTTTTTGATAATCATGTCCAAACCTTCCTGTCCGGACGGCAGAATCCAAGGGTGTGTGACCTTCAGAGGGCTCTGGGGTGGATGTTTTATCTCCCCCACACCGTCAGTGGGGATGAACATACTCCAAAAATACGACTCACCAATGACTGCAAGTCAACTCACATTTGACTGTGAAAGCCACAGCGGGGTTGGGGGGAGGTCTAAAATGTCTACAGGAGAAGGTAGAGCGGTTGTGTTCTGGAACCCCTGGCATCTGTGGGTGAGCAGATTATTTTCTAATGAGTAAGACTGAAATCAGTGAAAACGCTTAGCATTAAAGAGAAAAATAACTGATCTGCTCTCTAACCGCGGAGCGCAGTCATCTAAGAAAAGACTTAATAATTCATGAAATCTGAGCCCAAATATCTTCTGTTCACAAACATGGCAGGGGTCTGGTCTAGGAAACATTTAGACCCTTCATTGCTGGAACATTTCACTTACTGACAGGGGCTGACTTAGGTGGATGCAATTCTTGAGTCTGAACAGAAAATAAAATATCCAAAATAGGAATGAGGGTACTGAATATCTACGTACTTGGCCCTAGAATGTGCAATGTGTTAATGAAAAAATCACTGCTCGCTGTCTCCGGGAACAATGGCTGCCTCGCTCCTAAAGGAAACGTGGTTAATCCTGTAAGAACCAGGCTTCTTTACAGCTATGCCATAAAAGGTCCTGTAAACACAAAACTCAATGTAGAAACCTTTTCCCCTCTGGACCCTCTGCCCAGAACCTCAGCGACTGTTCACACACTTCTACATATCCTACTTCTTCCCCGGAGAGGGCTAAACCCAGAAAAGTCCTCGTGGGATATCTAATTGGTGAAATCCTATTATGCCCAGGAGGTTTGCTTTTCTCCAGGTGCAGAGTAACAGAGGAGATGTTTATTTAGTCCCTCTATTTTTTTTTTTTTTTTGACATTAATAACAACTTTTTTAAATGGCTTCAGAGCTCAGATCCGTGGGAATCCCTGGAGGCAGGTCCATACACTTGGCCACTGCCTTTCTCCCTTCCCTTCCTGCCCAGCCTCACGCTCCTGGGATTGCTACCCTGGGATCTCTACCTTTCCTTCTAGTGTTAAGCATTAGTTTCAGTGCTAATAAATACAAAAACAAAAGGACAGAAGGGAAGGCAACCGTCTAGGATTGTGCAGGCATCAGCCATGGGTCCAGGCTTGACTGGAGCAGGTGGGGGTATTTAGATGACTTCGGGTGGCTGTAAATGAAAACACCCACTCAGTGGTGGAGGAAGGGGCCCTCTGGGGGCTTTTGGAGAGGGATGGCTCTCTTTGCCTCAATCTCCTTGTCAGGGACCCTCCTCCCTCCCTGAAATTCTCATTTCCTCGGCTCTCCCTTCCTACAACTCTGCACCCCCTTTTCCCACCTGGCTTCTCTAGCTGTGGGAAATCTGGAGGTGACATCCTGGCGAGGAGAAAAAGGCAAGGCCTAGGAGGGTCCAAAATTCCAGGCCTTGGTCTGCAAGCCCTCACTCAGAGGTGGGAGATCAAGGGAGACCTGAAACCCCACAAGTGCAGCGTTAGAACAGCCAAGGAGGCATTGTACCGTGAGTGACAACAGCTCTCCAAGAAGGGACACATCCCTGTGCTTCTCCAGTCTGGCTTCTGACTGCTCCAGAGGCCGGAGCTTCCGCCCCCCAGTTCACCCAGGCTGGGACTTGGCCAGGCAGAGGTCCTGGGACGGTGAGGGTTACTCTCAGGGGTATCTTTCCTTGCCCGTAATTCTGTTGTAGCTCGTGCCACTGAGTCACTGTGGCTATGATTATTAAAGTCATTCTTTAAAAAAAAAAAAAAGGAACAAGATTTGGGTTTTCTTAACAACTTGTTCAAATGGCAACAGACCAGGGTTATAGGTAACTAACTGTCCTAAAGATAAAAAAGGTTGTACATTCCTATGATACCGTTCCTGGTGTTTACACACACACACACACACACACACACACACACACACTGAACATTCAAGGGAAATAGAAATATTCCTGTGAGCTCAGTATGAGGAGTAAAGAAGAAAGAAGATATTTTCCACAGGAAGGGCCTAACTGTTACCTCCTTCAAATTCTGCACCTTGGTTCAGGACAAATAAAGAGGAAACTGCTAGACTGTCTGAGCAAGCCCCACTGGTCCTGGAGACTGAGGCCTCAGCAGGAGGCTAGCAGCCACGAGCAAGCTCAGGCCGACTTCATTTCTTTATTAACACCACCACCTACAGGGACTGCTTTGAATAGGACGGTGTGGCGTGGCCCAGAAAGCCTCACCAGAAAAACAACGTTCAGAACAATTGCACCACATTTTTTTTTTCAGCTTCCTGTTTATTAGTATTTTATCGAAGAGCAGAACAAAAGTCTGTATAAATGGGGGAAAAGAAAACAAAAGCACTCACTATAAAGTCTTACAATATACGCACAAAACCCCTTTTCAAATGCTGGTTCATTTGGATATTTTTAATGGAAACCACTCCAGGTCTTCAAATGTGTCTGAAGACAGAGTTGAATTCCATGAATCCACGGAATTCATGATCTTACAGAAAATATATATTAGTAAAAAAAAAAAATTTTTAAGTGGGCTTGTTTTCCAGTTTCACACTGGAAAAGACCACATTTGATCAATAAGACTTTGCATTTTGCTAGATACACCCAAGTGTGCAACAACAACAACAAAAACCAAAGGTCTCCTATAACCTTTGTTGCAAAACTTGGTGTGTTGGAAAGGGATAAGGGCATGTGATCAAATTGCGGGTTCGCAGGCTCAGAGGTGGACAAAGGACTGAGACATCTGTATTTCTCCTCATAAGACTGGGCCCCAGCTAAGACGTCATTCCAGCTAAGACATGAGGTCATTACTCAATCACCAGTGACTGCTGTGAATCTGGCTTTCTTCCTTGATTTGGCTGCCGCGTGGTTCTTCAGGCCCCTTCCTTGTCCACATTTGAGCTCAAGGCCAATGAGATTGAGGGAATAGAGAATGAATGGCCACAGGGTAACCTCGATGGCCACGTTTCCTCTTGAAAATAGGCTGGAGTGTGCAGTGTATCTTTACGGACAGGTGTTCGTCAAAGGCCCAGGCTCACTTGTGTGGAACTTTCTTTTGCTCCTCTTGTCCTAAACTCCGCAGAGTCTCATTTACATTGAATAGTTCCAATATCAGGTTTTCCCCACTCAAGAAGGACACTAAAAAAGTGGGATTATTGGGGCGCCTGGGTGGCTCAGTCGGTTAAGGGTCTGACTCTTGATTTCAGCTCAGGTCATGATCTCACAGTTTGTGAGATGGAGTCTTGAGTCGGGCTCTGCACTGTCAGCATGGAGCCTGCTTGGGATTCTCCTTCACCCTCTCTCTCCTCAATCAATCAATAACCAAATATTTTTAAAATTTGGGATTATCAACTCAGTGAATTGCCTGGGTTTCTTTCTATGCCCCAGCATCAGGAATTTTATTATCTACCCTCCATGTCTTGTTCTCTTGTGATATGAACATGCATGGCCTTGCTAGGTATTCCTGATACTAATTACCTTGTTTGCATGGAAATGCAAAGGAGTCAATGAGAAGACGCCTCTACTGTATGGGGTAACAAGGAACATATCTGCAGATAGAAGGTATAAATCAAGGCTGAAATGTGAACTTGGCACGGATCAAGACCAGTTTAACTAATCAGAAACAGACTGTGAACGCTCTAGCAGAACGAATAGTGTCTTTCTGGAGAGCACAGTGAGGAGCTAAAAGCGAACTGAATAATCACACTAAGCGGTGAAATCCACCAAATAATACAGCAGCCATCATCTGCTTGCTGGTTGTAATCATTGGGAACTCACTGGCTGTGCCTGGAACATGGATGACAAAGAAATGCAGGGTTGTTGTTTTGTTTTGCCAAGTGGCCTTGGTCGACCCTCTCAGTGGTCAGCTCTGGGAAGGGGACTCCCTGGGTCAACTCTGGAAAGAACATCCCTGTGGCATTCTCGCCTCGCAAGCACAGATGAACCTTCAGGTGATACTTTCTGTTAAGGGTGGACTTGTTCCTTGGGCATAAGAGTGGACAAAATATTTTATCAGCATTGCAAAATACTTTTGAAGCAACTCACTGCCTGTAGCTAAGCGGTGTGTAGAAAAATTAGAAAGACAAAGTTCCCGTGGAGTTGAGTCTGTTTGAGAAGGGAGGCAATGCATGAGAAACTGAGCCAGAAGGAGGAGAAAAAGAAGGCGGCGATCTGTCTTGATCGCCTCGCATTTGAGAGGTGTCAATGCCAACCCTGTTCTGAGATTCTTTACTTAGGTGAGATGAGAAATCCTAGATTTTGCTGAAACCACTTCGAGTTGGGTTTTCTGTCACTTTCAACCGAAAGACTCTTACTTAAATCAGAAATGCCTCTGTAGTTGTATATTATCCACTCTAAAGGAGAAGGCTTACGAGTATGGATTCTTCTCCCTTTGCGAGGCATTTGGCATTATTCCGTAGTCTGCCCCATTTAACCAGAAATGCAGACACACACACCAAAAGACCCAAAGAAGTCCAAAGGAGGCAGCCCTTCTGTGCCTCTCTGCCTTAATCTGATGAAAAATCCTACTCTGAGAGATGTCACCCTAGGCTTGCCAGGAGTGTCCCTCTGAGACTCCGTTTTATTGTACGATTATATAGGAAATTGGAATGGGAGTTAAAACATACGGAAAACAACAGGAAACCAAGTTAAACCAAGTTAAACCGTTTGCTGCAACAGGGAAGACTAAGTAATGACAAGGGGCTACATGATTTAATTATTAGAATTCCTCCCAATTTCAACTTTTGTTTCTTATCTAGCCATTTTATAAAACACCAGTTCCCCAGGGATTTTATTTTGGGGCTCCCAATATTCTTTGCTTGAAGATAGAATAATGCTTGAAGAGCTTAAGATACAAAGGCTTATAACAAATAATGCTTATAGGTTTTCTGACACTGTTGGGGTCTCAGTGAGATTCAGAACAACCCAGGATCACAAGGGCTTTTAAAAGATGTTCACGGAGGGGCGCGTGGGTGGCTCAGTTGGTTAAGCGTCCGACTTCGGCTCAAGTCGTGGATCTCACACTCCGTGCGTTCAAGCCCCGCGTCGGGCTCTGTGCTGACAGCTCAGAGCCTGAAGCCTGCTTTGGACTCTGTGTCTCCCTCTCTCTCTCTGCCCCTCCCCTGCTCATGCTCTGTCTCTCTCTGTCTCAAAAATAAATAAAAACATTAAAAAAAATTAAAATAAAAAAATAAAAGATGTTCACAGAGATTAACTTTAACTTTGAAATAACAAGAAATATGAATCCAACTTTGATCAAAATGTACTCTTTAATCAGCTTTGATTTGCTTTGTAGAAACAATTCTTTATTTATTTATTTATTTATTTTTATTTATTTTTTTTAATTTTTTTTTTCAACGTTCATTTATTTTTGGGACAGAGACAGAGCATGAACGGGGGAGGGGCAGAGAGAGAGGGAGACACAGAATCGGAAACAGGCTCCAGGCTCCGAGCCATCCGCCCAGAGCCCGACGCGGGGCTCGAACTCCCGGACCACGAGATCGTGACCTGGCTGAAGTCGGACGCTTAACCGACTGCGCCACCCAGGCGCCCCTGTAGAAACAGTTCTAATGATAAGGGCAAATCTGCTGAGATTTGACCTATGATCTGCCCTGATCTTTCATGCATTCATCACTGTGTAGCTCAGAGTACAAACTAAAAGGGCCATGGCACTGAAGCAGGAGTTTAACGCGAAACCAAGATCCACCTAAGCTAAGGACCTAGGAAGGAATCCCAACCAGCCCCCCACTGGCAGTGGGCCGAAAAGCAAAGAAAGCTGGTGACACTAAAACGCAGTGGCCAAGTCAGGCCAGGGAGCCCATCAGGCCTAGAGGCAGCCCCCACTGCTGCCCATGTGCTTTCCCTTTGGGGCCTTTTTGGTCTAAGAATGGATTCTGATCCTGGATGCCCCAATTTAGCCACTCCTTGCTTCCCAGGGGTGCCACTCTCCTGGGGGAAAGCCTTTGGCTGGTACTGGGAACGCGCTGGGTCCCCCTAAAATTGTACCCGCACATAAAATTAACAGAGTGTGAACTCTGAATTCCTTAGAGAAGAGCTTGCTCCCGTTCATCCTCCAAGTGAGGGGAGCCCTTGTGGGCGGGTCTCCAGGTGGAGTTCTAATTTTCTGGTCCACCGGAGGTCCTTTTCTGCTCCTCCAGGAGAAAATACTAACAGAAAAGGAAGGCAAGAACCCCCTTCACTTCACCATTGCCCATCAGCTATCGACTAGCCCCTTGTCAAGCCTTCTTGCCGTCCCCAGGCCTGGCTCAGAGCTCTGGAGCCTTCCCACACCAGTCTTCCTACAGTCACCTTGGCCTTGGGTTCCCCTGCTCAAGGAGCTCCAGTGTGCCCTAATGCCCCCGACGCGGAGTTTTAATTCTCTGCCCAGGTTGAGAAAGGCCTCTATGGTTTGTTCTTGCCCTAGCTGTGAAACATTTTCTTCCTCCCACCCATCTAGCCTTGCTTTGTAGTCGACAAAAATGTGTCGGGCACTTGTATTCGTTCCCTCAGGCTTCTATCACGCAGCACCACACAGGGGGTGGCTTAAACAACGGAAATTTATCTTCTCACAGTTCTGGAATCTAGAAGTCTGTGGCCAAAGTGTCGGAAGCTCAGTTCTCGTGGGACAAAATTCTTCTCCCCTACCTGCTTTCTAACACGAAAATGCCACCAAAGGGCAGGAGGGGCCCCTGGCTTCTCCACAGCCTGTCTCTGCATCTTTCGGGTGATTGCCGCCTAGGTCAGAGCATTCCAAATGCATTTTTTTTTTTTTTTCACGACTTAAAGGAAACTTTCTAGGGCCAATAAGTGAAATCCCCGGGCAGCATATCTTGATGAAACATTCTGGTTAGTGTTATATTTTTACCCACTTTATGCCCCAAATTATGTGCACGAGAAGTGACATCTTACTATGTGGGACAGGAATGCCAGCCTCACCAATGCGGAACTGGTAACACTGGATGAGACCTAAGATTATAAACAACCAGCATCCTTTAAACCATGACCATATATTTAGATGTGAACAAGTGACCCTGGTTTACACTATTTTTCTACTGTCACTAGCAGAAGAAGCCACCAATCAACACGGGAGCCCTAACCCTTCCTGGCTTCTGGAATATCAACTCCTCTTGAAACATGTTGGGGATGCCAGCCGACAGAGCTCTCCGAGTTAAGGTCTGTGCTCCCAGAGTGCTTTGTTCTTAGTGTGGTTTAGCGACATGGTTGTTAAGACCATGCACTCTGGGATCCAACAATCTGGCTTCAAATCCAGGCCCTGCCACCCACCCTGCTGTGTGACCTTGGACACATTGCTTGACCTCTCTTTGCCTCATTTCCCTCTCTTTGCCTACATTTCCAAATGTAGGCCAAATGGCATACATTTGGTCCTCCGGGCACTTCCCAAGGACAAGAGCACTATCCCCCAGGGGGGCATGGTACCTGGGACATAATCATCCAGGTAATGTTTGTGGGAATAAGCACATGTAATAACCCAATTCTAGTTTTAGGACTGTTTTTTCCTCCTTCTTCCAAAATGTAACAAGAAAAGTAACACAGCCCAGTTAGAAAGTTTAAGTTAACTAAATAAAGCCCTCTTGCTCTTATCTTTTGGCCTCATCTATAAGGTTTCAGGGCAAACACCCCACAATTGCCTAACAGAATGACACATGTGTCTATTACCTTCTTTTCAGTGTTCCATTAAAATACTTTTAAATAAGAAGTTCATGGGTAAAGCTATACCCATTACAAAAAGAGAAAAAAGAGAAGAGAAGAGAAGAGAAGAGAAGAGAAGAGAAGAGAAGAGAAAAGAAAAGAAAAGAAAAGAAAAGACCAGACCATGGTGTTCATCCTGGGGTCAAATGAATGGCAAATGAAGTTATAACCGAAAATGCCCAGAAAGCGCCTTTCCTGGTTGTTACCACCACCCCCTTGCAGTCCTCCTGCCCAGTGCCAAAGCCCATCTCAGAGCTGTGAGGCTCGTGCTCTGAGCCTGAGTTACCACCACCTCACACACGCGCGCACACACACACACACACACGATGATAGTAGTTAACATTTGTATCCTCTGGCGATGTAAAAAAAAAAAATAATAACATCAGTTTGGCAATACAGACTAAAGAATTTGCATTATTTACATTAAAAGAGCGCCTATATCACAGAACATTCGTGATTTAGTGATTTGCAATGGCTGACATGCACGTGGACTTCAGAGTCCCCGAGAACATCACGGGGTCCAAGGCCTCCAGAGTGGGACCGCTCCCCCACAGCGTTTCCCGAGCGGCCACCAGCAGGTCGGGTGGCTGAAGACAGAGCGAAAAGAAACACGGCTACGAAGCACGTCTATTCCTACAACTCTACAGGGCAGTGTATATATTACAGCGGAAAATCTGGTACTTTGAGCACATCACTCCTGTATCAGAAACATTCTATTATCTCCCACCCCCTGACTCACCCTGTCACTTAGAGACATTAGCTAGCCAAACATGACAGAAACTGTAAGATCGTGTCATTGTCAAATTACTACTAACCAAAATGCCTTGCAACGCTTCAGGGTTACAGATCAAGCGGGTGGTCAAAGTTGCTGGCCCACGGAACCCCCCTTTAGGACACCCTTGGGGCTTCTAAGCCATTCTCTAGTAAACAGGAGCTACGCGTCCAGGGTAAGAGCCACCTGTCTCAGTGGGGTCTCAGTGTGTGTGGCAACACAAGTCTTGAAAAATGGGGATAAATCATTTTTCAAGAGTTGCTTCTTTTTCTTCTTCTTCTTCTTCTTCTTCTTCTTCTTCTTCTTTTTCTCCCTGAGTCCATTTCTGAGTCCGCTTGAGTGTTCCAGAACCTGATCCCTGAGGGTCCGTGTGGCTCCTGGCTACTACTGTTGGGTATGTGTTTCTTCCCAGGCTGAGACCAGGGATCCTACGGCCCGAGCTCCAGGTGTTTTTTTCTGGTTTCACACTTGGTGCCCCGGCCCCTCTGCCTTGCCATCCCGCTGCCTCTGTGGGCGGCTGGAGGGCGCCATGTGTCAGTGGGGGCGTCCGTGGGCGACAGCGCTGACGTTAGGAAACAAGGCCCCACCCACACAGAGCCCGGGTTTCAGTTTCGCCAGGCAGCAAACACCATTATGCAAATTATTTTCCTCGCCCACACGCCCCCCCCCCTTCCCCATGGCAGTCTTACATATTCATTCTTCCTTCTGAAGTTACTGTCCACCCGAGGCCAGCTAAGTATTTGCATCCTATTTACTTTAAAATGTCCAGGTGCAATTCTGAAACAAGATTCTCCTTTCAGAAGGGCAATTGTGAATATAAAGTAATGAATTAGTAGCCGTGTCAGGAGCAACGCCCGAGGCTAACGCCATACTTGGAACATAAATGGAGCGGTGAAAGGCGCGCACATTAAAAGCAGGAGTCTGGGGGCGCCTGGGTGGCGCAGTCGGTTAAGCGGCCGCCTTCAGCTCAGGTCACGATCTCGCGGTCCGTGAGTTCGAGCCCCGCGTCAGGCTCTGGGCTGATGGCTCGGAGCCTGGAGCCTGTTTCCGATTCTGTGTCTCCCTCTCTCTCTGCCCCTCCCCCGTTCATGCTCTGTCTCTCTCTGTCCCAAAAATAAATAAACGG
>NW_024412419.1:37337156-37351846 GCF_014898765.1 Herpailurus yagouaroundi
GGGGGGGGGGGACAGGCCCCACCGAGAGCGGTTCGGCCACCCTGCACACTCTGAGAATCTTACCGGGTTGGGGAAAACAAATGTCTGGTTCCCATTCAAGTCACATCTTTGAATATGGGAAGTGCGGTGACTTTTGTCTGCGTTCCGTGTGATTCATTTACGCTTTGCCTTGAGTGACTCAAGCGAACATCCCACTCACAAAAAAAATTCCCAACTGGAAACAGTGCAATCTGGAGGGGTCAAGAGGCTGCCACAGAGGCAGGCTTTCCTTTTACCCTTATGTTCCGTAAATTATTTAGGGATACCCTAAATACGACTCGTAGACCGGCACCGTTCTTTTAAGCTGAAATCACTACCATTTCGTTTACGGGATTCACGTCAGCCTCGTGAACGATTCTGAGTGTTTTTCTGGAAGATGGCACGGGTTTCTACGAGCAGATACACGGCGGGGGCCGTGTGCGGGAGAGTCGTTTCTACTTCCCTTAAAGGCGGTCTTCCTTGCTCCCGCTTGTGCTTGGTTTCACTTTCAAGGTGCATTTGCCGGATTTGGGTAAAGCTCACAGCTGCCACCGAGTGACTGATGACTCTGTAAATTATCCTGAGTGCAAAGGAAATCTAGCTCATTTATAAAAAGCTCTTAAAATAATTATAAACTAAACTGCAGGTGGGAAACTTTTATAAGACAAAAACTACCGAAGCACAGAACGCCTTTCGGAAAGCCCCGACTAGTAAGAAATCCTCAAGTGACTTGTCACTCCACTTTAAAGCAGACGCGCCTTGAGTGTGGTGTTCTCCTGCCTCCACTGCAAGATCGATCAAATGTAAGGCAAGACAAAGCCCACACTTCCTTGCGAGGGATTCCCAACAAACTCGGAGGCTGCCTGCGCCTCCGTGAAAGGTCATGGGTGTGAAGCCAGGTTGAGGAAGCGTGTGGCTGCAGCTAAGTCCCCACCCGGCTGTCCACTAATTCCCTGCTGGGCACTGGCCTGAGCATTGTCCCTGCACTAGGAGCCGAACCAGGAGATGGGTTCTGTCTCCATTCGTAGGTCATAAAACCGAGGCTTTAGAGAGGTTCAGTAACTTGCCTGAGGTTCTGAAAAAGCCAGAACTCAAGGCACTTGGTTTTGACCCCTATGTACTATTACATCTATGCGGGAACAGAACTACCAGATGTCCAGATTCGGCCTCACTTCTGAAAGCCATTTACCCAAAAATGGTTTTCCTTTCCCTGCCATGCGCGGCCAGGCTCATGGTTGCCCAGCCCTTCCTGGTCTTCATGGACACATCTGGTTAGCTCCGGGGTGTGGCGTTAGGGATCTCAGTGCTCCCACACGCCAAAACCATGTTCTCCAACAGCTCTGTCAATAAAATTAGCTGATGTCCGGTGAGGGTTGGGAGTGTGTTGGCCTTGCTTCAGGAGTCTCTCTAGTGGCCTGGCCTGCAGAGAATCCCTTTCCCTTTCTCCCCCCTGGATGGGATGTGAGAACCCGAGTCTCCTTCCCACTCTGCAAGAGAAGCTTGTGGTCTTTCTTCTCTTCCTTCTTTCCTTTGAAGCTGTGAGATCGCCCTGATGCAGGCAAGGGAGAAGGGTCTCTGAATCCCTGGTGGGAACATCGGCGCGTCTTCACATTGGCTTGCACGAAATGGTGCCTGCTATGGCTTACAGTTAGTCTCAGAGGTGCTCCCAGGGGACAGTGAATGAACTTTCACTGGATGCCCTGGGGACCTTCCCTGGGACCTACCTTCTGTGAGAGTGTCTGAGATCCAAACAGCTCTCCCCCAAAGCCTGGCCAAAAACCTGCTCTCAAGGTAGGAAATACTTCACAGGGACTCACATGAATTCATCTGCTCAGGGTAATCTGGTAGCAGAAGTTTGAAAGGCCCAAACAGTTCAGGTATAGTTAGCAAATAACTGATTCTTTTGGACACTACTGCTATTGATGCAGCAGAGAAAGACTGAACCCCATCAAAGAGATGGAACCTCATTCTTTGTGATAGGAAAGATCTATTAAAATCGAACACCAGCGATTTTCAGGAAAAAATGAATCATTGACAACGTTAAAAATATTCTTTAAATATTTTTTCTGACATTTTTTAAATGTTTGTTTATTTTTGAGAGAGAGACAGAGCATGAACAAGGGAGGGACAGAGAGCGAGGGAGACACAGAATCCGAAGCAGGCTCCAGGCTCTGAGCAGTCAGCGCAGAGCCCGACGCGGGGCTTGGACCCACGAGCTGTGAAATCATGACCCGAGCTGAAGTCAGACGCTCACAACCGACTGAGCCACCCAGGCGTCCCGACAACATTAAAACTTTAAGTTGAGTTATAGAAAATCTCCCTGCTCGTCTCTTCCAAGGAAGGTGGATTCTGAAGATGTCAAGGGGTGACCATCAGTAGGTTTGGGGGTGAGGAAGAAATAAAGGTTAGAGCAAAGCAAAGAAGCCTCATTAGCCAGCTGCCTAGGAAAAGCGGGAAGGGCTCAAAGGGCAGGACCCGGAGGTGCGTGGAGGGGAAGGGCCACGTGGAGGGGAAGCCGAGTGGACCAGAAGAGAGGTGTGCTGGGAGAGGTGGTAAGACGCGAGGCTGCCTCAGGGAGCGCAGGTGCAGGAGGAGCAAAGTGGCCAAGGGGAGTTTTCAAGAGACTCTGCCCCGTATGATGTCACCTCCTTCTCCAACACAGTCAGGAGAATGCCGTGAATGCTCTCTTCTCAGTGCACTCTGGGGGGGCTTTGAATCCAGCTCAGGGTCAAGCCTTGGACTGGGAACTTGACTGTAGTTCCTTGGGTCGTTTTCCAACCGCAGCCAATATGAGTAAATTAGGCAATTGCACCGCCTGCTCCAAATTCCTATGTTTAATAGGAAGTTAAATTGGGGCATTGAAAAAAATTCCCCCCCAATAACTCCTTAGGAATTTAAATGTACTTCTATACATTTATGTAAATATTTCTATATATTTATGTAAACACATTCATATGATAAATGCTATTTATACATACTACAGATGTAAGGATATATTGGCGGCGTGATTTTAGATATTCACACAATTAAGGAGTGTGTCAGTCAGAGCAGGCTAGGCTGTGTTGCGGGGACAAATTCTGCCCCCCCCCGTATCGTAGTGGCCTGTCCCGACAAAATTGTACTTGCTCCTCACGCCGCATGTCCAACACTCATTTCTTTGGCCAAAACCAGGGCCACGGCCGTGTGTGACTTCACAAAGGCGGGGCAACTACAATCCCGCCCCGTGTGTGCAGCAGAAGAGGGAAGGAATATTCGTGAGCAACACCAGGGACTGCCGGCAGGAATGATGGGTGAAGAGAAAAAAAGCGCGGCTCAGAAGGCCTAAGAAGGTGGGTCTGGTGAGTGCAGGAGCCACCTTTCCCAGGCCTGGCGGTCTGCTAAGTCATTAGCTACCCCTTCTCACCTAATCCCCTCGACTTCTCCATGAAGTGAGCGCTGTCAAAATCCCCTTCACAAATGAGGAAACGGAGGCCCAGGAAGGTTGAAAAGTTTGCCCTAGATCGGACTGCAAGCAAGTGGCAGATTTGAGATTGAGACCGAGGGCTCTCTGACCCCAGGCCCTGGGTTTGCAACTCCCCGGTCCGCTGCGTTCAGAGGGACGAAGGAGAAGGCTCCACCAATCTGGCGTTCCTGCCACGCCGGGAAAGCGGGCTCCAAAAAGGCACGTTCGCGTAGACCGAGTCCCTAGGGGAAGGATGGCTCGAGAGGGCTGGGAGGCTCTCCGATGTTTAATTCTCCTCTACAATAGAATGAGGAAAAAGAGCTGCGTACTTACGGGGATCGTCACAGCCACATGACCAGCCTAGCTCGCATGGAAAGGGCATGCATGAAATATGGAAAGGGGAGCCAGCACGCAGCACATAGTAGGTGCTCACTTCAACACCTACAGCTCAACAGAGCCCTGGTGGAGTACCTTCAGGAAGGAACAATTCAAAGTGGGCTACAGAGAAACAGAAGAGTGTGGCTCATGATAGAAAGCACAACTTCTTCCCTCCTATTTTATCTGTTTTGCCAGTCAAGGTAACGTTAACCCTGGGCAGAGGACTGTAGTTGTCAGAGTTCTCCAGGGAAATAGAACCAATAGAAGACGCATAGCGAGAGAGAAAGGGAAAGAAAAAAGAGAGAGGGAGAGAAAGATGTATTTTAAAGAAGTGAGCCACGGAATTGTGGTTTGACAAGTGCAAACTCCACAAGGTAGGTCAGCAGGCTGGAGACCCGGGGAAGAGGTACGGTTCGAGTCTGAAGGTCCTCTACTGGTAGAATTCCCTCTTCCTCAAGGGACCTCAGTCTTTTCCTAGTTAGGCCTTCAACTGATTAGATGAGGCCCACCCTCGCTGTGGAGGCAATCTGCTTTACTCCATGTCTACAGATTTACATCTTCATCTCACCCAGAAATAACTTCAAAAAAACATCTAGAATCACGTTTGGCTAAATACCTGGATACCGTGGCCCAGCCAGATTGACACAAAAGGAGTTAACCATCCCAAGCACCATAAGCAGCATTTGAGGCAACTGAGGCCCAAGAGGGGGTGGAGATGCTAAAAGTGTACCAGGACCTGCAAGCGGGGTCCTGCCTCCCGCCTCAGTGACCTACAGCCCACAGCCAGCCCATGAGTTCTGGCTGGCGGCTCTAGGATTCACAGACGTGGGCTATTCTGGTGGCTAAAAAGGGCAAGCAGTTAACCCCAGAAGCTCTGACCTTTCTGGTTACACTCGACAAAATTCTAAAACACCAAAAATAAGGCTTTAGCAGACCTTAGAGAAAGAAAGAGCCAGCCAGCTTAGTAAGACCGGGTCACCTGCCGCTGATCTCATTTTCTTGTTGCGGGGGGCCTGAGATTGGGACATCAAGGAAATGGGGAGAGCGGCCTGTCTAGGCTTCAGGAAGACAGCAGCGCCAAAGACGTCCTAGAGGCCACGATGGAGAAATGTGTTCAGAAACAAGTTTAGTGGTTTCGCAGTTGGTTGACTGAGCCCAGAATTCTAACTGCTGTCAGGCGGAGGGCTGTCTCCCTCCAGCCACCCTCCAGGCCCACATTCTCCGCCCTGCCCTGCCCACCACTTCGGCGACTTGACGACAACATAGTCACGTGGTCGTCAGATCTACCGATGACCCATTCTCTGCAGGGAGCACATTTATTGACCTACAAACAGAATGCCAGAGGCTTTTGGTGAGATAATGGTTTAATGGTTTAATGCATTTCACAAAGGCAGTATTATTAGGTTATGTATTTTTAGATGCAAAAAAAAAAAAAAAAAAAAAAAAAACCAAACCCTAACTCTATAAGTTTAGAGTATAGGAGACTTGTCTTTTGCAACGGAAATTAAAGAGGAAAAAAATTTTACAGGATTACATTAACAATAAATGTGATACTGACAAAAGTGTAATGTGGCCACCAGCTAAGCAAAGGGCTCCAGGGTCCTTAGTGGGGTGTGAGGTGCAGGCCGGTTCTGCTCTGGGCTGCTCAGACCTCACCTGAAGCATCCTGTCTCTTTCTAAGATCCACAGTTAGAAGGATGGAAGCAGCTGAGAATATTCAGGGGAGAGTGGCCAGACAGCAGAGGGATTTGTTTATTAAATGTGAAACAGTCAAAGGAACTTTAGACCTGAGAATGCCTCACAGGAACATGAGAACAGACAGATTGAACTGTGCTACACCAAAGGGCAGAATGGGGGGTCAGAAGTTTGAAACAGACTGGTTCAATGCAAACCAGATTTTTCCAGCCATTAGAGAAGGTGGTCTGGTGGTCCAGCATCTGGTCACTGGGGGGAGCATCGCAGAGTAGAGTGAAAGTTAGAGTGGATTTGTATGAGGTGGCACCTTGGAGGTGAGTCTAGGAAAGGAATAATAGTTTTGTAAAATGCTACAGCATGTGCAAAATAAGGGTAAAAATAATCACGTAGCTGACATTTTCCATGCCTCTACTCAGTACCGAACTCTGCATTAAGAGTTTTAAACTCAGGGGCTCCTGGGTGGCTCAGTCTGTTTTGTTAAGCATCCAGCTCCGGCTCAGGTCATGGTTTCCTGGTTCGTGAGTTCGAGCCCCATGGCGGGCTCTGTGCTGACAACTCAGAGCCGGGGGCCTGCTTCACATTCTATCTCCCTCTCTCTCTGCCCCTCCCCTGCTCACGCTCTTGTCTCTCTCTCTCAAAAATAAATAAACATTAAAAAAAATTTTTTTAAGAGTTTCACATTTAATATCAGTAGCAGCCTTGGAAAAAGGTGTTACCATTTACCTCCATCTTATGGATGGGGATGTTGAGACCTCGGGATGCAAACTGAATTATCCTACTTGCCTGACCAGTAAGCAGTGGGCTAGAAATTCAGACCCTGCTGTGTGGGGCTCCGGTGATAAAAGAACCACGGCTCTTGAGGGAAGGGCGGAGTGGATTATATTTAAAAGCATAAAACAGAAGAACAAGTCTGTCTTCACCTGGTCCTCACCTTAGTCACTTCCTGTGTGAACAGAACACGTGGGCGAAAATGGCAACAATTGCGAAGCAACATAAAACCCATAAATCCAGGGCAGGATTCAGGCCAAAAGCGTCTCCAAAGATAGTCCACCCACTGGAGGATGATCATGGACAATTTGAACTTGAGAGGTGTAAGGAAAAGGGCCTGTGGGAGGCGGGCTGGAAGGAAGCCTGCGTGGGGCTGACGCAGGAGTGCCGGGAGTGACACGAGAGCACGGGACAACGATGCGGTGCCAGGGAATCGGCAGGTCTCGGTGCGGGGCCTGAGACTGGTCAGGGGCCCAGCTGAGCCCGAGAGCTGCCTCCATCAGAGGGAACAGTAGGTCAAGTCATTAGGCAGGCGATGCAGCCCTTTACCACAGGAACAGGGGATCGTGCTTAGAAATCTAGGGGCCCTGGGCCAAAATTGGTTGCGATGAAAACGTGCTATTTGAAACCAGGATGGGATTTGACACTCTGGCTAGCAAAAGTCTGAATTTTTGTAGCTGCTAGATCTAAACCACAGAAGCCAGCAATAAAGAATGCAAAGGTGGACATATTTTGTCTTTATAATTGAGCATGACAGTATTAATTGGCCAAGCATTTCATCTAGCCACTTACTGTGTGATTCATCCATTGGTGAGACAAAGGCATGGAGAGGAGTCCTAAAGGCAGTACCTAAAACCAATTGTTATGGGCTGAATTGTGTTCTACTAAAATTGATACGTTGAAGCCCCGCAGTAGAGCACTGTTTTTTGAGATCGTGCCTTTAAAGAGGTAATTAAGGCAAAATGAGGTCACACAAGTGGGCCCTAACCCAATGTGACTGTCCTTATTAGAAGAGGAGATTAAGGGGTGCCTGGGTGACTCAGTCAGTTAAACATCTGACTCTTGATTTCAGCTCGGGTTATGATCTCAGGGTTCATGAGATCGAGCCCTGCATCAGGATTTCCTCTCTCCCTCTCTCTCTGTCCCTTCCCTGCTTTTGGCTCTCTCTCTCTCTCTTTCAAAATAAATAAACTTTAAAAAATATTTTTTAAAAAGGAAGACAAGCATATGGACAGGGCGGGGGGGCGGGGGGGGGGGGGGGGAAAGACCAGGTGCGGACTCAGGGAGAAGGTGGCCATCTACAGGCCAAGGAGAGGGGCCTCAGAAGAAGCCAAACCTGTCAACACCCTCATCTTGGACTTCCAGCCCCCCGGAGTGTGAGCAAATGAATTTCTGCTGTTTAAGCCACCGAGTCTGTGACATTTTGTTACGGAAGCCCTAGGACACCTCAAACCAGTTTGGTTTGAAAATCCCTTTGGTTTTTCTGCTTGGTGACAAAGAGTTGCAAGGTGTCCAGGGTTTATATCTTGTGGGCCATCAGACACAACCAAGGCAGCCCCAGCCTGCAAGCTTTCAGAGGACCCTCAGCCCACAGCATCTCAGTCAACATGTGAGCTTTGATTTCACAAAACTTAGTAATGTCCTTCCAGTGGAATCTTACATAATGAGGAAAACAGTATAGAGTCTGGACTGCAGCATGGACAACACAGAAGCACACAGACAGACAGATAGACACACACCCAGAGTTAGCTTGGAATAGTTGGAGAGAAGCCATCGAATTCAGGCTGGGCACGGTGACAAGTCTCTGATGATAGAAGAAAGTGCCCACCATCACAAAAGGAAAGATCACAGTTGGGTAATTTGGATTATATTAATGCCGTAGTACGTGATTAATAAAGAATATTCCAAATGGATCTGGTCCTTAAGACAAGGAATTTTCTTGCTGCTTGGAACCAGCGGAACCCACGGCTCCCAGAACTGCCTGTCCTAGGATCGCACATATTTGCATGTTGACGTTGTTAATAAAGGACTACGGAGATAATTGAAACAAACCCTGTGGTTTGGAAGTCACGGTTTCTGCTGCTTAAGGTTCAGTTTTCAAGCTCTTCTTTTGGAAAAGCTTTTCAGGCTCAAAGTGCATTTTATGGATGCTTAATAGGGTGACAAATTCCGTGTGAGAGATTTTAGAAACTGTCAGGTGAAGTGAGCCAGCTGGGGCAATGAGGGTTTTTATCCCGGTGGCTGCTGCGTGGGCTCTGAGGGTAATCCCCCCAACGGAATTCCAGCCATGGTTTGAGAAAGTCAACCTTGAAAGAAGCCTGTGTCCTACGGGCGCTTCCCTGAGGGTCTGTACTCATTTGTGTATGTGTGTCACAGCAGCCAGATCAGAACCAACCTACTTTGCCTGCTGGGTCCTCCACCTCTGTGCTGATTCTTCAGCCAAAGGGCACAGGACACCCCTGTTCGAGCCCACCGCCGGACACGCCCACCGCCGGGCACGCCCACCGCCGGGACGCGCCCACCTCCATGCCTTTGCGCACACGGACCCCTACACCTGCACAGCCTTCCGTGGCCACGGCCGCACATCCAAATCCGCCTGCCTCTCAAGGCCTGCTCCAGATGCCACCACGTTCGCAAGCACCGTGGGCGTCAGGGTAAGTCACCCTCCGGCCCCTCTCCAGCGTTCTCCCTTCCTCCTTTGCGCTCCCATTGTGCTTAGACTTCTCTCCTTCAAGGCTGTAAGCTGTTTCCACCAGGATTCCTTTCTGATTCTTTGCTGCATCCTCATCAGTGCCTTTGCACTTCATGAAATAACTGTGGCCTTTCACAACTCATTACTTCCTCATGCAATACAGAAATACTCCTCGGTACACGTTGGTGCTCTTTATAATGCAAGATGACTATCACGTCTGTTCTTTCAAGTCCTAAATCTGTCAATCTGTCCTGGTTATATACCTCGATTGAGGGTGGATTAAAATTTCATGAACCCAAATGTTTGCATACGAGGGCACGCTCATGCACGTTCATACGTAAATGTGAACACACAGACCTATGTGCACGGGATGAGGCCATAAGAGGGGACTATACCGACAACGGAGGCCAGCTGAATTTCTTCGGGAGATTGTCTAGAGTCGCTGCGTGTTTGATGCAAACATGAAACAAACCTCGGTCTAGGAAATGTTCTTCAAATGCTTCGCCGTATGCGTGAGCATCAAGCACCAAAATGTGTGACTTCCAAACCACAGGGCTTGTTTGAATTATCTCTTTAGCCCTTTATTAACAAAGTCAACGTGCAAATTTGTGAGATTCCAGGACAAGCAGTTTGGTGAGCAGTGGATTCTGTTGGCTCCAGGATTGTGGTTATGGACCAGCCACAGTAAGCTGTCCATCATAGTGAAAGGGCCTGCTCTGGCCTCTTCCTTCTCCCGGTCACTCCTCCTTCTTCACGTGGACAGCTTTCGAAGGCGGGCACCGCGGTGTGCTCCTGGCACGCACGCATTCCCACGTGCTGTTGGTGGCTGCTCGGCCAGCACCCACTTGAGGGAAAGAGGGGCAACCCCTCTGTAATGTTCTTATCTTTTTTTTTTAATTGATTAATTTATTTTGAGAGAGAGCGCCAGAGGGGGAGAGGCAGAGAGAGGGGAAGAGAGAGAGAATCCCAGGCAGGCTCCGCACTGTTCGCGCAGAGCCCGATGCGGGGTTCAAACCCACCAACTGTGAGATCATGACCTGAGCCGAAGCTGGGAGTCAGACGCTTAACCGACTGAGCCACCCAGGTGCCACCCCTCTGTAATGTTCTTAATGCTTGGGTGGGAGAAACTATTTCCACTCTGGGCCCACCCCTCACATGGTCACAGTCATTCTCCTGACTCATCTGTACCGGCCCAGGTGTTACCATCTGGTCTGAGCTTTTGAAATGTCGGTGGTGACCTGGGCGGCCTGGCGTTTCAAACCTCAGCCAGTCATCCGTGCTGCCTCTTCTACCTCGATCCGTGTGTCCATCCGCCACCCTGCCACCTGGGTCCGTTCCCTCCTGGCCACACGTAGCTTCCATCCTGAGGCCGCCTTCCACGAGGGCTGTGAGTCTCCAGGATGTCCTTAGTTCTTCCCACAAAGTCATTTTTCTGAAGCTGTGCATCATTAATCAACCTATCCTTTGCTCAAAAGCTTTAAGCACTGTACACACACACACACACACACACACACACACACACATACACATACACACACACATACACACACATGCACACTGCCTGCAGGTGAAAGGCCCAACACTGTGATCTGCCAATGGAGGTCCTAAAAAACTGCCCCAGTCTCCTCTTGCCCCCAAGCTTGCCCTTGCCAGCCAACCCCAGACCTGCCACATGCTGCCATACTTTGCCATGCTGCTCTTCCCCTCTGGGAAGATCTGGGGGTCTTTTCTGATTTTTTTTCTGAATTTCAATCCAAATGTCACTCTCTTTTATCCCGTACTCACATATTCCTTCTAAATTTCAATAACATTGATATGTTTTGTCTTGGCAACTCTGGTCCTATATAATTCTCCGAGAAAAAAAAAAAAAGAGGGGAAGGTTCCATCCACCATCGACATTTAGCATATACTGTCCAGGTTATGCCATTTTGGATATTTACAAAGCATGGCCAAAGGCTCTGAGAAGTCCTGCAATAATAATAGTAATAAAACGAATTTCTCTTGAATCACCCAGAAGTTTCTCATTCTGTAGTTGAGTGTGGATTCCCTTGGGGCATAGCATCTACTATGTTCTACACTACTCACTGGTACCCCTTCGCTTCCATTGCCACGCTACCAATAACTGACCCACAAGCAGCCTGAGCATAAACACAGCAGAGAGGAAGTTTTATGGAAACTTCTGTTTCCTATGGGGGCAACTGTCACTGGATGTCCCGGAGGTTCCATTTCATAAGCCATGGTGTTGGGTGAGCGACCAGAGTCTGAGAACCCTGCAGCAAGCCCTGTCCTCAGGGCACTCTCCTTGTTGGGAACCTGATCTGTCAAATCCAGAAGGAGAACTCACCAGATAACTGTGTGTTTAGGAGAATTACAGTGGGACCATGTTGTTGGCATCACGCACTCCGGTGCTTTCTCTATAACTGGGCAGCAAGTTTCTCCCTAAGTGGGGGGTACCTGGGTCTAGTGCGCAGGAGTGGTAGAAATGGGTCCCCCTCTGACTGGTGCTCTTTTAGTCTCTGAATGCTGCCGCCAGGCTGATGCTCCTGTCTAGGGAAGTCCTTGCACCGGTAGGACACAGTGGGTAGTAAGAGAAGGATCCCAAAGAGAAAGGAAGATTCCTTCAATCCGCAGGAATCCCCAGGGATTGGTGGATAAACCAGGAAGGTTGTCCAACAGCTCCCCACCGTGGAGCGTGTCTTTGATGGGGACACAGAGGCCTCCTACAACTCATGTGTCAGGGCCCCTGACTCTTAGCTCTGGGAACCTTTAGGATAAGTGCACTGCTGAGTCATCTGTTCAGTAGAGCACCTAGGCCTCCTGCTGGCAACCTTCTTTCTCTGTGGGTTCCGCCTGGTACAGAGAACACGGCCCAAGCACAGCAAGTCATGTGGCTGGAGGTTCTTTAATGGGGACAGAATTTCACTGCAAATTCTATCCCCACCCCTGCATTTCTGTAAGTTGCTTTTAAGGCCCATTTCATAAATCAGGATCTGCTGTTACATAAAGCAGTAGTGAAGAATCCAGTCACGAAAGGCAACTACATTTCATCTCCTGCTGCCTCTGCCTTCCGGCAGGACTCCCTGGAACACGGTGCTGGAGGACCATAAGGAACGTCTGGGCTCCCAGGAAGAGTGCTGAGACCCATGGCCTACATCCAGGCCCGAATGCAGAACGTGCGGGGCCCCTTGTTCGGAAATGATGGAGAATTTCAAGATGGCAACAGCAGAACATCAATCTAGGTGTGAGCATTCTGAGCACAGAGCCCTGGACGATTGCACAGATCATAAGCCCATGAGGCTGGTTCAGCTGGTATCTGCCATGGACCCAGATGGGAGAGTTCTGAGGACTTAATGGTCTCCCCCCTGAGGACTTCGCGGCACAGCATCCTGGAAAGACTTCTTTGAAAAGGGGGCTTCAGACGGGCCCTCTGGGAGCTCTTTCTAGATTTCTACCCTCAGAAGCTGTTAGCAGACTCGAGCTCCACTAAATCATCTGGTTTGACTCAACCTCCACGCTTCGGTGGGGTCGGGTTCCTTCTCGTAGGCTGTGTCCATTCCTACTCTTCAGGATATTTTCCTTGGCCCCGGGAAAATCAGGCTTCTCTTCTACCTGGATCTCGTGCCTACTTTGCACACGTCAGATCAAATGTTTCAATACGGAAATATCCGAACCTGATTCTCGCCGTGCCTACAAGTCTCCCCGGGGCCTGGCTCAGCCTGGCCTGTGTCCAGCGTGAGCATCTGTTTTTCCGTGAGCTGACTGCCAGCTGGATCCATTTTTTCCAAGCCTCTTGTTGGCTCTCCACTCACAGCCCCCTCTGCTGCAGCCCTACCTTCCTTCCACCATGTTCATTGTCCGCTGGCCCCCGGTTATCCACCCTGACCCCTTCCCGTTTCTATGTCCTATTCCCCGAAATCTCTACACTTTCTTTCCATCCCTCAGCCCCAAGGCCCAGCCAACCCGCTGACTTCTGCATACCTACCAAAATTGCCTCCTTTCCCCCATTTATGTCCCCCAATACTAAACCCATAAACTTAAAATATTTTCAGCAAGGGGGGCAGTGCTTGGGTGTTGGTTAAACGTCCGACTCTTGATTTTGGCTCAGGTCATGATCTCATGGTTCATGAGATCGAGCCCCGTGTTGGGCTCTGCTCTGACAGCACAGGGCCTGCTTGGGATTCTCTCTCTCCCTCTCTGTCTCTGCCCCTCCCCCACGTGGGCTTTCTCTCTCTCTTTCAAAAATAAATAAACTTCAAAGAAATCCTTTAAAATATTTTCAGCAGGACAAAGTAGGCTGCTTAATAAATGGTACTAGGAAAAACTGCTATCCTTTTAAAGAAAGACAGGATACCTCTTCTTCAAGAGGTAAAGGAAAATAAAACCCCAAGAACTTGGTATTTTAAACCAGAGAGATAAAATTATAAAATGCCACAAGAAAAAAAAAAGTATGTGAGAACAGTTTTGTAATCTAGGGGTGGGAGTAGACTTTCTAAGCAAGCCAGAACCTTGGTGTCCAGAAAATAATAACAGATTGGATTACATAAAAATTAAATATTTCTGTAAAATAAAAGACACGGTAAGCAAAGTAAAAGGTCGAACAACGGACCGGGAGAAATAATTTGCAGCATATATATCAAAGGTTTAAGACCCAGAATATGAGAAGAGCTCTTGTAGAACAACAACCAGGGGTGCCTGCGTGGTTTAGCTAGTTAAGCATCCGATTTAGGCTCAGGTCATGATCTCATGGTTCGTGAGTTCAAGCCCCACTGTCAGTACAGAACTTGCTTCGGATTCTGTGTTCCTGTCTCTCTGCCCCTTCCCTACTTGCACTCTCCCTTTCTAAAATAAATAAACTTAAAAAAAAAAAAAAGAACAACCAAAAAGAAAGGAAAAGAAAGAAGGAAGAAAAGGAGGAAGAGGAGACAAAGAATATGAACAGGCTGAAAGAAAGGTATAACCAATTTTTTTTTTTTTTTAGTTTAAAAAATTGAAAATTAAATTAAAAAAAAAAAAGCGAGAGACAGTGAGAACATCATTGCTGCCATGCAGTCTGGGACTCGGTCCAGCTCTGAGGACAGGCCTGGAGTAACCATGGGGGAGCCCCTTGGGGAGGGGTCTCCCGGGAGCTCTAATGTGGAAGCACCTAAATGCGCAGTGTTCTGCTCGGCCACATAGAGGGTCTTCTCCCTTCAAGTTTAAAAAAAAAAGGAACGAGAGCAAAGCAACTTATGAAAGAGTCATGAGTAGGCCACAGCCCTTCTTTAAACCAGCTCCCCCCAGCACAATCCGCTAATTTACGTATTTGTGTTTTTCATCTTTTTTAAAAAAATGTTTGTTTATTTTTTTATTTAGAGAGAAAGCAGGGGAGGGGCAGAGACGGAAGAACAGAGAGAATCCCAAGCACGCTCCCTGCTGTCAGCACAGAGCCTGATGTGGGGCTCGATCTCATGTACCGTGAGATCATGACCTGAGCGGAAAGCAAGAGTCCGCCACTTAACCGTATGAACCACCCAGGCGCCCCGATTTATGTATCTGGTTTTTTTTTTTTAATTTTTTTTAACGTTTATTTATTTTTGAGACAGAGAGAGACAGAGCATGAATGGGGGAGGGTCAGAGAGAGGGAGACACAGAATCTGAAACAGGCTCCAGGCTCTGAGCGGTCAGCACAGAGCCCGACGCGGGGCTCGAACTCACGGA
>NW_024412419.1:37356846-37439042 GCF_014898765.1 Herpailurus yagouaroundi
ACTTCAGCTCAGGTCACGATCTCACACTCTGTGAGTTCGAGCCCCGCGTCGGGCTCTGTGCTGACGGCTCAGAGCCTGGAGCCTGCTTCGGATTCTGTGTCTCCCCCTCTCTCTGCCCCTCCCCTGCTCATGCTCTGTCTCTCTCCGTCTCAAAAATACATTAAAAAACATTAAAAAAAAAAAAAACTTAAAAAAAAATAAAATGAGTACTTCTGGAGGCAGAGTTTAATCCTTTCCATCTTCTTTCAGGGCATGGTTACTGTTTTGTTGGACTTACGCCCTAAAACTCTTCAGCAGGGAGGGCAACATTTTTTTTTGAAGATTTTATTTTGTTTTATTTTATTTTATTTATTTATTTTTTATTTTAAGTTTTTATTGAAATTCCAGTTAAACACACAGTGCAATATCAGTTTCAAGTGTCCAATAGAGTGATTCAACACTTGCATCCATCACAAGTGCACCCCTTCACCCCCATCACCTATTTAACCCATCCCCCCACCCACCTCCCCTCTGGTACTCGCCAGTTTGTTCTCTGTAGTTAAGAGTCTGTTTCTTGGTTTGCCTCTCTCTCTTCTTATCCCCCTTTGCTCGTTTGTTTTCTTAAATCCCACATATGAGTGAAATCATATGGCGTTTGTCCTTCTCTGGCAAGATGTGAAGATGTTATTGTTAAGTCCTCTCTACACCCACCGTGAGGCTCGAACTTACAACCCTGAGATCAAGAGTCGAGAGCTCCCCCGACTGAGCCAGCCAGGTGCCCCAGGGAGGGCCACTTTTAAGTCCGCCCCCAGAGGCAGAGCCTTCTGAAGAGATACCAATTGTATGTAGCTGCAAAGTAAGGTGACCACAAATTTGGGGCAAAGAGTCCCGCGTGAACTGTAGCATTCGACAGTTTGAAGAAACTTTAATTATGTGATGGATTGCCCAGGCGACACTGGAAGAAAACAAGCCTGAGTGGGACCAGCAGGCTGCTCTGCGGGGGGACCTGTGGGTGTCCTACACCCACACCTGCGGGACCTACAGTCCCGCACCTGGTGTCCGGACGGCTGACCAAGCACCGCCACCCGGGTCCCAGCCGAGCCCTCTCTCTGCCCGGGGCAGTCACACGGCACCTCCACCCTTTGGACACTTTCCACCTGGTGCCTTTATATTTTCTTCAAATACTACCTTAAGGCAATAGGCTGTTTACATCCCACAGTCACAAGTTTGCATGCCTTTTTCCCTGCAGCCAATAATGCCCTCAATTTTACGATAAAAGAATTATTGAAAAATTTTCAAGCTGGCTCTTAGAGCCAACTGCAGTGACCCGGGGGCCCCAGCAGTGGGGGTGTGCCCTGCCGGGTCACAAGGGGATCCCAGCAGCACACGTGTGAGCAGAGACTCAACGCCTCCAGCCGCCTCGAACCCCTGGCTGGGCCCAGTCCCCCGGTCCCCGGTGCACCCTGCGAGTGCACTCAGACGCTGCCTCCTGACTTTGAAGTCAGGGTTTCACTCTCTTGACGAATACTCATTGCTGAAGGCTACCCTTGCTACTAAAATAACTTTCCATGAAATACTCTTGACTGTAAATGCCCTTATATTATAAGAAATGCTCGTGTTTGTGTGTGGTTACATCTTGTGTAACTGACTCCACCAGGTTTTCGAGGTGAAAATTGCTCGTTTCTGTCATTTCCAAAACCTGACATTCTTTCACTATAATGTGGCAATTTCTCAGTTCTTTAAACTATTTTTTTCTTTAAGTTCTCATGAATTGGCGGTTCCTGTTTTTCTGAACTGCTTGTCAAAGCCACGGTTGTGTCAGGCTCACAGTCGCCCTTGTTCAATAACTAGGAAACACGGCGAAAAGTCCCCACGGAAAGTGTGACTTCCCTGCCCTCGGGAGCCTCCCTGCTTGCTCCGTAAGTTGTCACTTGGAGGGATGCGTGTGAACATTGGTGGAAGGGAAAGGACTGGGAAGAGACAACGCGGGTGAAAGTTCCGATTGCTGGTTGCTGGTGGGGGAGGTCCTCGGAGTGAGGTTAGACCGACCTCCGCTCACGTGGATTCCGTGGCCGGGAAGCCGGCCCTGCCTGGGGACACGTCGTACGGCCCACCAGAGCATGGATCCCGTCACCTATGAAGATGTTGTGGCTCTTTCTTCTTCTCCCCCCACCCCACCCACCGCCCCCTTTTTAAAAAGCTCACGTAAAGACCAAATTCCGCTTTGGGACCTCCGCGTTTTTGCAGTTCAGGAAAAGTTAAAACAAAGTGAGACCGTCCTAGTTGTTTAGATAAAGCAGGACCGCCCGGGAACAGGCTGGGCTGGACCTGGGGTGGAAACCGGCTCCCAGCAGCCTCCTTCCGCATCTGGAAGCATGTGCACCGTTTTAGTTTCTTTGAGCTGCTGTAACAAACTACCATAAACTCAAACCACAGAAATGCGTCCAGTAGTTCGGCCGGCAAGAAGCCCGAGCCCTGGCAGGGCCAACACTCCCGCTGAAGGCGCCAGGGAGAGAATCGGACCCCAGCCTCCCTCCCAGCTTCCCTGGTTTATGGCAGAACCACTGCAGTCTCTACCTGACATCCTCCGCGTGTGCCCGTCTGTGTCCAAATGTCCCCCTCTTGTAAGGACACCACCCATGTTGGAAAAGGGGCCACCCTCCTCCACGATGAGCTCATCTTTAATTATGTCTACAATGACACCATTTCCAAATAAGGTCTCATTCTGAGTTACTCGGGGCCGGTGGGGGGGCGGGGTGGGCGGTGGGTAGGGCTTCAACATGTGAATTTCGGGGAGACACGATTCAGCCCGTAACACACACAGAGGCCTTGAATGATGACTCACAGAGTCTGGATCTCTACTCACAGTCTCTGCTATTTCTCCTGCCAGTGTTTCCCCCCAAACTCTCTCCCCTGAAAATAAATTGCTTTCTTAAAAACACATGTGCTTTCTTTTCTGTCAGTGTCGATGTCTACCCTAAGAGTTAAATTAAAGGTTGTTAAAAGTGTAGAATTCCATACAGCTCAAAAACGCTGCTGCCGGTGGAGACGGTGCTGGTCAGGATGTGCCTCTCAAGGAGGCTACTGGCCAGCCAGTCCTCCGAAAGAAGCGGGGCCGCCCAGACAGGGGCCCAAGGCTGTCTGTCACGCCTCAGTGCGGACGTCCGGCCCCCCTGGGCTCTGTGCTGTCTTCTGTCTTTCCACCCCGTGGGTGCCCTGAGAGTAAAATCCAGGAAGCCTCCTGGGCCCAGGAGCTGCCGTGAGAAACCAGCTGTGGCTGGGCGGCTGGCCGTCTGGCCTGAACTCTGGCTCCCCACCTTGTTAGCTAAGTGACCACAGGCCCAGCTTCCTCCCTGAAAAATGGAGATCATCACTGAGGGTTACTCCGTGACACTTGGAATAGTGCCTGGCCCAGAGAAGGCGCTGTGAAACGTCAGCCGTGGCCACTTGGGTGCCTCATGGCGTAGTGAGAACACACGCTGTCACTGGTGAGGGGGGAGGGGAGGGAATTGTTTAAAAGAATTCTGAGATGGATTTTTTTTTTTTCAGCTCTCAATCTCCATCATCTCCTCTGTGTCTTTTATAAATACAATTTGGTGCCAGGCTGACTGTGGGGACCCGGGACCCTCATGGAACACAGGGCGGCCAAGTCACCACTCACTTTTGGCCCTTGGCTAGTTGCCAGATGGCCACCCCGGGGAATGGGGTCCCAGGCCATTAGAGCGCATCTCAGAGCGCCCACGATGGCCCTCCCCGCTCTGGCCCCCTGGGGCTTTGCTAGGGACAGGAGCTCGAACACAGTGCCTTCCCTGCGTGCCCGCCTGTCACTCGAATGCCCGGACAAGCGCATGCCTCCCCTCAGGACACTGGAGACGGGGAAGCGTAGCCACCCCACTAGCTCTGAAATTCAGCAGCCCCAAATGCAGGGAACATACAACCTGGTGTTCTCAAGAACCCAAGAGTAGTTCAACAGTAAAAACGATTGTGCTAGTTTTTATGGAAAGTAGGAAAGAAAAGAAAAAGATTCATTCAACTACTTGCTTGCATTTGCAGAAAGAAACTCCGGACAGGTAAACAACAAAGAGAAGGGTTTCAGAGGAGAGGTCAATGGCAACTGAGTAGGAGAAGTGGGGCGAGGGCGCTTTTCACCAGACCCCTTCTTAATTACTTTCACTTTTGAACCTTATTCAAGAAATTAATTAAAGCTGGAAACTCTATTCCCTAGTCACTTTTGCGGATTAAAAAAGACATCCATATGACTCAAGAAGAACCAGCTGAAAGTCGGTGTCATCTTCGATGAGGGCCCTTTTCCAGGTGAGTCCCTCAAGGTGCCCCTGGCGGGAGGGTGCCCCCCACGACTAATCACCGAGTTGCCAGCAAGATTCCTTGAGGTCGTGCAAGAGCTGCTCAGGTTCCAAAAAAAAAAAAAAGTCGTCCTCCATTTTGGGAAGGACTTATTTGAACCATCCGCAAAGGCTTTAATCTGGATGCGGTCCTGGGAAATAGAATGCCGCACAAGGCCCGACATCTGGCCCGCTGAGAGGTTCGTGGTGTTTTGGGGGAGGCTGGTGGGCTCTGGCTCTGCCTTGAGCTGTGCACCCTGAAACTCTCAAGAACTTCAGTCTGCTCGTCTGCAATATGGGCGAATAGTTGCCAGCCCTCGTGGGATGGATATGGGGGTTGAACAAGATAATGGGTAGAAAGCAGCCAGCATACACGGGGCCTATGGGAGCCGCTCCATAAATACTCGTTTCTCCATCCCCTGCTGCTGCCAGGAGGCCCTTTCAAAAGCGAATTGATTTACTACCTACGGTTTAGGCCGCACGGTTAATCTCCCCTAAGTCCTGCACAAGATATAAATTAAAACCTCCAACATGAGAACCAGGGGGCCCCCCTTTTCTACCAGCAGAGCACCGAGTAACTGTAATGATCTTTGGAATCTGTTGGCTCAGAAAGTTCTGGAACTCTCTCTTTCCTGAAACTTGGAGAACAACGTCCGTTTGAATAAGAAGTCCGTCTCTTGCCACTGGCCCTTCGTGTTCACAGAGTGGTAGAAATGAGAGTTGGAAGATTCCAATAATTCTGGCAACCAGAGGGCAAGGGGAGGGGGGGGCGTGAGCTGAGGGGGGCAGCACTTCCTAAAGACAGTGTGATCTGGCCTCTCTCGAGTGATTGCTTCCATTCTGTCCAAGTGCCCCTGGTGACGGACTCAGTCAGTGAACACAGAGCACGTGATACCCACTTTGGGAAGGTGAGACAGTGACTGGGTGGCTCACTTTCTCACCCGGAGCATTCTGGTTTGCAGTCACCTCTTGTGCTGCTGGGTGGCAGTCTGTATTCATTCTGCGTCTCTCCTCTCCCCTCCCCAGAGCAGGCACTTCTGGGGACTTCAAAAGGACCGCCACACAGAGACAGCCACCCATGTGTCAGGCCGGGCTCAGTGGCCTAGCTGAAAGGCATATCTCACACATATCTGGAATCGAATGCATCCAACCCTCAACCCCTGAGGATGTGACTATGCATAACCAACTCAAGCAACAATCCCCCAACAACTGAGCGTTTAAATGTTCTAGATTTAACTGCTGGTAAACTGCTGGTATCCAACAGCAGACCCCAGGGTTAGCTGTCCTCGCCAAAACCTGCCAGGATTTGAGGAGGGGGGAGGAGGGAACGAGACAGAAAGAGGTAAGGCTACCCATCAGGAGAAGTCTGGCTGAGTGTCTAAATTATCAGTACCTGCCCCTTTTGTCACCGGGGTCCCATCACACATTTGATTATATGACGTGTTTCGCCATCTATCGTCAGCATCGGTGAAACCTTGCACAGCAAGGTGAGCTGTCCGTGAGGTGCCCCAGAATGGCAACCTTGAAGACAGTCGCTAGTGGAGGGCCGCCCTTCTCTGCTCTTGGTCTACACGGATCCAAACAGTCTTCTGGTGCAGACGTAAGAGAAACACCTCTCTAACTTGCAGATGACGTCAAGCCTCACATTTCATGTTAGAGACTATATGGGCCAATTCTAGAAGATTCAACCAAGGATAATGTAAAGTTCTACTTGGGCTAAAAAACAAATTAAGAGACCAACAAAGAAGTCAGTACCCAAGTGCAAAAGGAGGGAGATGTGGCTTTGCACAAGCCCCACACAAAGAGGCAGGGAGGCAAGCCGACTACAAGTGCAGTGTGGGGGCTGATGGATGGGTTGGCCCCAAACCTCAGCCTAGCATCCAGGACAAGGCGGGTCGTTGTACTCATCTGAGGGCGGGACGCCAAACACTGCCGTCCATGACCAGAAGGGCAGCACGGGGTCAAGGTTGCCGAACACCTCAGCACACACATTCAGGAACCTCGGAAAGAAGGGAGAGCTTGAACACAGCGGTGACAGCCACGCAGCTGGAAGGGCTCATCGTGGAAGAAGCCGGGGCTCGTGGTATTATTCAGCTGTTTCTGAGACAGAATAATTGCTCAGTGAATGTTACCGAATGTGCTGAATTAGGACCATAATTATGACCACGGATATGACCGAACGGCTTCAGGGGGGCAGAGGGAGGTCCAAAATGTGGAAATACCAGAAAACAAGCTTTGGATTATTTATGGAATATCTTCTCAGTGGGTGCTTTGCTGGGATGGGCTGGGCTGTCTCCGGAAGGAAAGAAGGGGTTTTAGTATAGATTAAATGGCCCCTCTTGGGGCTCACATAGAGGGACTGCTGTGGTGAGCAGCGCCCTTTGACTCTGGAGAACTCCTGATGAACAGTGAAGAGTGTCTTGTTAATGATGGTGGCTCCAAGTTGGGTTGTTGAGCACTCGCCATGGTGGGTCACCTCACCACCCTCCACAGACCATCAGAGACGCTTGGTGACTCACTTGTGGTCACACAGCTAGCCAGGGGGAGCCAGGGACCTACCCTAGCTGCCCTATCCATGCAGAGAAAACAAAGCAACACAAAAATGCACAAACTGACTCCTTTCAGATCTTCACTCAAATGGAGGGACCCTTCGAGGGACCCTCAGAGACCCCCCCCATACATGAGGGGCCTGTGGCCTACACCACCTGCACCTGCCTCCAGCAGCCCTTCCAGCAACCACATTTGCTCATCCCCTGCCTCCATAGGTCTCAATACACACTCGATGAGTACTGAAGGCCTGGACAATCGAATCAGTCTCCCGAGTTCTAAGATAATACAGCTCATGCTGCCCGGGGCCTGGAGAAAATGAAACATGGAGGCAGGATGATGGGATTCCCCGGATGCCCAAGTTGGAGTGGATGGGCCACTGCTGGGTGGAGATCCGGGGCCCAGAGAAAGGTGTCTCTGGTCAGGAACAAACAGCAAAAAGGCAGCAATTCCAACAACAACAGCTCCTGCTGTAACACCTACTGTGGGCAGCACTTTGCTAAGACTTCTTCAGGCACTGACCCCTTTCATCCTCACAACAGCCCTCTGTGGCAGTGACTCCTATATTCCCATTTCACAGGTTAAGAGACTGAGACTGGCAGGCATGGGCGCTGGGCAGCGAGAAGCTGGCGGAGCTGAGCTGGCTTCATCCGGGTGGCTCGTGGCCGCCCCACTGACAGATGGTCCGTGGAATAGAACACACAGCACCGTGCCTGGGGGAGTGGCCGGAAGCAAAGTCCTGGAATTTGGGGGTGACTTCAGGGGCACCGTGGGGGAGCATCATTTTGCTGTGCTGTGATGCTGCAGTGGAACAGGGCAGAGGGGAGGAGGGGCACGGGCCTGGGGCCTGAGTGTGCGATCTTCCGCCCATTCACCGTATCTCCCGGCTGCTTGTGTGTTTCCTGTCTGTCGTGGCTGAATATGGGCTAATCCTTCTCCCTTAAAAAGCCGAAAGAGTCAAAAGACACGTCTTGGGGACTTGTAGAACGACAGTGACAGGAACCAAGCCTGAGGCTTCCCTTAGGCCACTCTGGTCAGTCCCTGGAACAGCTCCACGCAGACAAAAATGAGGATGCGTCTCCCCAGACAGGAATGTGCAGGGTCAAGTACCACAAGCCGGGACCGTCTGTCGTGTGGGCCTCAGGTGAGGCCTGAAGAAACCATCAACACAACCGGCAGAAATGCTCTAGAAAACAGGTGCCCAACCTGGGCTACCTGCTGGGCAGGTCATTCTTCTGGGCCACTGGAGACCTTGAAGGCCCAACTCAGGTTTTATGCCCAGAAGGGGGGGACAAGGCTTGCCCTAGTGGCACTGGTGGCCCCCTACCTGCCTGGCCCATAGTTCCTGGCCCAGAAGCTCTCCACCTCGCTGAGGACTGACTGAGAGCCAGACTCAACTTCACCCCTTCACACCAGTACCACATCCGTCCTCAGGGCGATGGCCCATCTTTCAAAGCTGCCCAGATCAGGAAAACATGCTCTAGATTTGGGCTTTCCGATATGGCAGCCACTAGCCACATGTGGCCATTTGGGCATTGAAATCTGAAACTAATCAAAATAAAATAGAAGTTTAGGTCCAACTCCTCAGTCGCATTGGCCCCTTTGCAAGTGCTCAGTAGCCGCACGTGGTGGCTTGTGGCTACATGTGAACACTGATCTAGAACATTCCATCATCACAGGAAGTTCGGTTGGACAGTGCTGTTCCCTGGTCCTTCGAGGGTGCCCTGCCATCACTGTTCTTTCTTACCAACCCCCACCCCCACACCAAGATGGGGGGCTCCAAGTGACGAGAGGCCCAGCAGCAGTTAGCGGACAGGATGAGGCATGTGAAGGGGGCCCCCCACCGGATACTCCTCAGCTGCACGGGCTGGGAGCTCACAGCATGGTCAGGAAAGCAGGGGCACGTTTCCAGAAAGGGCCCAAATTCAGGGACAGACAACCGGGTCGTGCGGGCCCCTCCAGCTGGAGCGGGGGCCCCCAACCAACTCCGCAGCCCCACAGGTGCTGGGTCTTAGGTGTCGAGTGGGAATCGTGGTGACCACCTTGGATCGCAGATTGCCCCGCTCTGGTTTTCTGGCATCTCACAGCCCTGAGGCTGTGTGAGGATGCCAGGAGCACTGGGACAGAGATCCCCAAGAATGACCAAATCTGAATGTGCCCTCAGCCAGGTTGAGGGGGTAACGTAGCAGCAGCATGAGGGCAAAGCAGATCTGATATAATGTAGAGACTTCAGGAATAAGGGAGTGTTAGATTTTTGATATCTTAGCCCTGTAGACCGAAATTCCTCCCACTGAACAGGACAACTGGACACGCAGAGCAATTATAGGGGAGATGAGGGACGATGGGAAAGGTGGCACAGGAAGGGCATATCTATCTGCTCTGAAAATCCTCAGTATCATTTCCAGAGGCGACAGGAGTGTCGTGGCCGCTGAGGCTCATCAAGACCCCAGGAGAAGCCGGGCGCACCTGCCGTCTGCAGAGAGGCTGCTCGGGGCCACCCGCCATCCAGAGGCGCCCCTCCAGGGACCAGCCCCCATGCTCCCTTCTCTGGAGGCCCTCCTGTGGTTGCCCTCTGCCCTCCCGGGGCCACCCTCTGCATAATACTCTTGCAAATCAAATGTTTCCGTTTATTTCAAAATCAGAAGAAAAACCTGAACATAGTGAATATGAATACATAACAATGAATCCCGTTTGCATGACATTTATCTTTACACCAAGACGGTCATCGTATGTTCTCACATGAGGAAGGGGCCACTAAAGTCCATAACCCGGGGATGCAGCCCTGAGTCCTTCCTCGTTCCTTATTCCAGAGGCATAAAAGACAGCTCCATACAAAGGGAACTGGCACCCCACAGACCCTCCTGGTTGACCTACAGATTGAATTTCAGCAGTGATTTCTCATACCTCCCTCTGCATCATGCAGGTAAACCCACTCCAAAAATAGTTACATCTCCAGGCAAAGCCCTGTGACTATCTGCCTGCTCTGCCGTCGTTAGCACTGGCTTGCTTTCTCCAAGTTGTCTTCTGACTTCAAGGAGGCTGCTGGAGGTCCAGCCATCACCTCTGCATTCCACACAGGAGGACGGAGGGAAGTGGGGGACAAAACGTTAAGCCTCGTAGATGCCAGGCTCCTTTAAGGAGCTTTCCTAAAATCCCCACTACCCACCGCAGCCTGTGTGTTTCATTGGCCAGTCCATCTGTCTGTCTGTAAAGGAGCTGGAGGAGGAAAATGGAGGCACGGAGTAAGGCTCCGGGACGGTGCCAAGCAAAACACAGGAGGGGACTTGGTCCGAGGTAGAATTAAGCAGACGCCCCTTACCGAAAAATCCATCTTGTTCTCAGGCATCCTCGTGGCCCTGGTTGTGCCACCAGATAACGGGGTCGTGTGGAGCAGAGGGTGTGACAGGCTCACCTTCTCTGGCCTTCGCGCAGGTTGAATTATGTGAATACACTGCGCGTCCTTGGAACCGAAACTTTTCTACTTGGGCCATTCTGCTCTTTGCTGGACCGCTGCCGAAGCTTTGAAGCCCAGTCTGGATGAAGCCCCGTCTGTATCCTCAGGGCTGGAAGGGCGTGGTCCTGACTCAGGAGCTGACTCTGGAAAAGCTGGCTGCGAGGGAGGGGGTGAGTCATGAACCCAGACATAGCTGAGATTCCTGGTGTGTGCTCTGTGGGGGAAAGAACGCTCAGCTTGGACTGAGTTCCCTCCAGGCAGGAGGTGCTGCGGGACGTGAGGGCGCCCCACCTCCCTGCGCCCTTCCGCTGGGGCACTGACAGCAGCCTGACATTATTGGGCTCCTGTCTATTTCACCAGAAAGACAAATGGGAAAGACCTGGTCTGCCCGCCTCACCTCCGCATCCCTGGGTCAAAGAACCGGACTGCTGGGTTCAAAGCCAAGCTCCATTCCTTACTAACGGTGTAATTTTGCCATCACCCCTAACCCTTCCGTGTCCCAGATTCCTCGTCTGCTTGATGGGGACAATAATGGTGATCTGCCACACACAGGTCTGTGTGAACTGAAGTAAGGTCATATTTGCAAAGCATCCAGAACAGCACCCGGCACCGAGCAAGCACTCAGGAAACAAAGCAGTGTTCGAATTATCTTTATTTTATTGGGGAAATGGTAAATATTTGCTAATGGAGGCATGAAAAGAAATCTTATGTGACTCTAATACAAAAAGCAAGCGGTTTCTGTCCCGTTGAATGCCCCGCTCCAAGTTGTTCGGGGCTCTTGAAGCCAGTCTCCTCCTGATAGTTCTGATGAGCCCGATGTGGTTATTTCACAAAGTAGACCCTGGTCCCAGAGGAGCTAAATGCCGTAAAGCATAAATCTAGCTGTCTTCTGGCGCACTCTGTTGTGGAGACTGCTTGTTGTCTGTCCTATATCCATTCTCCTTTACTTCCTGTGTTGTCAACAACCCTTACGTTGTCAGGGGCAGCAATGGTCCCAATTAAAAAGCTATATTCCTCTGGCTGCCGTACAGAAACAGTGGCCAATAAAAGATGTAGGCAGAAATGGTTAGTTGGGGATTCTGGGAAAGCTCTTTAAAGGAGCCTGATGTCTAGAATGCTTAGCTTTTTATCCCTCCACTTTCCTCTTTCCTCCTATGTGGAACGCAGAGGCGATGGCTGGAGCTCCAGCAGCCATATTAAAACCAAGTGATAACTTTGAGGAAGGAAGTCGATGCTAATGATAACAGAAAAGAGAGATGAATGAACTAGCTGCCCGTTGACCATCACCCGGAGCAGCCTGCTTCCAATCTTTTTCTGTCTGAGAGAAAGCAAGCTTGACACTTGCTGGAGCCACTGTTATTTTGTAAAGATTTCCTTTATATCTGTCTACATTGGTAGAAACCCATGCATCCCTCTCACACTCTATGAAAGATTTGTCCAGGGAGAACAGCTAAAGTGATACATTTCTGCCATTGCCAAAAATTCCAATATTATAAGTATGATAAATTTTTGAAAGGACAGCATGGAGGGAAAGGCTAAAAGCCTCTGGGCTTTTAAAAGCCCTCAGTTGCAGGGTAATCAATCCTAAATGCAAAAGTTAAGCAGGAGAACCGCAATGGATAAGATTTGCCATCACCATTAGCTTTTTTGATTATAAAAAATGCAATAAAACCAGATGGTTATTGTTTTTCTTCTTCTTCTTCTTTTTTTTTTTTTTTTAATCAGAGGAGTCATCAAGCCTCCCAACCTCTCCTCCTTCCGGTGGACCCAACTTCCTTCTGATCCTCTGTTGGCTTCTCCCTGCCTGAGCTCTGTGGTCTAACCAGAACCCTCTTGAAGTTGTGAGGAACCCAAGCTCTGCCCCAAATCACTGGGCCCGGCACACGACTCACACGACTCCCCTGCCACCACGCTGTGAACAAAAAGGGGCTTCTGGATTTTGGCACAGGTAACCGCTGTGGGAGAAAACCACCCACAAAGTGGTACCGTTTCTAACTGAGACAGCCATGCTCAGCAGCCAAAGCCTAAACTCTCAGAAAAGAGATGTCTGAAGCACCCGATGCCTGACTTTGCAATACCAGAGAGGGCTGATTGAGCAAGGCGACCCATGTGGTCCCTTCTCTCGGACCCTGAAGAATGAGCGTAAAGATTTGGCTTCTGGGGCACCGCGTGATCTTGGATATCTTCAGAAATGGCAAGGAAAGGCCATATTATGCTCACCCTGGTTTTAGTTTTAAGTGTACCTTACTTAATGTTTTCAATATGAGTCACCTCCATATATTGCGATGATTTTCAAATCACCAGAGGTTGCCTGCAGCTCATTTTAGACAGGAAGCATGAGGACAGCATCCAGCTGCTTCCACCCTGGAAGCAGGTCTGAGGCCAGTGGTCCTGGATTTTCTGGCCTGCGGCCCCAGTCTGCTGGATTACAGACAGCGCCCTCTTGGCCCCCTGCGTCTCCTGACTCTCCTCTCCTGATGGAGGCGAAGACCGCCCCCCCCACCCCCGCCCCCATCAGCCACGCACATCTTGAAGCAGCCACTCCGTCTGATACACCTGCCTGGGACTCCCGTACCTGGAATAGGTTGAGCAACTGGCCATCCTTCCTGTCCTCCAGGGTGGGTACGTGTGCGCGTTGGGGGCAGGGGGTTAAAGGAAATGCACAGAAAGTTACTACCATGTGGTTGGGCTGAAGGAAGGGGGAGCTGCTCTCATTGCGAGGATGTTACCGATAAAAACGACGGTGGTCATAGCAGTGAGGATAGTGACAACATCTAGAACCCCGGGTTTTCCTGGAGAGACCCCTGAAGCACCCTCCGTTTACCAAATCAATAAAGGTCTTACAAATCAGAGCAGGACACAGATGAGATCTCACTCCAGGAGCATGAAAACCAATTCTTTATGGCTACCCCCAGGGCCCGGGGCCCAGGTAGACGTAGAAAGGTGTCTGAGCGCAGGTCTGAATCAGTGGATATGTACTTAGCAGCTGCCGAGTCCCCTTGTAACTTGCGTGCTAAGCATCACCGATCTTTCCAAGGCCCCAAGAGGCTGGTCGTCTCATTAACCCCATTTCACAAATGAGGATGGTGAGACCCCAAGAAGTTCAGCAGCTTGTCCAGCGTGAGGGTGAGCTCTCCGTACATCAACGGCTAGCGGGGACACCCGTCAGGGACCGTGAAAACCTCCTGGAGGGAGGTAACCAGAGCCCAGGCTGGGGTGCTGCCGAAGGGTGCGGGGTGGTCGACAGGGCCGGCCAGCGATAGGCCAGTCTCTAAGCTGAGGGAGCCATGGCCAGAGGGCACTGGGCAATTTCCAAATATCATCAAATTGTCAGCATTTTCTTTTTGCAGTAGGTGTCCTTTTAAAATAGATCTGCCCAGTTTCTATCTTTCTTTTCTTACTTTCTTTTCTTACTCCCTGCCTGCACCCTCACTTAGAATCAGCATCTTTTGGTAGTTGGAAAATATGACAAAGCAGCAAATCGTATTAATGAACGCTCTGTTTTCAGACCTGCCCGTGGCCTTATTTCTGGCCTTTTTTACATGACTCTCCTGATTATCAGAGTGATCATATCAGTTCACCACAGGCTTATATCTCCTTCCCAACAGCGTTTATCCAGGAGGATTAAGACACGGGAGCCGGTGATAAACACCCGTCTGATACCTGGCATGTTCTCTGAAATGGGGACAAGAGAAAGTGCCAGTGTGGACAAACCACTGAGGCACGGCCTAGGGCATTTCACCTTTTTGGGCTCTGCTCTCCATGAAGATGGCATTTCTCTGAGCACTTACAGAGATTACTCATCGAGAGAGACAGAGTGGGCTGGGATCCCACCTCGGAAATCCCTGGTGTGTGCCTTGCTGAGGTCCTGAGTTTCGAGACTCTCAGCCTTGCCACCGAGGACACTGAAATCATGGGATCTTGCCTGGAAAAGTCACTGCTCAGGGGCCACAAGCCCAGATACCTCCAGAGTCCAGGTAAGGAGGGAAGCCAGTAGAGCTAACATCGATGGGGCTCCTTCTGTGTCCAGGCCCTATTGGAAGCAAGCACTGGACAGATGCTACCTCTCTGAGCCCTCCCAGCAGCCTCTGAATATCATGGTCCAGAAGCCCAAGGCTTCCAAGCCAAGGCCATCAGAGCCTTGCCATGTTAGGGTTCACAGGGCCTGCGATCTAACCAATAGGGGGTCTCACCAGAGTCAGCTGAATACAAAGACCCAATCCTGGGCGGGCGAACAGGATTTGTTGGGGGGCGGGGGTGGGCTCACACAGGACTGCATTTGGCCTTTGAGCCGCCCACCTGCAACCCCAGTTATTAAAAAATTTTGTGTTCCTTAACACAGTTCTCAGTTTACAGATAAAAAGAGTATGATGCAAGGGAGATTTTCTTCCTCGGAATCCTACTCTCTGATTTTAAGGTGACGCGCCCTTCCTTCCCCCCGCTATGTGTCACCTGCAGAATGCCAGCTTTGAAGCTCAAGCAGGGACCCGCTCCCTGCGCCACTCGGTCCCCCCGCAAGTGTGATGTCACGCGACAACAGAGGCAGCTTTTAACCCTGGGCTGTCCCAGCCCTTCACAAGCTCTGGATTTTTAACTTAACAAATTGTATGCTCAACCAGTTCTGTCAAGGCAGACCCTGAAAAAGATCATCCAAAGGGGAGGGTCTCCACACAGGGACCTGTTAGCAAAGGGGCCTCACAGGGGCACAAGGAAGGGCTGGGACTAAAGCTGGGAGGGGGTGGGGGTCACAGAACTGGGAACGCACCCAAAGCCGATTCTAACCACAGACCAAACAGCCCAAACGTCCTGGAGGGGCCAGCCAGCCACCGTGCTGTGCCCGGGGGCAGATCGCATGTGCTCTTTGAGGTGCTCCAATTTTAGCAATTGGTGCTGACTCATTATTAACCCAGAAAGCCCACACACTCAAATGACCCTACTGAAAAAGCTCCCTGCCATCCCCTGCTTACTGATGTGCAGTTTTTTTAAGCAAATTCAAAAAATGTTTATCACAAGGTATTTATGACATTTTAACCGTTTCATTTACAGTAACTAGAATGACATTTAAAAAAAAAAAAAGTTTCCTGTAGTTTCCTTGACTGTAAGGCTCAGTCTCATCAGAATAGTAACAGGCTGAGAAACGCATATCAAGGTCGTATCAGGCCTCAAGGGCTCAACTACCCAATCCTCACCCACTGCCCCAGGCGCCCCAGGCGCCCCAGGCCCCCAGGCCCCCCAGGCCCCCAGCCCACCAGCCCCCAGCCCCCAGCACATTTTCTTTCTGATTTTACCACAGTTAGTGATATTCAGTCACGAGCAAAAGGAAAAGGCATAAACTACGTTCCCAGAATCAGTCATATACCCATAGAGAGGGAAGCCAGAAATCTGCCTCTCTATCGTATTTCTTGCACTAGAAACTGGGCGGCTCAGATCATGCAGCCAGAAATGTCTCAGGGGGCTGTCTTCCTTCACCTCGGAGAAGCACAAGCTGGCCCAGCCTCGGCAGCCCTGGGTTAACACAGGTTCACCCACCTCTATCTCTGAACTTCCCTAGGGCTCCAGAGGGGAGTCTGGAACAGCTGATTTTCCAACCAAGCATTACAGTCTGTTTCAAGACAGCATAACATGCGACGAATAGCTACACGCTCCCAATTAATGACGGAGACAAGCAGCCTAAAATACAGTCGTCCTGGGCGTGGGGGCAGAAGAAGCAACTTTTCTAAAATTATGGATCCTTGAAGTCTCGAATGCGGTGTCCCTTCCAAGAGGGCAGTGCTTTAACCCAGCCGAGCCTCTGAGGCAGACTATAGAAATGATTGTAAAAATGACAGAAACCTACTCACCGGGGAGAAGCAGCTGGCTCCACCTTCCCAGGGCCCCGGGGCCGTGAAGAACTTAAGCCCACACTGGCTCAGGCACAGCCGGCCTGGAATATCAGTGCGCAACTTAGAAAGCTTCTAGCATGCAGTCACTGGCTTCCCTCCATTCCCAATGGTGTCCCCATGACTGAGACCAAAGAGGAAAAAAAAAGGGGGGGGGGGAGAGAGAGAGAGGGGAGAGAGAGAGAGAAAAAAAAAAAAAAAAAAAAAAAAGAAGAAAAAGAAAAAGAAAAAAAAAAGGGCGCACACCTCAGTCTTCATTCTCATTGGAACAAGATGACTCACGCTGACTCACAGCCACCACTTCCTCTCCGACATTCTCTTCATACTTGCGAGCTGGGCTGGTCCCGTTCCCAGGGTCTCTGCAGGCCTTCCTGGAAGAACAGCCTCCTGCCCCTGGCAAAGTGACCCAAACGCTGACCTCACATGGAGCACCCCCCCCCCCCGTCCCCCACCCCCTCGCCAGCACGGGGGCGGGAGCGCCGACCCAGGGGAAATGCTTTTTATTTAGGAGATTTGAGCCACAGGAAAAATAAAATGCACGAATCTCATGTGCATTTGAATTTCAAATACACGCTGCAACGTTGTCCTGGGTTGCACGGCCCAAAGGAACCTCTTCCTCTTTTTCAGGGCATTTCAGGGAAGGGAGAAGAAAGGAATATTGTCTTACTCTTTTAAGGAGGTTGGGTTTACTTCACCCTGGCAAGACTGACCTCAGTGCATGTTTCCTTCTGCAGATCTTCCTCTGACATAGCAGATCATGGGATCTCAAATCGTGATCTCCCCCAAGCTGTTTATCAGGAGGGTGTGTGTTCTGCTTTTCGGATTAAGGGACTCACCAAACCTTTTCTATCCATCTTGCAGACTTCCAGCGTTCGCCAGACGCGAATATGAAAACCCCAAGAAATGAAAGGAAGGTGTAACAATCAACTTTTCAAAAGCTGTTGAGGAACGTTAACACGCAGGAGCAGAGAGTAGCCTCTGCCCCCCACCCCCCAGTTTTCTTTGGGATGATACTGGGCATGGGGCAGTCTTCCACAGCTTCCTGCATTTTTAAATTATGAAAGACTAAGAGGGGAGCAAGACCATGTGATATTCAGCAGCCTCCTGAGAAGCCAAGACATGCGGCCATGATTGCTTTAGGACGACCGTGGCTTCTAGAAGGCGACACACACAAGACCGTGCGTGAACACCGATGCTCTTAAACCCTTTTTGACCTAGTGCCTCCTGCTGTGTAGGCCACACTCTGATACCCCTAAGGGATATAGAGAAACTAAGGAAATGGCGTTTTGTGAGGGGGCAAAAGACCCAGGCCAGCCGCATCTGTGAGCAGTGTGGACCTCATCCTGGCGGGGTCAGAAGATCTACTTTCCATTTACAGCTAGATTCGTCTTAGGGAAAACATAAGTTCTATATCTCAGGTGCTTTTAACAGGAAAAGTAGGGCATTTTCTATCGGACAGGACCAAGTGCTTCGACTTCCCCATGAACGTTGTAGTGTGCCAGCTGGTCAAATATTCTCATTTCTTGTGGGGTTTTGTCTGTCTGTTTGTTTTTGTTTTTTTCAGGAGAACGGAAAACCTGCTAGTTTCCATTGCAGTGATTTCCTTAGCGGAGAAGGGGGAACAAGGATGGGGCAGCAGACTCACGAACAGCCTAAAGATGTGGCTTCAGCAGCATCGTGTGTCATCCCCAAGGGACATATCTTAGCCAGCGGGGGCCCAGCAGCCCCATGGGAAGTCCACCCTGATGCCAGGAGTCTGCGGGGGCTATCGAAGCAGGGGTTATGGGTTATAAAAAGCCAGACTTTATTTTATTTATGAAGACTTGGATTAAGTCGACTCATTAATCCCTGGGAGAGAACTAAAAAATATATGAATTTTTTAAAAATCGCCAGGAATGAATGAAAGAAATTTGAAATGGTTCGGAGAAACGTAGGTCCCTGCATAGCAGGGACATCCTCCTGCCTAGCAGCGGGACCTTCCACAGTAACAGTGTTAACAATGAGCCTTCTGGAATATTCCAGGTCAAAGCCTCAGACTTGAAGCTGGGCCTCCTCCCAGAGGACAGTTTGAGCCCTCCCTCACTGTGGAAGGTCACTGGGACTGTGTCCTCCCTATGTAGTATTTTGCTGAATAATCCTATGAATGTTATCTCTAAATTCCTGATTGTACTTCCATCCAGAGCTCTTCTCGTTTGGGCTGGGAAGTAGGGAGAGGGTATTAGTGTGAGAAGGAGGAGGCCACTCCCAACACATTCACAAATAAAGCATTCATTAAGGCATATCGGTAGCACTGCTTCCCATCGTTGTGAATCTGGAATGTTCTAGAGTGGATTCTCTTTCAGCTGGCTGATTTCTGCATCTTCCACCAGAAAGGAAACAATGATGACCCTCTGGATAGGGCTGCATGGAAACACGATTTAAACATCTACATGCTCTTTCGCCAATGAAAATAGCACGGTGAAAATTTAGGTTTCAGTGAATTAGGAAAATAATCAAGTTTCGCTCCTAAAGTACGCAGACTGAGGACATGTTGTAGGGTTCTTATAGATGCCGATGGCTCACGTTGAAGAGTGTTTGTTACGTGCCAGTCACTCTCCTACACATGCACAGATATGACCGCCTCTGATCCTCAAAATAGCCCTATGAGTAAAATCATCCCCACTTTCTAGCAAAGAAACCAAGGCACAGAGAGAGCCAGAAGGCTGCCCAAGGTTGCAGAGCCCAGATACGTACCCAGGCTGCCTGGTGTCAGAGCCCCCATTCTTAACCACCAGACCAACATGAATTCCCACAAGGAACTTTTTAAAAAGCCTTTGTGCCCACGTCTCCTCACATCATGGTACATTCTCCCAGATTCTGCAGGTGTAACGTAGACGTTTTTCCTATTCATTTGAGAAGTAAATCAAAATCCTAGCCTTGGAGTGAACGATCCCTTACAACAGTAAGAGTTCTCACTAATGGAAAAAACTGGTTAGAATTGCCCACCGGCACGTCCCAAGAAGTATACAAAGCTGCCCATGATGCCAATGCCTGTACAGACAGTACTTCTCCTAATAGGGGACACGAGGTCATTGAGGAATGTCCCTAATGGTCTTTCTGTCACTCGAGCAAACGGGTCTCCCCACCACCCTCTTGCCTGGAAGAAGATCCATCCCTTTGTTGTAAACCCAGCACTGTCCTTCCCCTGCGCTCTATCCTTACTACTTTTCTAGGATTTTGTTAATAATCAAATACAGGTATTTTCCCTCCAACATCCTGAACCTTTTCCTGTCTGTGGGCCTCAACACAGGCTCCAGTCACTTCCATCTCCCAAATGCTTTCCCTGCCTTTGACCTCATGGAGTAGACCCCATGGATGCCCCATTCATCCTATCCCTCCCCCGTTAGTAGCAGCCTTGACACTTGGTTGGGACTGACTCCACCCCCATACCCAGGGCAGAGTTTGGATTGGGCTAAACAAAACAAGGGAATGTCACCCCTTGTCACTGTGACTGGTTCCAGGATAGGCTCCCAAGCTTATGTCAGCTAGGGCCTGGCTACTTCTAATCACACTGATGGGGTCAGGGGTACCCAAGTGGAGCAAAGCCCATGACTGTGGCCTTTGCCATATGACAGGGAAGAATGAACAGAACATAAGAGTCTCATTCTCACTCTTAAGTCTCAAAAGTTTAGGACAGGGTATTATAAATAAAGAAAAAACACGATATGGAAAAATGAGTGAAGTCAGGCAACAATATATGGTTGTGCAGGTTGTACACTGTACAACCCCCGAGAACAAATTTACGATGTACACAATCACACATGTGAAAGGATACCTCCCCAACACCATGTTAGGATCCCACAGCCTGGGAGGTAAAGAGAACGGGGGAGAAAAAATAAAGAGAAGGGTCTGCATCCTGTTCCCCCACAGGGGGCTGGGTCCAGAGAAGCATTACCCCTCACCCCACGGCAGTCCAAGGACTCTGAGAGTAAAGGGAAACCTGCAGTTGGAATGGTGAGGGGTAAGAGTTTCATTGGCAGTGTTTCCTGGTGGCACTTGAACTTGGTGGTGCATCGTAAGTTAGATGGGATGCGGTCTGCAACACCATGAGAGTGCATGAGTTCACCAGAGGAACGAGTGTGGGAAAAGGAAGCAAAAACTGAGCCCGGGGGCCCTGCAGCTTTAGCAGATCGTGTGGTGAAAGGAGCCAGCAGAGAAGGGATGGTGGGGGAAGATGGGGGGCAGGGGCCAGCCAGGTGGGAGGGAGGCCAGGAGAGTGTAGCACCTGAGGAGGCAAGCGGAGACGGAGCTTTAAGAGGAGAGAGTGACCACCTGTGTAAGCACTGCTGTGAGATCATGGAGGTGGCAGCTGGAGAGCATCATGGATTTGGTAAGCAAGGTCTGTGTTGGGAGGAGCAGGCGAAGATCTGAATAGAGACAGGAGAGAAGAGGGGGGAGAGAAGTGGAAGAGAGTGAGAAGAGACACCGCTTTCTGGGACTGGCTGTGACTGGAGAAGGAAATAGGGTCCAGGGAAATGTCCTTTTTGGCTAAAAGAGATAACAACTTATTGGGATACTTAACTGATAGAAATGACTTACTAGAAAGGGAAAAGAACTGATGATGCAGTAGGAAGGACCAGACCTGCTCCTCAAGGGGAGGGCTTGGCCCCGGGGGAGCCCTCCACAGCAGCCGACATTGACCAGGCGAGGAGGGGCCCACACACGCCATGTTCCGTATGCTCTGGTACATTTCGTCATTCGTAGTAAAAGAAAAGTGACATCAATTTTTTACATTTAATGCCAAGTAGTACACGACTGTAGTCCTTCTACTAAAAACCTTAAATCATTGCAGGTTAAACTAAAAGTCCCCTTTGATGAGGAGGTGGCATTTTTCACTAAGGTAATGAGGATGCCTTTCGAGGGATGTAGGAGGCAGGATTTCGGGAAGTGGAGAAGAGGCATGCGTTCGTAAGAAAGGGAGAAAAATACTAGAGAAAAATGTCCGTGGTGGCACAGGTTGGAAGGGGAATCAAGTCTAGCTTCCCCAAGAGGAGGTTGGTGTGAAAATATTGTTGAGATGGATCATGCCTCGCTGCGGGGCTGGATTGACGCCAGGGGGATGAGTCCCTCTCTGCACCGAAAGAGAGGGGGAGGCCAGCTGTGCTGAGGCCTGGGTGCAAGGCCTCCTGGGCTCTGCTGACACAGGACTTGAAATGCAGAGGTACCACCCTCCTTCAAAATACCCCCAACACACACACACACACACACACACACACACACACACACACTTGAGATCCTTCCAAGTTGTGCAGATCAATATTTATTCCTTTATTTATACGTGCTATTCCATTGTATGGGTATACCTTAGGTTGTTTATCCATTCACCTGTTGAGAGATATTCTGGGCTATGACAAATAAAGCTGCTGTGAACATTTGCATACAGGTTTTTGCATGGACACAAATTCTCATTTCTCTATGGTAAATACTCAGCGGTGGAATTGCTGGTTCATATGGTAACTGTTTGCATGTCTTAATGAGAAACTGACAAATTGTCTCCCAGAGTAGCCATTCTGGGAAATTTTGCATTTCCACCGATGCATGCATGAATTGTTTCTCATCCTTCCCAGCACAGCTATTGTCAGTATTTTTTGTGTTAGCTGTTCCAATGGGTGTGTAATGGGATCTCCTCGTGGCTTTAATTTGCATTTCCCTGATGCCTAATGATGTTGGGCATCTTTTTGTGTGCTCATTTGCCATCTGTGTATCTTTTTTTGGTGAAGGGTCTGTCCAAATCTTTGCCTGCTTTTTAATTGAATTGTCTCTTTTCTAACTGTTGACTTTACAGTTTCCTTTATACATTTGGATGCAAGTCTTCAAATCAGATGTATGATTTGCAAAGATTTTCTCCAGGCTGTGGTTTGTCTTTTCATCCTCTTCAATAATACTTTTACAGAACAAAAGACCCTTCATTTGAATGAGGTCCAATTGATTGATTTCTTTCTTTTATGGATTGTGCTTTTGGTCTCATATCTAAGAAAATTTTTCCTGGCCTTAAGTCTAGGTAATAACTATTTTTCTCCTGTTTTGTTCTAAAAGTTTTAGTATTATACATTTTATATTTAGATCTATGATCAATTTTAAGTTAATTTTTTTTTACAAGGTACAAAGTTTAGATCGAGGTTTTTGGGTTTTTTTGTTTTTTGTTTTTTGTTTTTTGTTTTTTGTTTGGCCTGGATGTCCAATTGTTCCAACACCATTTGTTGAAAAGAAACAATCCTTCCTCCATCGAATTACTTTTGAAAGTTTGTAGAATATCAGTTGGCCTTATTTGTGTGCTTCTGTATTTGGACTCTCTGTCCTGTTCCATTGATCTATGTGTCCATCTCTTCCCCAATACCACACAGTCTTGATTACTGTAGCTATGTGATAAGCCTTAAAATCAGGTAATGTAATTCCTCCACCTTTATTCTTCTTTCTCAAAATTCTCTTAGCTATTCTTGTTTCTTTCTATATAACTTTCAGAATCAGGTCCTCTGTATCTACAAAATATCCTGCTGGGATTTTGAAAGGAATTGCATGAAACCTATACATCATCAATTTGGGGAGAATTAGCATCCTTATAATGTTGAGTCTTTCAATCTATGAACATGGTATGTCTCTCCATTTGTTCAGGTATCTGTGTATAGTCTTTATAGCTTGGTATCTCCTCTATACAAAGTAGAAATTATCATCCCTACAGAGTGTGGGTTTGGTCCTTTCATTGCCTTCAATAATTGAAGAATCCTATAAGTCCTATTTTATAGATAGCTACCAAGACTTGATGCCCTCACCTTATTAGTCTTAAGATTTGGGTGCTGACCATGGACTAAAGCAGATAAGCCACCACTCACGCCCATCCTCCCTTCTTTAAGGAACTCATGAAGCATTGTATGCTCAGTAAGCCACGTGTTATGTCCTAATGTCTCCAGTGTGCTAATCATCCTCCTGTTCCTGACCATTCTTCTCTCTCCTCCCCTCTGCCTCTTCTCTGGACTATTTGCCAAGATTCTTAGTCCAGATTTCCCCCTTTTTCTCTCAGTAAGAGACTCCACTCTCCCAGCCCATGGAGCCATTCTCCTGAGCTGACATAGGCAGTTGTCAGTCACGTCTCCGAGTCCCCACAGGCACTGCCAGCACCTCCACGCTCCCAGTCAAGGAAATGGAAGCCCTAGCCTTTCCTGTCTGTCACCCTCTCCATCTTCCTTATGTCTACCTAACAGCATGCTAATAGGCTTTCCAAACATAAATGAAGAAAACAAGCCCTGACTTGTAGCGTTTCCTGACTTCTCTGACGCAAACTCTCTCTCCAGTGTTAATTTCATGCTACCAGCATGATGTCACTGAAAGTTAGTTGGGAACAAAGGCACAAATTAGTTCTTTCAAGCTGGGGCAAGCCAGCATACCGCTGCACCCATCCATCGCCAAACCTCCTGAAGGTCCTTGTCCCTGGAGTTTTTCATACAGTAACTAACTGGCCACCTGTTCAGGGTCCTCAAGGAGCACTTATTTCTGCATTTGTAAAGGGTTAGGTTAGATCAGTTGGTCTTAACTTTGGGTGCACGGAGACCCCTTTGAGAGTCTGATAAAAGCTACAGATGGCTCTCCAGAAAGAGCAGTAAAATGTACACCGTGCAACACTTTGTACACAAAGACTATTTGTGCTAATCCTGGACTCCTCAGGCATCCAGGCATGTCAGGGGCGAAATCCCTGGACCCGATAATCTCAAAGGTATACTCCACTCTAAACCTGATGGTTGGCATTGATTCACACCATGGCGCATGGTGACATCTGACAAATTAGGAGATAAGAGGTGCAAAAAGAATACAGATTCTCAAGTTTACCTCTACGTCTCATGTGAGTTAAAATACGAAGGAACCGGGGCGCCTGGGTGGCTTGGTCGGTTAAGCATCCGACTTCGGCTCAGGTCATGATCTCACGGTCCGTGAGTTCGAGCCCCGCATCGGGCTCTGTGCTGACGGCTCAGAGCCTGGAGCCTGTTTCCGATTCTGTGTCTCCCTCTCTCTCTGCTCCTCCCCTGTTCATGCTCTGTCTCTCTCTGTCACAAAAATGAATAAACGTTAAAAAAAAAAATTAAAAAAAAAATACGAAGGAACCTCAGAATTGAGGATGTGGTGGCTGATGGCAGGGCCAACAACCTTGCAGACGCCAGCCATCCAAGAAACAGCAGCCTAAGTGCAGTGCAGAGGGCTACTTCTGAATGCCAGCCAGGAGCTCTGGCCACGGGGAGCTAGAGCTCTGACTCTTGGTCTCTACTGCAGGGAGCATGGGCACACTGGACCTTTCCAGGGAGGCAGAGTTCAGGCTGATGTATAGAGTAGTGGCTGCCCTCCTCAGACACAGGCACTCATCTCTTGGAAACATCAGCTCAAATAAATCATATTCTCATCTCTCTGATTCTTTCACTTGGAACAAGATGTGCTTCTTTCTGCCAGCACCACTGCAGGAGGTCAGAGCTAGGAGCTTTATCACACAACTGCTCAAGGTCAATCCCGGCACCTCATCTTCTACCCCCCAAAAGGACCCATCGTAGACTTAAACTGACGACATCAGTGCTGTTTAGGGATCCCTAGCACTGTCAGGTGGTAAAAAAGAAAAAGGAAAACTAAGCACTTGATATGGCTTTTCTAGGAGTTTTTCTGATGCAAATAATTTGTGAGCAAAGATTGCAATTTGGACCAGTCAGTGTTTGCACAGTGATGTTATTCTCGTTCCTGGTTATTCAGGCCCACACTAATCTGAGGGTTTCTGGGAAGGGACCCCTGTTTCTCTTCTGGATGCCCCCTTCTTGTTAACTGGCTGTACGCATATTTCCCTAATTTCTTCTTGTTCATTTTTCCCCATAAGAATGTGTCTTTCATCAGGGTGAAGATTGGGTCTATTTTGTGCCGTACTCCATCCCCTGCCACACATTATTGCCAGGCACCTTGTAGGTTGTTAATAAATATTTGTTGAATGAATCGATAAATCAATGGACCGAACAAAGTAAAAAAAAAGAAAATAGAAAGGATGTAATTAAGGCCAAGTCCATGGACCATAAGATAAGGGAACTCGTGGGTGGGCCTGACCTTGTCAGGTGAGCCTTTTAAAAGCAGAGGGTTTTTCCCAGCTGCAGGCAGAAGAGGAAGTCAGGTACTCCAAACACAAGAATTGTCAGGATGAGGGCAGCCTTTTAAGAACTGAGATCCAACAAGGAACCTCAGATTTACAACCACAAGGAACTGGAGTCTGCCAACTAGGCAGATGAGCTTGGAAGCGGATTTTCCCCCAGAAGCCTTCAGATAAGAGCCCAGCCCCGATGGCACCCTCATTTCAATGGGTGAGACCCTGTGCAGAGAACCTGGTGAACTCACCCAGACTTCTGACCAACAGAAGTGTGAACTAACAAATGGGGGCTGTTTCAAGACACTCAGGTTTGTGGGAATTTGTTACACAGCATCAGAAAACTAATACACTCGGCCCATTTGCAACATGGAGACAAAAATAGTTTCAACTTCATAGGGTTACATAAGAATGAAAAGTTAAGGGGCGCCTGGGTGGCGCAGTCGGTTAAGCGTCCGACTTCGGCCAGGTCACGATCTCGCGGTCCGTGAGTTCGAGCCCCACGTCAGGCTCTGGGCTGATGGCTCAGAGCCTGGAGCCTGTTTCCGATTCTGTGTCTCCCTCTCTCTCTGCCCCTCCCCCGTTCATGCTCTGTCTCTCTCTGTCCCAAAAATAAAAATAAACATTGAAAAAAAAAAAGTTAATGGGTGCATAGTGCTTATATCTCTAAGTATTGGCTTATAATGGATGTAAAGTGCTTATATCTCTAAGTATTGGCTGTTATTCGTAAGTGCTCTTGGTAAAATGCCAGGTATGCGTGGTTGATTATTTGAAAGTTGTCCTATCAATACAGTATTTGACTCACAGGATAGAATCAAAAGTCTAGAATTTCAAATGGATGAATCACATACTAAATATGCATCATCTTCTAAAACCCAGTGACTGTGAATGAACGGCATGATTACAAAACATGACTTAACAAAGCAGACTATAATCAAAAAGCTAGAAAACTACGTGGAGCAAAATGAGAGCAGTTGGGAACTCAACCATCCAACAAATATTTAATGAATGCTTGCCAGGTGCCGAGTGCTGCTGTAGGCCCTGGGGCACAGCTGGGCAAAATACACCAAAGGGCCCTATTCTCATGAAGCTTACATTCTGATGTGGTGAGACAGATGAGCGCACAAGAAAAATACAAGCTAATGATATGAACTGTGAACAAATTAGCATAGGTAGGAGGGGACTACTTGAGATAAGTAGGCCATCTAGATAGGACACTCTGAAGAGATGCCATTGAAGTGGGGAATTGAATGGCAGCTGGGAGCCTGCCAGCAGCATCCTGGCTGGGATGAGGAGTCGGCGAATGCTCAGGCCCTCAAAGCCGAAAGGAGGTTGATGGGCCACAGGACGCGAAAGAGTCCAGCATGACCAATGCTTGGTAAGCGATAAGGAGAGAAGATGGGCTGGGGAGGGCGGCAGGGAAAGAGCTCAGATTTTATGCCACGTACGATGAGGAGGCATTGAGGGCTTTAAACAGGAGCGCGTTATCCTAAGTGAAATAAGTTAGAGTAAGACAGATATCATATGTTTTCACTCACATGTGGAACATGAGAAACTTAGCAAAAGACCATGAGGGAGGGAAGGGAAGGGGAAAAATAGTTACAGAGAGGGAGGGAGGCAAACCATAAGAGACTCTTAAGTACAGAGAACAAACTGAGAGTTGATGGCGGGGGGCGGGGTGGGGGGAGGAGAGAAGGGGAAATGGGTGATGGGCATTGAGGAGGGCACTTGTTGGGATGAGCACTGGGTGTTGTATGCGAGCGATGAATCACGGGAATCTACCCCAAAACCAAGAGCACACTGTATGTATACACTGTATGTTAGCCTACTGGACAATAAATTATATTTAAAAATAAATTAAATAAATAAGTAAACGAACAAACAGGAGAGTGAGTGGTCTGATCTGAACTTTCCAAGGCTGACTCTTACCGCTAAGTGTAAATCACTCATGTACGACTCAGTAGACACTGAAAGTCCAGGGTGTCCTGTTGGGGATGTGATGATTGCATCAGGGATGGGGAAAAGAGAACTTATTAGAAAAAAGTTTGGGAGGTAACACTGATGAATGGATTGGGCTTGGGGGGACTGACAGAGAGATTAATCAAGCATAACTCTCAGATTTTTAGTTTGAGCCACTGAGCGGTGCAGGAGGAGGCGGTTTGGGGCAGGGAGAAATCGTGGGTTCTGTTTCAGTCGTTTTCATTTGGACATGCCTCTCAGGCAACCATGCAGAGATGTCGAGTAGGGAGGAACGGTCGAGGGGGAAAGGTCAACGTTGGAGGTAGATTTGCGAGTTAAAGTTCTAAAGATGAAATTAAAGATCTGGTCTGGATGACAAATAGAGAGGGAGAACACAGGAAAGGAATCCAGCATCCTCGGCCAGTGAAGGCGGAGGAAAGCCAGGAGAAGTCGTGCTCAAATGGAAAAAGTATTATGGCCTAGGTTTGGGGGAGTGCTAGTAAAGAGTGCATCATCCACGAGTAAGTATTCAACCCACCATGATATTATTTAATCCTGGCAAACATGTTAATAACGTTCTGAGTTACCGTTTGTATCAGCTGTTTCTGGTTTGGTGAAGACAGACCCTATTGAAATGTTAACCAGAAAAACACAAAGCGAAATCATTACTAAGAGTCAGGGCAGTCAAATTCTCCATTCTGGGCTAACCGGAGGAACTTACGAATGGCCTCTTCCATTGTAAACCCCAGAGGATGGTCGTCTTCATCATTTTGCATGATTTGGTGTAACTGGGGAGTTCCTTAGGCTTGATAACTGGAGAAACAAAACCAAACAAACCATTTGAAGCCCCGTGATGTTTTTAGCATCAGCATTACCTTCTTAATGTTCACTTCACTTCACGTGGACACGCACACCTCACGCGATCTGAGTTTTCCCTTTGAAACAGTTCCTAATCAAAAACTTCAACTGGGTTGAAAAAGATCAGTGCACTTCCTGATGGCCGCAGATGGGTTATTGATATAATCAAACGAGAACGTAAGACAGTGCCTTCAATCTAGAGTGGCTCTTAATGGAAACTGACAGGTTAAATCTCATATGTAACAGGGATCAACCCCATCGAGGGCTTGAGTAGAAGTTACATTGAGAGCATTGTGGTCTTCGCATCATTCACCCCGACCTCGCTCAGAGGTATTGCCCGCCTCCATTGCAGGAACAATGGTATTGCAGGGTCTGCCATGTCTTCCTGCCTCTGGCTTATCATACACCACTCCCTTCTCTGAACTGTTTCTTTCACTTTTGTGATGCGACAAAGCCACAGATCTGATCAAGCCACTCTTCACAGCCTCCACATCTACCCAGCTTCTTGGGGTCCATGTAGGGTTTGTGCCTCCATCAAAGAGGCCCAGATGGGAACCACATCCCAACTTGAGAAAGTGACCTTTCTGGGCCTTCCTCCTCTCCTTTGTGAACTGAGAGTAAGCATGGTCACGAGAGAGTCTTGTCACAGCATTTTGGTATGGATTAAAGAGTGGGGCAAGTAGAGTGCTTAACCGAGGGCTGGCTGGGCCTTTACTAAGCACCCAGCAAGTGGCAGCTTTTTGGAGTGGATATGCTGTCATTGTGTCTAACAGCACCCTTTCCTGGTGGACCCTCCCCTTCCCCTTTCATGTGGTAATGGCGGTTCGATGGTTCTAGTGTGCCTCACCACCTTTCACACAGTTGAGCAAGTACATCGACTAGGATTTGGTCTGGCTGCATGTTTCTGAAAAAAAAAAAAAAAAAAGTAACAATGGCTTAAGTTAGGACTTTGTTTCTCTCTCATGTAAAAGCAGTCTGGCACCGGAAGAACAGGCTGATGTGGCAGCCTCTAAAGGTCACTAGGAACGTGGGCACCTACCATGCTGGAGCATGGCTTTCAACCTCCAATTGACCTCATGATCCAAGATGGCTTCCAGAACTCCAGCCAACAAATCCACAGTCTCCAGATGGGCAGGAGGGAGACGCATGGAAGACGAAAGAAGTGTATAATGCCACTCCCACCCCCGCCATTATGGACTCTTGCCGAAAATCCTACGTAATAATTCCACACATAGAACTAAGTCACATGGGCCTTGCCTAGCCACAAGCTAGTCTCAGAAAGGTAGTCTTTCCATTGGACGCACTGCCACTTGACATAGAATGTGTTTTTTAACTAAGCAAGAAGGGGAGCAGAGCTCTTAGTTGGCAACTAGCAGTATCTGCCATGGTATGGGTCCAGGCTGGGCCATCAACGCCCTTCCATAGCATCTGGTCTATGACATCAGGAAAGAACGGGTCCATGTTCCCTATGGAGGGGCATAGTCCCCCCCACAGAAGATACTGCCAGCACACAGAAGAATCTGAGCCAGGGGAGGGACAAAGGGTGCCCAGGAATGAGGTTGCCAACTGAAATTCCATCTGCCTATCTTGCCTTCATATTTTACTATAATCCTTTACTCCTCCCATGAGACTGAAAGGTCCTGATAAGAAAATCCCGCCCTACCCACATGCATACTCCTACAGGTGACCATAAATGTTTGTCACCAGACGACTGAATGAAAAGCAATTGTGCTATGGTTTGGCAAATGCAAACTGTATCCCAGCAGGAGTCTTCTAATCAAGAGATGTAGAGGCTGTCAGACTCCTCCCTCTGCCTCAACTGCTCCATTTGATAAAAGAGATCATAATAATGATACCTCTCAAGATAATATCCACAATCCTGGCCATATAGTAAGAACTCACTTAGTGTTGGCCATTAATGTTATTACTATTATTACTGCGTGCCATCGACTCTGAGATGCACCCTTTTTATATACATATGCATTGTAATGGCATTGACCCTAAATGGTGTGCCATGATTTAATCAGCTGAGGTGTATTTCTTTGGTGGCATGCAAAATCATGCCCTTTTTTATAGTCAATGCTGTCTGAGAGTCAATGGAATGGTTATTATCATGAAAGGAATAGAAAGAGTTCAGAAACTCGGGCTTTGCAAAGTCAAAAAAGTCAACTGCTAGTAGATTTCAAATAGTAAGAGTTGGAACTGAGAAGGTCTTTGAGTGACCGAGGCCTGAACTGGCATGGCCTTCCCCACATTGTGTTCTGGGAAGATCCAAGATAGCCGCCATTCAGTCAAAACAGAGAGAGGTAAAGGCTAAGAAAGAAAGGAAATAAAGTAGGGCTGAGACCTGTGTGTTGGCAACCACTCTGGGTATGATTGTATCCAGGCGGAACTGACCAGAAGCAGACAGATCAGAAGCTGACTGTTTTTGCAGAACCTGACTTGTCAAAGAAATTGTGAAAGAAGTATTTGATACATACAATGGAATATTATTCAGCCATAAAAAGGAGTGAAATGCTGATACGTACTCTAATGGGGCTGAACCTTGAAAACATTATGCCCAGTGAAAGAAGCCAAACACAAAAGATCGTATACTGCATGAATCCATTTACATGCAATATGGAGAACAGGCAGGTGCACAGAGATCGAGCATAGGTTAGTGGTTGTAAGGGGCCGGGGAAGGCAGGAATAGGGAGCAACTACTAAATGGATGCAACATTTCCTTCTGGGGTGATGCAAAAGGTTTTGAACTAGATAGAAGTGTTGGCTGCAGGATGTTGTGGTTATACTAAACGTCACTGAATTGTTCACTCTGAAATGGTTACTTTTACATGATGTGAATTTCAGCTCAAAAAAAAAAAAGCATGTACTATTCCACTGTGGGACCCCCAACCTTCCAGCAACAGGAAGTAGGGTAGAAAAACCACCCAGCTCCCACTGAGGACATGTTTCCAAACCCATATCATTTGCAGTCTCCCAAGATGATGGAAGGCCCTCCAAATCAATAGGGACCCCAAAGCACAATGGACAGGCAGGGTCCCCAAGGAGAAACCCACAGATGGTGGGACAACCCCCCCCCCCCCGACGCCACCTCACAGGGGCTTCATCCTGGCTGCCAGGAGGACTTCAGAACTGCTGGACCAGGCACCCCTGTGTGTCCCTTTCCCCGCCCCATCTTCCCCTCATGGAATGGCAATGCCATTGTCATTATCCTGCCCTATTCTGCCGTGTGGGGCAGGTAATTTATCTTATTGCTCTACTATTTGTTTATAGGCCTCTGGGTCAAGAAAGGGCGCATCAGACCCTACTGAGAGACTGCCATGCATCGCCGGGGGATCCAGGAACATTCTACCAAACACAGCTCAGATTATGGCATGGCAGCCACTGCTCATTATCCAACTCCACATCTGCTCTCCCTTTTGCCCCAAATAATGGAGCTCCTGGTTTTCAGTTGAACCCAGAATAATTCCTCCTAGAACAATTCCATATTTGTTAGTCCCCCTTGCAGCTGGGCATGGCCACCACCTGAGGACGGCAGGATCAGGAGCTAGAAACTGCCTGAGTTAGCCACGATGGACAGGCACCATGTGACCCTAGACTGCCCACTTCTAGAATTTTTTACATGAAAGAATAAAACGTTCCATATTGGAGCCTCTGTTATTGAAGGTTCCTATTATATGCGACCAACCCTAGTCATAATCGATACAGTGGGCTCTACTCTGCTCAACTCTGGGTACAAGAATGTGAGAGTCTGCAAATAGCCTTAAGGCTACCATCATCTGGGATTTGGTGAACCTCCCCATTCTGTCAGGCCTTTCAAAAATTGATCAGGCACACTGTTGTACAGAAGATCTCTAGAATTTATTCATCTTGCATAATCAAAAAAATTTTTAATGTTTTTTTGATTTATTTTGTGAGAGGGAGAGAAAATCCCAAGCAGGCTGCCAACACAGAGCCCGAGGCAGGGTCCATGAACCGTGAGATCAAGACCTGAGCCAAAATCAAGAGTTGGACACTCAACCAACGGAGCCACCCAGGCGCCCAGCAGAACCCAAGTTTTATAACTGTTGAATAGCAACTCCTCATTTCCCTCTCCCCTCAGCCCCCAACACCCACCATTCTATTCTGTTCAATGAGTTTTGCTATTTTAGATAGCTCATGTAAGTGGAATCATGCAGTATTTGTCAGGACTGGTTTATTTCCCTTAGCGTAATGTTCTCCGGGTTCATCCATGTTGTCGCATTTTCTTTATCCATTCATCCATTGACGGACACCTGGATTGTTTCCACACCTTGGCTATTGTGAATAATGCTGCAATTAAACATGGGAGTGTAAAAAAATCTGAGATCCTGGTTTCAGTTCTTCCCCATAATACCCAGAAGTGGAGTTGCTTGATCATATGGTAATTCTATTTTTAATTTTAAGAGAGTAGATCTCATGTTAAATATTCCTACCACAAGAAAGAGAGAGACAGAGAGACAGAGAGAGAGAGAGAGGAAGGAAGGAAGGAAGGAAGGAAGGGAGGGAAGGAGGGAGGGGGAGGAAAAAAGAAAATGCTATTGTCTGCAACAAACACTATATAAATACTTGAAAATATGAAGATTTTCCAAAAACTTGATCAGAGCACTAACAGTTTCCAACAGAGCAATGCCACAATCCCACATTAAAAATTACAACAAGGAACTTGCCAAGTTCAGGCAAGAGAGTCATCCTTGAGCCTATAGGCTGCCTCCCTGGACACTGGAGTTTCTAGACAGATCTGCAAAGCAGTAAAGAAAAACAGCATTGAAGCTGCATCTTTTCTGTGCGTGAGAAATGATTGCAACAATACCTTCGTTTTACCTAGGATGCTTCTTAACCTGCCCCTAAGAGGAAATCGTCTTCGGATGTAGGTCATGAAATTTTAATTTTTGTTTTCATATGATTTTTGTTTTGCTTTCATTCCACAGGTGATTTCATCTGCTGATTACCCAACAAACCATAGCTCCCACCAGCTTCTGTTTAACTTTTATCTGGTTAATGGTGAGAGAATACATACTAATCAAGATAGCATCTGCTGGTCAGAATAACAGGGGTTTCTTTTATCTGGTGTTCTTAAAGCTGCGGGAAAGTACTAAGATCTTGAAAGCATGTATGTTTTCATATAAAGTTTATATAGTTTTTATTATAAAAGCTCTAAATGCTGTCTGGGGATAATCTAGAGAATACAGAAGAGTAGAGACCATTCATCCCACTGCCCGAGGCCAAGCAGTGTTAATATTTTGATGTATTTCCCTCTGCCCATTCCTGCCCTCTTCTTTTCTCTCCTCATCTGTTTGCATAGATGTATTCACACTGTATACCTAACTGTGCCCTGCTTTATTTCACTTAACGTTACAACAGAAGCATTTTCTTCATTATTAAAATTCCCTAGTGCCTGGAGGCGGGTGGGGGCGTCTAATTTCATGCTGAAGCTTGCATGGTCCTCAGTGGGATCATCCCACCGTGTCTTCAGTTCACAAAGGCAAGTTCCCACCAAAGTGAGCTGCTCCTCCTCTCCTGAACAGGAACCAGAACTAAGAGAGTCACGGATGGCAGGACATGCCCGGACTTGTTCAGCTGCCCACTTCCAGGGCTGGTTTCTTGCCTGCAAAGCAGTCTTACTAATCCATACTTTCTTTCCTGCAGACACACACATTGGCTTTGAACCAAGGATGCAACCCCACACCAGAGCAGTCCCGGGGGGAGAAAAATCCAGACACAAGAAGAAAAAAGTAAACTATGCCAGCGATTGCAAGGTAAGATTTTAAGACCACTCGTTTTAATTTCCATGAGAAGAAGGAGTTGTCCTAATTCACACTCGATTCACAACAACCGCATCCCTGCCTGTAACGCAGAGAGTTACGGGAGCTCTGGACTTGGATGAGGGGAGACAGCAGGTACAGCGAGCTGAGCAGCCCCAGACATTGACCCTGGCGTGGATCCCCTGCCAGACTCCCTGGTGTCCGATTTGGCTTTTCTAAAGCAAAACATCTTTTCTACAAAAATGCTGCAACATGAGAACAGGCTGTGCCTTATTTGATCATTTCTGTGTCCCCAGCACCTCGCATGTGCTTGGCGCATTTTGAAGCATTTGCTATAGTTCACTGCATAAGGACTCTTTTTACAAACGCCTTTAAACGTGGACAATTACAACTCAATTTGCGTTCACAAGCACTTTCTTGTGAAGGAGCCATTGCCTCCAAAGATGCTTAGCCCTCTTGCAGGGTATGGGTCAGCCCTCTCGGCTTGCTGTCCCTTCACTGGCCTATTCTCCGTGGTGAAGTGAGCTCAGCTTCAGCAAAAGAAAGGCAGAAGGACAGGAAGGGGGACACCACATTGAGCATTGGAGGTAGAGGTGATCATGGGTAAACTTCCCTATTTCAGCATTCCTGTCTTCTTCAAATTTCTTCTTCCCTATTTCTTATTCCTTTACCTCCCCCTAATTCCCTGGATCCAGGGCTCAGGTTGATCCTATTAATGCTACGGACAAGTCACGTTAAGAGTTAAATGCACCCTAAGGTGGCCCAATGGGTTGAGCATCCGACTTGGGCTCAGGTCATGATCTCACTGTTTGTGAGTTCAAGCCCCGCGTCGGGCTCTGTGCTGACAGCTCAGAGCCTGGAGTCTGATTCAGATTCTGTGTCTCCCTCTCTCTCTCTGCCCCTCCCCTGCTTGCACTCTGTCTCTCTCTCTCAAAAATAAACTTAAAAAAAAAATGTTTAAACAGGAGCTAAGTGTACCTTCAGTGGGCAGACCTACATGCAATTTATATCAGTTTATTTCTGGGAAATTGCAACGACAGTTAACGACTTCAAAAGAATTCTTCGGACCACATGTGCTCTCCTAAGTTAGGTGCTGCTTGTCTGCAGCATTGTCGGGGCCTCTGGACCAATCAAGAGTTGTTCTGGAATCTCTCCTACCCTGGGAGACGGGGAGGCAAAAGGGTCCATCTGCAGTGGAAAAGTGTTTTCTCTGTAATAAGAAAAGTAGACAATACGTGTGATACAAACCGACATGCACTTCCTCACAAGTAAGGAAAGTGTAATCAAATTCTAAAGTGGAAACAGTCACCATCACCGTCGTCATCCCTGTCATCACCATCATCTTTATCGGCACTGTCATCTATGTGGTTGACATGTGCACAGCTTTTACAGTGCCCCTGGCCCTACGCTAAGCAGTATGCATCTTCTCACATAATCCTCCCACAACTTCATAAGGCAGGTACTTTATAAACAAGGAAACAGAGACATTCAGCAGCTCACCCGAGGGGACACAGGACTGGCAAGGCAGGGACTCAAACCTGGACCGTCTTTCTCCAGGACTCCCAGCTTCTAACTACTCACTATCATAAGGAATAGGCAAGAGAGGCCGATGGGATTCCAGGACTCTGACTTAAGTCCCTGGCAAAACAGGGTGGCACTGGGTCTCTCAAAGGTGCCCACATGCTTGCCTCTCTTATTCACTGGGGTGGCCCTGGCAGTGACATGCACACGCCAGACGCTCGCCAGATCGTTGTCGAACGGACATATGAATGACCCTGTTCTTAAGTACATTTCACACTGTCAACTTCCCCAAGTTAGTTTCTGATATTTGAATTAGGCTTCCCAAGCTGTCTGTACCGTGATTTCTGTACTCCCATTCATAACGATAAAAGTCTAATGCTTCCTTCCTTGTCAGCTTGAGAGTGGGCAGGCTCTGGGGAGAGTACTGGAATCCCCCTGCCTGGTCACACAAACTCATAGAACACAAGAGCAGCAGCTAACAGAGGCCATGGTTGGCTTGATGGGCACAAGATCAGCTTGAGAGGGGGGTGTGGTGGTGTAGCAAAGTAGTCAGGTCTCTGTAGCCATGAGCTGGGGGAAAGGCTGGAGGCAGTGGGCACTTTGAGATAAATGGTTCATACGGTTACCATTCCCCAGGGTCTACAACGGGTAGGGAGAGCCATGGAAATGTGAATGGAGCTTGTTGAGTGGCACTTCTTAGAACAAGGGAGGAAGAGACTGGGCTGGTAGTCTTTTCGCCTTCTTCCCCCCATTCTTCACCTACCCTCCTGCCATTTGGAATGCAGACATGAAGGCAGGAGTTCTAGCAGTGACCTTGAGGCCATGAGCAAAAAAGCTGGAAGAGACACAAAGCCCTTAGCCTCTGAGCAAAGGCCAGTAATTATCTGCCTCGAAATTTCTCATTATGTTAGAAAAATAAATGCTTATGTGTTTAAGCCACTGAGCAGCCAAATCCAATTCCTAACTAACACACCTTCTGTAGTCGATAGCCTCTCAGATATCCCCCATTTGATGATGGCCTCTCATACCTCCTGGGAGAATACTATTTGTAATATGAAGTTAGAATACTACTTAATAAATCCCAACATTTATCTTTGGGTCTAGAAGTAAACAAAAGTTTTATTTATTAACATGTCCGACTAAACTACACATTAATATGATATGTTAAGGCCAGAAGCCACCTCCTGGTATTCATACCTCTGTATAATTCATCTTCTTGAGTCTGAGCTGGACTTCCTGACTCTCTTCTAACAAAGAATATGGCAGAAGTGATGGAATGTCACTTCTGAGATCAAGGTATAAAAAGACTGAGCTTCTGGTTTTTTTTTGTGCTCTCACACTAGCTTCTACATGATAAGACAGTCCTATAGAGAGGCCCAGGTGATGAAGGAACAAGGCCTGCCAACAACAACACGAGTAAAATTAGAAGCAGATACTACCAGCCCCAGGTGAGCCATCAGATAAGACCGCAGCCTTGACCAACAACTTGACGGCACCCATATCAGAGGTGTTGAGCCGAAGATGTCCAGCTAAGCCATGTCTATGTTCTTGACCCACAGAAACTGTGAGAGTAAGTGCTTATTGTTTTAAGCCTGTTTCAGATAATCAGTACATCCTCTGATTATCTTGGACTAATATGCAACATCATGTCTATTCCCTAAGTCTTCTATTGTATGTCTTAGCCCATACCAACTTCACTGAAATATTGCTCCTGGATAGAAGTTTTGGCATAGAGTCTGGCACATAGCAGGTGCTCAATAGAATGAGTGAGTGAACGAATGAATAACAGGCATGGTTTCTGGCTGAGCTGTTCTACAGTGCCTTGAGCCTCAATAAATATTGAGCAAAACACACAGGTAAAGACAAGGGGAAAATAACAAACTGCATCAAATCAGCCGACCATGATTGGAGGTAATTTGACCTGGCTGGCCAGTAGACCCTGTTCTGTGATTTACTGAAGACAAATTCCTCATGGGACACCTTATTAAGGTCAAAGAGTATTTAATCCTCCTAACATGTCTCTGTGGATCTAAAATTCAACAAATGTTTTATTTATTACTTTGCTCAACTGAAGTACACGTGAATATGATGTGTGAGGGCAAGAAGTTACCGGTCAAATGAACAGACTCTTAGCATAAGCAAAAACCCACTAATTTCCCCAATAACGTATGAACTGATGCAGAAGTGAGAACTGATTTCAGAATCAGCTTCAAGGGTCTCGGAAACCATGTTGGCGGCTGTTCGAGAGGCAAGGAGGGATGGTTCTTTGCTGTCCAAGTCAGATGAGACTCTTATTTTAGTCCACCCGGTTGTCCATTTCATTATCCAAGTCATTTAAACGGTAGCCTAAAGCAAACTATAAAACTCATCACACGCTTTAATCTGACGTGAGTCCACTTAAAAGCGTCGCACCAACATGTGACTGCCAAATCCTACTTTGATATTAGAAGGGTCAAGGAAAAAGGATTTTGCAAAACGGAGATGAAAAGCATGTCGGCTGGTGGGGGTGGCCATGGGTAAGAGAGAGGGTGGGCAAGGAAAAGGGTAAATGGCAAAGAGGGTGGCTGGGTAGGGGGCTCCATGCCAGACCCCCCCCACGCCCTCACCCTAGGAAGGGCAGGAAGGGACACACTAAACGCTTATGGTCAGGATCTACAGCACTCCCCATACAGCGGGGACACGACTCCCTCAAAAGTTATTTACATGGCAAGGGCAATATTTCTTATTCTACATTCTAAATCCACTTTAAATTCAAAGAAAAATCTGTCCAGCCTTTTTATATGATTTGCTTCAATGCATTAAGTGATGAATGGCTGTCCCTGGGGTCTTGCAGAGAGCTCAGAGGAAATTCTACACATCGAGGAGCCTGGGGGCTTTCTCTGGTATTTATTTTGGCAGTGGTTTGATTCCTTCCTTCCCTCCATGCCTGCGTCCCCCCACCCCTCACGACAGTGTTTATAGCACTCTAGAACACTACAGAACAAGGCTCTCATCCTTTGCTCAGAGACATCTTCTATTTCTTAGAAAGAATTTCATCCTAAGCAGCAATATCATGGAAACATAACTGGATTTCTACTACTGGCCTCAGAAAAGAAAGGAAGTTCACAATATTACTCAAGGAAAAAGCGAACATCGAGGCATAGTCTCTTAAATTAGCCTCCTGGCAGAACATAACATGTTCTTTCATTTATCAAAAAAAACCTTTTTTTTTAACATTTCTTTATTTTTGAGAGAGACAGGCAGACAGAGTGCAAGCAGGGGAGGGGCAGAGAGAGAGGGAGACACAGAATCTGAAGCAGGCTCCAGTCTCCGAGCTGTCAGCACGGAGCCCCACGCGGCGCTCAAACTCACGGGCTGTGAGATCATGACCTGAACCGAGGTCCGAGGCTTAACCGACTAAGCCACCCAGGTACCCCGGAAGACAAAATGTTCTGAGAGGGCCGGGCTTGCCCGGGAGAGACAGACACCAACATCTCTCTATCAACCCCCTCACTAGCACACAGGACAAAAGGAATACAAAAGGAATTCCTTGGTCACACATGCTGCTCAGTTCCTGGCAATAAGCAGCTCTTATGGTCCATTTCCAACCCCACTGCTCTGGATCCATCAGCAGACAGGACCCGCCAGCCTGGAAGGACCGTCCCTTTCCTCAGGTCTATTGGTCCGTTTACATGACAACTTCATTCCTTAGCAACAGGAAGACTTCCCACGCTCCCCATGCACGAAGGTTCTTTCACTGCAGAAACCAAACTCTCCTTCAAAAGGCACTGAGTTCACACGGCTTCCCCAGGCCAAGGTACTGTGCCTGGGAAAACCGCCAGTCCCCAAAGCTAGAGAGAGGCAAGAAAAGCCTGTGTGAGAACCAGCCAGAAAAAAAATGTGGTCACAAAAAGAAAAATCACACACGCACACACACACACACACACACACACGCATGCACACAAGAAAATAGCAAGTGTTGGGGAGGTTGGGGAGAAATGGAGCTCTTGTGCACTGTTAGCAAGAAAGTAGATTGGTACAGCTTCTATAGGAAATGATATAGCAGCTCCTCAAATAATCAAAAATAGAATCACCACGGGGTGCCTGGGTGGCTCAGTTCGTGAAGCCTCGGACTCTTGATTTCGGCTCAGGTCATGATCTCACAGTGGGTGGGATCGAGCCCCTTGCAATGTTAGTGCAGAGCCTGCTTGGGGTTCTCTCTCTCCCTCCTTCTCTGCCCTTTCCCTGATTGTGCCTCCTCTCTTTCTCTCTCTCTCAAGGAAAAAAAAAGTTAAAAGAAAAAAAAAAAAAAAGAATCACTCTATGATCCAGTCATCCCACGTCTGGGTATTTATCCAGAAGAATTGAAAACAAGGTCTCAAAGAGATATTTGTACACCTGTGTTCGTAACAGCATTATTAACGAGAACCAAGAGCTAGAAGCAATCCAAGTGTCCATGATGGGTGAATGGATAAACAAAATGTAGAACATGCATACCATGGAATATCATTCAGTCTTAAAGAGGAGACAAAATTCTGACACCTACTACAACATGGATAAACCTTGAGGACATTATGCTCAGCGAAATAAGCCAGGCCCTAGGGACAAATATCATATAATTCCACTTATCTGAAATATCTGGCAAATTCATAGAGACAGAAAAGTGGAATGGAAGGTGGCTGCCAGGGGCTGGGGGAGAAGGAACTGGGGGATTATTATTTACTGGGTTCAGTTTGGGATGACGGGAGAAGTTCTAGAGATGGATGGGGGTGATGGTTGCACCACATCATGAATGTATTTAACACTACTGAGCTGTGCATTTAAAACTGGTTCGATGGGGGACATCTGGGTGGCTCAGTTGGTTAAGCGTCCACCTTCACCTCAGGTCACGATCTCACGGTTTGTGAGTTCGAGCCCTGCATCAGGCTCTGTGCTGACAGCTTGCTCAGAGCCTGGAGCCTGCTCCGGATTCTGTCTCCCTTTCTCTCTGCCCCTGCCCCGCTCACACTCTGTCTCTGTCTCTCTCAAAAATAAACATTTTTTCAAATAAATAAATAAAATAAAACTGGTTCGATGGTAAATTTTATGTTATGTATATTTCACCACAATTAAAAAATGTTTAATTATGAAAAGATAAAGAGAGGGGTGCCTCGGTGGCTCAGTCGGTTAAGGAATCAAGTTTTGATTTCGGCTCAGGTCATGATCTCACCGTTCGTGGGTTCGAGCCCCACATCAGGCTCTGTGCTGATAGCCTGGAACCTCCTTGAGATTCTCTCTCTCCGTCTCTCTCTGCCCCTCTCCCGTTCACACTCTCTCTCTTAAAATAAATAAACATTTAACAAAAAAGGATAAAAAGAAAAATCAGGTCATGCGCCGAGTCTTCAAAGATCATCAGACCCGGGGGCGCCTGGGTGGCGCAGTCGGTTAAGCGTCCGACTTCAGCCAGGTCACGATCTCGCGGTCCGTGAGTTCGAGCCCCGCGTCGGGCTCTGGGCTGATGGCTCAGAGCCTGGAGCCTGTTTCCGATTCTGTGTCTCCCTCTCTCTCTGCCCCTCCCCCGTTCGTGCTCTGTCTCTCTCTGTCCCAAAAATAAATAAACGTTGAAAAAAAAATTAAAAAAAAAAAAAAGATCATCAGACCCTTAAGCAGGCTCCATAATCATCACCGAACTCAATCCTGATTCCATCTGTTGGAGCTGCTTTGGTGGAGTCGGTGGCAGAGACATGTGGCTCAGCCCTGGCTCCAGATGGAAGAGAGTCTTTCAGGTTCCTCCACTTCAGTCTCTGAACACCATCCGGCCAGACCCTTCCCCAGCCTTGGGATACTCAAATGTACTCACCAATTTCTAAACGTGGCATCTCCAGGTATGTCAACTGAAATCCAGAACTCTGTAAAAAAATATGATGTGAAAACATATTTCCCTGGAACTACTTGGAGAGGTGGTAGCCATTCGCTTAGAACAACGTTCCAATCCCATCGTTAATTTGCAATAGTCAAATCCCAGTCCTGTTGGAAAACTGGAGGATCCGTGTAGTCCAACCACCCAGTTCACGGGTGAGCAAGCAAAGCATGGCTTGTCTGGGGCGACCCCATGGCTGGTGGCAGCGGAAGGAGGCTCCTGTGACTTTAGCCTCACTCCTGCCTGTCCCTCCATATCAGGCCTTCCTCTGCTGGTTGATCACCACAGGGGAACTTGGACCCGCCTCGTCCTCGAGTGGGAGGCCGCGTGGATCCAGACAGAGCAGATCAGAAGCCTGCCCTGTCTCCAGTCTAGACACCCTCAGGAAGAAATCTCCAGTACTATCTGACGGACTTCTGCAAGGGGTGTGTAGGGAGCCAGCCCCCAGACTGGGTCTCTTTCCTCAAGGACCAAGAAGGCTCCGTCTCACATGCACGCCCCTTTCTCTCTCAAAGTATCAGTCAATTCCCATTTCTTCCTCCTAACATTTTTGTGACTCAGCATACCATGTGCTCCAGAGGCAGAAATCCTTTCCATGAGAACCAAACCTCCTGTTCTACCCGCGTGTTCCCTAAGGCCAGCTCAGCCTGCGGTGAAGAAATTGGGTACCTGGAGGAAGTCTGCAAATCTAGAAAATGACAAGCCCATCGCCGTCACCATCCACAGGGCTGTGATTCCATCTGCTGTGTTCCTGCCGCTCACTCTGAACGGCAGGGACCCGGCTGGCAAGACCTGCGTCCCACGCCTTCCCACGCCTCTCTGTTCAAACCTCTCTCTGATCCTATAAGATACTTCTGAATCTTCTCAAAATTCTCCTCTTTCCTGTGGGACCTCCGTCTTTCTGAGTTGGCTCTGTCTTGCTACCAAAAAGGCCTCGCAAATATAAGATCTGATACACACCCCTCTTTGGCAGCCTAAGCTAGCCAGCCCGCCAGATGACGGCATTCGTGCAGTTTTTACAACTTCACAAAGCTGCGCTGAACAGAGAAGTGAACGTTTTCCCACAACCGCAGTGAAGGACCATGGTTGCAACCCCAGGGACCAAGAGTGTGATGACATTTTAAGATCTCAGCGTCTCTCTCATGTAGGGTATGTGAATTAGTGTTTCTACCGTTAAAAGCCACTTTGAGAATATGGGCGTAAGAGCAGACCCGTTAGTTTTATGTTAGCAGCTAAACTAGAAGTGGAAAGAGGTGAGATGTGGTACAGCTGATGGGGGTGGGTACGCGGATCCTGCCCCTGCTATCAGTCGCCTGTCTGACCCTGTGCTAAGCATGCCCCAATCTGGCCCTCCATCACTGGGTAAGTGCATTCAGCAGGACAACAGTTATGTATTGCTTGCCTAGAACATGTTAGAGACCATGGGGACCGGGAGGAGAGGATGTGAATCACACAGCACCCACTGCAGTTTCAAAGACATGTGAGATCAGACAGGCAATTCCACACCATACACAACAGGTCCTCAACGGGCCCAGAAAAAGAGAGGGACCCCGTCCGGACAAGGCGCCCGTCCTGGGCAGGGTTTCAATGTCAGAGGCAGAGCCTGCGACAGATGAAGAACCTTCTGTATGTCAGTTTAACATCCCTGAGAGTTTGGGGCTTATCCAGCAAGAAAAGAGAATCCCTTCCACAGAAAGCACCTATGAAGGTGAAAGAGGTTCTGATGGTTGATAGGAGGAAGTGAAGGCCTGATTGGAGGGCAGTGGAGGGTTGCCAATGCCAGAATGAACGGGGATGAAGAAGACAACCAGAAATGCAAATTCAGGCAGTGGCAGGTTCAAAAGGACCCAGAGTTGGGTGACCTCACCTTCGATGGAAGGCCCATGGTCAGAAGGACCAATCTCTTGGCAAGTCTCACCTTTAAAGGGTTTATAATATTTCAGAATTTTTTTGACAAATCCAAGAGATTAACCTGTTGGTTATAAAACATATAATCAACGGGGCACCCGGGTGGCTCAGTCGGTTGGGCGTCCGACTTCGGTTCAGGTCATGATCTCGCGGTCCGTGAGTTCAAGCCCCGTGTCGGGCTCTGTGCTGACAGCTCGGAGCCTGGAGCCTGCTTCGGATTCTGTGACTCCCTCTCTCTCTGACCCTCCCCGTTCATGCTCTGTGTCTCTGTGTCTCAAAAATAAATAAACGTTAAAAATAAATAAATAAATAAATAAATAAATAAAACATATAATCAAGTGTTTGAGTTTAGAATCTGGATATAAGTTGAAAAGTATAACACGATTTGTCTAAGGTTTACATAAACCAAATATGCATTGTAAGTTTAATTCAGTGGAGTTACAAAATGTTTCAAATGCCTGGAAATTTCTGCTTGTCACAGACATCGGGAGTGCTTAAGAAGACAATGAAATATATTAGATGTTTAATGCTATTTAAAATATTTGGGAGGTATAATTAATAGGATTCGTAAGTAAAATAATAAACTTATAAGTTGAACTCTAAAGCTTAAGGAAACTAAGTTTTTGAAAGTTTGCTAATTCTAACATTTTTCTGACATCGTGTAGAAAAAGGAACCCTCATGCACTGCTGGTGGGAATGCAAATTGGTGCAGCCACTGTGGAAAACAGTATGGAGTTTCCTCAAAAAGTTAAAAATAGAAATGTCATATGATATAGTATTTCCATTACTAAGTATTTACCCAAAGAAACTGAAGGCACTAATTCAGTAATATGCACCCCTATGTTTATTGAAGCGATATTTACAATGGCCAAGATACAAAAGCAACCCAAGAGCCCATCAATAGATGAATGGGTAAAGAAGATGTGGTATACACACACACACAATGGAATATTACTCAGCTATAAAAAGGAATGAAATCTTGCCATTGGCAACAACATGGGTGAAGCTAGAAAGTATAATGCTAAAGGAATTAAGTCAGACACAGAAAGACACGTCCCATATGATTTCACTCCTATGTATCATTGAATAAACAAAACAAACAAAGGAGGCAAGTGAAAAAAAATGGACTCCTAAACACAGAGAGCAAACTGGCAGTTGCCAGAGGGGAAGTGGGGGACCGGGGGAAATAGGTGATGGGGATTAAGGAGAGCACTTGTGATGAGCACTGAATAATGTATAGTACAGTCGAATGACTGTATTGTGCACCTGAGACTAATACAACACTGTGTTTGATGTACTTCAATACAAAAATAATACTATTTGCAACATCCCTTTAAAACCCATTCATTTGGACCCCGTCTTCTCTATGCACACTACTGCCCTCCAGCACGCACCCCCCACCCCCCACCCCCCACCCCCCATTGTCACACCAACACCCGTGGGTGAGAGACTTTGCGAAAGAAGGAGCGGGTAAAAAGAAAAAGAAAAGATAAGAGAGTGGGAAGCGAAGGATATATTCTAGGCAAGGGAAGACTGGAAGGGAAGGGGGTGAGTTCGGAAACTACAGTAGGGAACACAGAGCTGGATTCTTCTTATGAACATCCAATATAACCAATATATATCTTTATATATCAATATATATCTATATATCAATATATAGCTTTGATTGGCTAACGTTTAGTTCAAGCAGATTGAACTGGAATGATTTCATCTGGGCAGGAGAAGGAGCTAGAGGAATGAGATGAGATTAGCCCGCAGGACGTTGGCCATCAGATGAAGGGTTTCTTTCAGACTCAGGACACTTAGAGCCGGACCGCCGCCAGCAAATCTCTCGCTGGGTGGGCGGCAGGCGGGGTGCACTGGCTGCCAAGGGCAGGAAGCTGTTAGAAGAGGCAACTGGCCTCGAAGTGGAGGGCAGACCGGAGCCATGGAAGGTGCTGAGGCAAGAACAGGGGCTGGTGGGGAAGCAGAAAGGAGGCCATCGGAGACGGAGAGAGAAGAGGGAAGGGGAAGAGGTACCGTCCGGGCACCTGAGCAGTGAGGACGGGAGGAAATGGGAACAGAGGCGGCAGGAGGAGATGCCCGGTGGGGAAAGAGGAGAGGAGTATTGGGCACGTGTTTGGGTAGGGCCGGTGAGACCCTGAAGAGAAGGCGCCGCACAGAGAAGCAAACATGGGGTTCAGGGCAAATAAACCGGGTTAGTTCGAGATCTGATCTGGGACTGGGACTGGAGCCAGCCCTGCACGATGGTCAAAGCAGGGAGGAGGGGGCTGAGGGGGACTCTTTCCCCAGGAGGTGGAGGGAACACAGAGAGAGGAGTGCATTCCATGGAAATCACCTCCCGCCCTCCCCTCGCGGGGCAGCCTCTGTACCCCGCGTCTCCAACCAACACAGCAACTCTGCAAAGTGTGTGATTTTGCCCCACTTCATAGATAAGGCAGCGGAGGGCTAAGAAACTACGATTCTCACCCAAGGTCAGATGCTCTCAGGTGGCAGAACTAGGAGACACCTAAGTTTATGTGACTCCACTTCTGGGTTCTTCCTTCCAAGGCCCTGTGTCTCCAGGCACAAGGCTGGATCCCTCCCAGCCCTTATTAATGTGATGTTCGCACTCAGAACAAATGAGATCGGGGCCGTGTTTTGCTTACTGGATTACTTATAGTTTCACAAGAACTTGGTACATCTATGTTTTAGGGGGAAAAAAAAAACCCAAATACTATTTCCAGGTTTCAGTAGGGCTATGATCCAGAGAAGTATCAATAGTGCAAAGCAGGCTTGAGCCCTGGGTCAGTTCTGCAAAGGGTTAATGATTCCTCTGGAACCCCGAGAACCAGGCCCAAAGGAATTCAGATGGTGAGGTACACAGGCCCCATGTCCCCCACAGTCCCGAGTCTTGCGTCATTATGTGACAGACCCCAAAGCTGCTTCTGTGCGATTAACTTCTCTCTCGCTTGCTTGCTTTTTTTTTTTTTTTTCAAATTAAAATCGATATCGTAACGATGAAAAAAGCAGACTTCTGCAAAGCACAGGAAGCCCTTAGGATCTGTGCTTCTCCTCCCACGCCTGCCAAAAATGCAAATAAATTTCCCTAGGGCCTCAATTCACTTTCCATATACTAAAGATACCAGCCGTCACTCAAACTTCCACGTAGGAAGTGTTAGACATCTAAGAGGAAATTCGCTTATTGAACCCTTGCATAAGCACTCAAGGGGAGGGAGAGAAGGCGTTTTTGTCAACCTCTTCATGCCAAGTTGTGGCCAGAAGCTGCATGGCTCAGCCCGCTGCGGCCTATGGTGGCCATGAGTCCCACTGTCACCAATGGGAGATGGCAGGAGGTGACATGGGTCTTATCCAGGCCAAGGCTCTGAGAAGCAGATGGAATCTCTCCACTGTCTTCTGCTGCCCGGGTGCAGAGGCCTCCAAGGCCTCCGGAATGGTGGAAAGCCACGAGATAGAAGAAGCCAGGGTCTCTGAATCACTAGGGAAAGGAGAAGGCCTGACACCCAGGAGGGACGTTGCCAGATTGTTCCCCAAGCCTTAAGCCACTGGCGTGTTGGGGTTACTTGTATAGCTGCTAGCATGACTCTATCTGATATATCTGTGTGTCGATCAATGTATTTATATGCACGTGTGGTGTGTGCACTGTTTTAAGAAATTCTGAGATGCCAGGGTCGGCTTTTATTACGTTAACTGCATCGCAGGAGGCTTCTTCATCGTGCAAAGGACTCACCGCAGGACAGCTCTCCCCCAGTGCAATTAAAATATTATTTGGCTTTACAAAAAAACTGATTTCCATACAGCTTGAGAACACAGGGCCACGTCATGAACGTGTGCGCTGATCCGCACAGAAGACAGGAGGCCCCAGCTAACCTTGGAGTCCCTGAAGGCCTCTTGCCTGTCCCCTGCCTCCGAGCCGGTGAGGCTGGGGTGGGTTTCTGATCGGAAATGTGGCTGGATCTCTGCGAGATATGGGGACCTCCACCAAGAATGCCATTTTCATGAATGGGCCATAAAAACAGTAAAGCATGGGTGTAAGTTGCGATGGGGTCCCTTATTGGTGAACTGGGGAGTCAAGGTTCCCAGGCTTTTCCTTTTAGAATATGAGACTGGGGCACCTGAGTAGCTCATTTTGTTAAGTGTCCGACTCCTCATTTTGGCTCAGGTCATGATCTCGAGGTTCGTGAGTTCGAGCCCCCCGTGGCGTTCTGCGCAGACATTGCGGAGCCTGCTTGGGATTCTCTCTCTCTTAGCCCCTCCTATGCTCTTGTCCTCCCTCAAAATAAGTAAAATAAGCTTAAAAATTATTTTTAAAAAGTAGAACATAAGACTGAGGGCCCAGTGAGAAATGTTGGGGCCCAGGGTATCTAGCCACAGTGAGCTGGGGGCCTGGGAGTCGGGGTGGGGGCAGGTAAGGATGAGATGTGGGTGAGTAACCAGAGATGGAGGCTGCCGGAAGGGAAAGGCAGTGAGGAAAACAGAGCCTGAGAGTGATACCTGCAACGAGTTCACACTAAAGCAACAAAGAACAAATTTCATGAAAACTCACTGCAGTCAAGCCAGGAATAGTGGGGTAAATCCAAGAAGGAAAAGAGATTCTAAAAACTGCCTGGCCTTTAAATCCATTAGTCATTTATGTAAAAAGTCGAAGTGGCTAATAGAATGATAGAATTTTAGATAGAATGATAGAATGATAGAATTTTAAACATGTTTTTATCTAAATTGGGGAGGGAGTTGTTTGTTTTCTTAGCAAACAAAAAAAAAAATGTGGTCGCAAATGTAGGCACCTACTAGGACAGAGACTGGGCTGTAGCTCAGTTCCAAATATTCTGCTAGTCTACCATTAGTGCTGATGACATCTGGTCCCAGAGACATCCCTCGGACGGCCCCATAGGAGGCCAGATCCTGCAAGCTTCCAGTGTTCCTCTGGCTGCAGAACCCCATTCCTCTGTTAATTCTGTTCTCCAGAGAAGAGCTTGGGGAGCAGTGTGGTGAGAAAACACATCTGACCAGGAAACCCCAGACTGCAGACATGATGCCAAGCAAACATGAGAAAGCCAAACAAGTTTTAAACTATTCAGTCCCTAAGCATGTTTAATTACAAAATCACCAAAGCAAGGATCTGAAGAACCGTAGAAATATGCTCTAAAAAGAGTAGGAGGAGAGAATGTCACCTGCATTCACACTGCAGGGCAGCGTTTCTCAGCTTGTTAAATGCCCGTGGCTATTTGGGTCCCCAGAGGGTCTCGGTAGAAGGCACATTCTGATTGTTTAGGTCTGGAGTGAAGCTGGGGATTCTGCATTTCTTACAAGCTCCCTGGGGACGCATTGCTGCCGATCCAAGGTCTGCACGTCGAGTAGCAAGGGTCTCGAGCTTCAAGGAGCAATGGGTATTAGAGGCACAGCTCCTGATCGGAGACTTGGGACATGAAGAGAAACTGGGACCTCAACAAAGCTCTGTGCACATCCTTGACATCGCCAAGGGTCAAATACACTCACACACACACACACACACACACACACACACACACACGCTTAGGCTCACACACGAAGGAATCTATTCAAAACCTGCGCTACAGATTTTTTTTCATACCCTACCTCACATGGGTGTTACATTCAACCTGGAAGTTTGAACATTAATTCTTGAAGTTTCTTTTTGAGTCTCAGTCACAGGATTAACCCTTAGAAGCAAACGCCTGATATCCAGGCATGTGCACCGAACCGACTCTCTTAATGCCACTAACCTCAGCAGGTGAGTATTGGCATTTTTAATTGATATCAACATGCTACCTGGCACCCAAGTGCTCCTATAGCCTGAGCCCCCAAACTGAGTGTGATTATCTCGTTCTTCATAAATCTGACAGCTGTTGACGGCCAGCAACGTGAAGTGTAGCAGACGCTATGGAAGGAAGGAGATGCAAGGACATTGAGTCCGGGCCAGGTCCCAAGACACATTTCTCTAATCACTCAATAGTTAACCGCCACCTTGAATTACCTTGGAACTTACAGGGAGGAGCTGTTCTCATTGTTCTCTGTCCTCCAATTGTATCATAGGATCTTCAAACCGAAAAGACTGCCGATGAAAATATAATTTATAAGAAAAGCCAACAGCACCTTTTCTTCGAATCCCTGCTTTGTTTAGAATTAAATTATATTGTGATTTTTCTTATCAGAGAGTTCGTTCATACTTTGAATGAAACAACACAGAACGTGTGGCCAAACAGGAGCCCTTGCCAGAAAAAGGCAGGAAAGGAGCAGACACAAACTCATGCTGAGCTTGGGGACCGCTGGGCAATCTCTTGGTGGGGGACCCAGCCCTGTGCCCGGTATCCAGGAGGACCTAGCATGGTGCCCTGCCACACCGACGTGGACTCCAATTCCCCAGTTACCGTTTATGAGCTGCCCGACCTTGGGCTGGGCATCTGACCTTGCTTAGCCTCAATGTCCTCGGTGTCCTCTCTGCTTCATTGGGCTACCAGCAAGATGGAAGAGATCTTGTGTCTAAAGGGCCAGCACATTACAAACCCCGCCACGTGGTAGCTGGACAGTGTTGCTGCCTGTGAACCTGTCTGTCCCCAAGGAGTTGTCACCTGTTTGCCATTCCACACTCTCCTCTGAAGCCTGTCTTTCTAAGATAAGGGAAGGGGCTCACCACCCCCTCTTCCTGACTCTTTCACCCTTCTTTTTCACCCAGGTGAGAATCCATTTCTGTACCCGACATTGCATCAATATCATTATTGTAACCTTTTTTCCTTTCGTGCTCCTTTGGTATCCTCACTAAGAAATTTTTGCCTTTGCCAATATTGTGAAGATATTCTATGTCGTCCTCTGAAAGTGGAATCATTTTATCCTTCACGTTTAAATCTGCCATGTGTCTGGAACTGATTTTCCATAACATTATTTTAAATATTAATTTTGAATTTAAATATAATTTGAATATTACTCTGCTTGTACTTGTATCATTTTTTTCTCTTTTGTTTTTAAATAAGAAACCAGAGGGGCGCCTGGGTGGCGCAGTCGGTTAAGCGTCCGGCTTCAGCCAGGTCACGATCTCACGGTCCGGGAGTTCGAGCCCCGCGTCGGGCTCTGGGCTGATGGCTCAGAGCCTGGAGCCTGTTTCCAATTCTGTGTCTCCCTCTCTCTCTGCCCCTCCCCCGTTCATGCTCTGTCTCTCTCTGTCCCAAAAATAAATAAACGTTGAAAAAAAAAATTTAAAAAAATAAATAAATAAATAAATAAATAAATAAATAAGAAACCAGAAGCTTGGAAAGTACTCCTTTTCTGGGTGGGGTAAAAAAAATTGTAACTGCTAAAATTATAATATTGTTCTATTTTTTTAATGTCAATAGTGTCCTATTTTAAATTTAGGAGAGCCAAAATATCAGAAAACAATTTTTCAATTTTATGAGGCGAAATAAAAAACAATGTGCCGTAAGTATCGATTTACATACAGAGGGGATGTTCATATGAAATGTATGGGTCTTGGTGACTACTTAAGACACAGACTGTTTTAAGGAAGAAGTCATTCATTTGACAACATATTATTGATATTTATATTAAAAACATACATTTGCGGGGCGCCTGGGTGGCTCAGTCAGTTAGGCGTCCGACTTCAGCTCAGGTCATGATCTCAGTCTGTGAGTTTGAGCCCCGCATCGGGCTCTGTGCTGACAGCTCAGAGCCCGGAGCCTGCTTCGGATTCTGTGTCTCCCTCTCTCTCTGCCCCCCCCCTGCTCATGCTCTGTCTCTCTCTGTCTCAAAAATAAATAAAAACATTTAAAAAAAATTTTTTTAAATATACTTTCGCAATGAATATATTTATATAAAACATGTATACTTGCTAGCTAGGTTATGTTCATGATATTTATTTGTACATATTCATGAGTATATATTATATTAAATGCATTTGCATGGACGTGCCTGTGAATGTATATGATGTGCTTGGGTGACGCTGGGGACATTCCAAAAGCACCTGACCTAGCCCCGAAATGAAGACTTTGGAGGCTTGGTTAAACGATATCATTCTTGTGCAGGATCAAACTTCACTCTTTGCTTCTGAGCACTTTCATTATTTCAAAGCAGTGTCTTTTAGATCATGGGACTCCATGTGCCCCAGAAAAGAAGTTCAGTCTCCCTCTGGTATGAAAGACCCTGACATTTACAGTGTAGCCGTTCCGTTTACAGTGCAGCATCCTGAGTCAGAACTGGAACAGCAGAGACTGATTTAGGTAGATGTGGTAAAGCGCGATTTCTCCCACTGGGAACTGACTTCAGAGGCTGGGTTGCTCAGATGGCCAAGCCACTGAGCAGGGGAAGCAGTTTATTTTATCCTCCCTCTGAATATGAAGATGTATGGAATCGTTAAGTAACCTGATAGCCTCGGGTGAAAAAACAAAATTATACGCTGTTCTATTCATAGCACCACAAATCAGTTTTTATTCCAAGCTGTAAATGTTACCATCGGCGGTGCTGTCAGGTTCGCATTAACACAAAAAAACGTGCTGCCCGAGTGAAGGGTCAGGCTGAGGGTATCAGGGTTTCCGTGTTATAAAAATTGGGGCAGGCTGAGAGGCAAGCAGTAATGAACTGAACGTGGCTTCTGGCTGCATCTGGATTCTGGCTTGCTTGAAACAGCTGTCAGGCTCTTCTGAAACCTTTTAGTTGGTCTACATTCCCACCCGGGTGCAAAGACTAACTTGATTCCGTATCCGCATGGCCTGTGGGCATCTGAGAGGACCCAAACTTCCCCCTGTATCACTTTAACCAAAGCTCCTGGGTAAGACTCGTGACCCAAGACACGGTCCCGCACATTGGTCTTGAACATGATTTTTGAACTGGACAACTTTTTTCAGAGCCAAAATTACTCATGACTGTATCAGGCACGTAGGCATGTCAGCCCGGGACACAGGCTGCAAAAGCCGTGCCCGCAGGGGAGCTACGAAGTGCCATACGGCTCTACTGTCCAGGCCTGTGTTGACGACATCTACCCATACCCGGCTTCTGTTTGCTTACAGTGGGTTCTAGTCCCTTCTGCCTCATAATAACTTACTTGTATGACTTGCTCCTTTTAACTCCGAGGCAGGAAAAATAAAACTCTGACCTCAGCTCAAGGGAGACGCTCACCTTCTGGGCACCTGCTACCCACTGGCCATTCCTGGTTGCCAACGGTAAGTTGGAAGGGAGGAGAGTTGGCCCGTGGGCCCTCCCACATGGTGTCGCAGACACCCAAAATCGCCGTCTGTTGCCGGGTTTTAGCAGGTGTGGTCTAATCCACAGCCAGCCGTAAGAGTAGGGTCAACCCCCAACAGGACAGAAGAGCGCGGGAGAAGCCTCTCTTATCCTTGACTGGTTTCTTGAAATTAAATAGAGGATGTAGTGAAATCGACCAGCCCCACCTGCTCTTCACGTTGGGTGGCCAGGGGAAGACCCCACCCCGCCCTGCGGGACTTTCATAGCCTCCGGGACCCCATTGCTTTGCTCATCAAAGAAGACACCAGCATCTCTTTCCCTTCTTTGATGGGACCCCTCACAGCATGAAATGCCCCAGGTCAAACTCTAGGAGCCTAAAACTGTAAAAGCAGCCTTTGCAAACTCAGTGGGCCCCGTTGTTTTCTGTCTGGCTTGACAAAGAGATGGCTAATTCTCAGTGTTGTTCCGCGACCTGCCCAGGTCAAAACTCCACGCAAGGAACGTGGCGACGGCCATAATGACTGATGCTGTGGCCCAAACCCTTCCAGTTCTGATAGAGGATTTGATCCGATGGCAAGAAGACCTTGGAAATGAGACCACGGAAGACGTGGGTACCACGTGCTCAGCTACCAGAGCAGCTTCCCCCTTCCTGGCTTAAGCGATACAAAGGCATAAGCCCAGGTCACCACCACAAAGGACGCAGGTGTGAAAGCCCAGAAGGGACGGAGGGTCACGTTCCACAGCCACGCTGCTTCTCACGACCAGGCTGCCTGGAGGCAGAGCGGCTGGCTGGCTCCCTCGCCCATCTCTCCGGCCCTCTGCTAAGTCACAACCTACTTCAACCTGGACAACGAAAGGAGACACGCCGGCAGACCACTTTCCAGACTTCGATCCTCTGAGGTGTAATGGTGGTCACGCTGGCTTTATTGCTCTTGGCAAAAGCTTGTCCTCCCCGCAGAATCGCCGAAATACTAGGTTGTATCAACTGCCACTGAAAACACAACCCGTTCTGCGGCAGACACAAAGGAAATAAAAATCGCTGACACCCTGTTTTGCAAGGACAAATTAATTTGCCCCAGAAACGAAGCGTGTGCCACCGATCTCATTAAAAGTACGGTGAGATTATCAGGAAAAAATTAAGACAAGCTGTGGGTTATCAGCTACATCACTTCAGCTCACAAAGGCAAGTCCTGGTTGTCAGTTTGCTGCTGGGGGCAAGGACAGGCGTTAACAAAGAAAGTCACATTCAATTAGAAACCATCACCGGGGCTGGCATTTGCGGTTATTCTGCACGGATCAGCTTGAAGCACAGCCACATTGCTTCTTTTTGGCTTGAACTTGAAAGCAAGGGCACTTTTGGAAGCAAGTCCTCTCTCTCTAACACGTTGATGAGAGAGAGAGAGCAGTTTGCCTGGAAAGTTTGGAAACTGAGGCTCCGTGGTACTGAGCATGCTCAGGATACACGGGATTGAATTAACTATTTCTCCGGTGCTTCGGAAATACTCGATTACTGAAGATGGGCCGGTTGGATCTGCAAGGTGCCAGTGATGTTCCTGCTGTTCCTGAGACCAGGTCCTGTCAGAACCTTGCCCCCGGCCCCACTGCCCCCAGGCGACGAGCCCACGGTCTCCAAGCATGGCTGTTAGGCAGTGCAGGTCCTGCGCAGACACTCATCCAAGGCCTAGGACGCTCCCTGACAACCGCCACACTGAAGGTCCCCGCAGGCCTCCTGAAACATCCATTTAACAAACCCTTATTGAGCAGCAGCTATGGGCAGCCCTTGAGGCGCTGGGAATAAGTAGTGAGCGAGAACACCAGAGAAAGAGAAATCATTTCGGTGGTTTCATTGCTAAACCAATTTCATTGGTTTTCAACGTTTACAGATGGGTCATTTGGGCTGTGGGTCATCTCTGAGCGAAGTCCACCCAACGCTGTTCAGGAATGGCTCATGTCCCAGCTCTCCCGCACAAGCACCTGTTGTAAATGCTCCTTTGCTCCCCTTAGGCCCACCCAGACTCAGACACGTACATCGACACCAGGAGAAGGCCATTACCACACTGTCGGCACCAGCCTCAGGACCTTTGCACAGGCTGCTCTCTGCCTAGATTTCTCTTCTTCCTGGTATCTATGTCCTTTTCTTACTTCCTTCAAGTTTTAGTCAAAAGTTACCTTGTCCTGGGAGGGGCCCTCCTTTTAAAAGTATACCGCTCCCCAGGGACTCTTGGGTGGCTCAGTCGAATGAGCATCCGACTTCGGCTCAGGTCATCATCTTGCGGTTCACGAGTTTGAGCCCCGCGTCGGGCTCTGTGCTGACAGCTTAGAACCTGGAGCCTGCTTCAGATTCTGTGTCTCCCTCTCTCTCTCTGCCCCTCTCCCACTTGCTCTGTCTCTCTCTCTCTCTCTCTCTCTCTCTAAAAATAAATAAAACATTATTAAAAAAATTTTTTAAAGTATACTGTCCCCCGATTTTACTTCCTCACCCCTTCCCTGCTTTGCTCTTTCATCGTTGGTCCTTTTCATTGTCTACACTCCATATTTTATGTATCTTGTTTGTTCCCTAGACTCAACTCCATGAGGACAGGGACCTTGGTCTGTGCCTGGAAAAGTTGTTTGTACACCGTAGCTGTTCAATGGCTACTGAGGGAATGCATGCACGATTGAATGAAAGCCTTCAGTATTTCCAGTGATTTTCAGCGTGGCCTCCCCTCTTTCAATGCACCCAGGTGAAGCTTCTTATTACTATCATACACGTCCATTCTGTTTCCTGTTCATTCTTATAAAACAACAGAAGCAAAATGCAAGAGGCTGTTCAAAGAATTGCACCAACCTGACTCAGAGGACGTTGCTGAAACTGGACTTTGGTGGCCTAGGGGCAGCAGTGTCATGAAAGGCTTCCCAACCTGCTCATGAAGGAACTAATTTAGTCCCTGTTATAGGCCCCGGTATATTAATGGCCAAGGTGGTTCAAGGGTATTTACTTGAAAAGATAGATATTTTAGGGGCACCTGGGTGGCTCAGTCGGTTGAGCATCCAGCTTCAGCTCAGGTCATGATCTCACAGCTCGTGGGTTCGAGCCCCTCGTCGGGCTCTGTGCTAATGGCTCAGAGCCTGGAGCCTGCTTCGGATTCTGCGTCTCCCTCTCTCTCTGCTCCTCCCCCGCTCATGCTCTGTCTCTCTCTCTTTCAACAATAAATAAAAACACTAAAAAAGGGTTTTTTTTTTTTAAATGAAAATATATATTTTTTAAAGGCATATATGAAACTCTAGGAGGGCTGCATCTGACTTAGCCTGGGTTAGAGTTGGCTTATTGGCTCATCTCTCCTGCTGGACCTTTCTGTTCTGCGGGGACAGGAATGGGAGACATAACTTATCACATCGTATCCCTCATAGCATTTTGGATACAAGTCTGCCACAGCAAATGTGAAAAAGAAAAAAGAGACGGGTGGTTGAAACGAGTTGACTATGGAATGTTCTTCTTTATCCGTTCTGGGTTGCAAATCCCGGGATCCACAACAACACTTCTATGCGGTCACACCCAGTTTCTCACAGTGGTTCGAGAAGAAGCAAGAAAATTCTCTTGCACTGAAAGCAACTGGGCCGAGCCCCAAGAGGCTGAGATTCCCACCGGGGACTTGTGCAGTCAAGGAGAGAGGCATAGACAGCAATTCCATGCACACAGAGAGGCCTGTTCGGGTGGCTTCCAAGAACCAAGCTTCCAGAAGCTCTTGGGGATCTTTTGTGGATATCCACCGTCAAAGCCCTACTCGCAGAGGGAGAATAAACCCTTCATCTCAAAGACATGCACTTCAGAGAGCAGATGATCCTCGAAGGGGATGGAGTGGTTACACCCCCAAGGAACTGGGACGGAGCAGAGTTATGGGACGATGCCTGTCCCTGAGTGTCCTTCAAAAGCAAGCTCTTAAACCAAACGGGATCACTTTGGACAGAGACCCAGTAGTGCATCACCGCAGACTGGGACTCTGGGTTGGTGGGCGTCCGGGGGGCAAGCCGGACAATTTTTACAACAGATAGAGTTAGAGACATATATACCTCTAGTTGAAAGAAACACATTAATAGCTGGTATGAGGGAGGGTATATTTTCTCGTTCATTCTAGAGAACGCATCCCCTGGGAACGGGGGCAAGGCTGGGCTGGGCTGGAGCTGACAATGAGTGAGTGGTGTTTACAGCGCTGTGGGGCTGGGACCCGGACACTCTCTGATCGTGATTCATAGAGCAGCTTTTTACCTTTTTACTTGGCATCTCTGACAAGCTCGCTAAACCTCATTCTGGCTTACGCTCCGGGAAAACCACAGTGGTGAATATCCATCGTCCGGAACTTTGCTTCGGACTCAGCCTTCCCTTGCAAGGCTGTGCCCAGAGGTGGATTAACCTCTGTTGATGGAGGTTGTGGCCCAGAGCACGATGCTCTGTTACGGCCACAACTCCATAGGTGTGCTGTGTTTTTCTCAGCATACCCATTTTAGGCTTGTGCGGTATTAAACTTTTCTGCCAGTAAGTAGAAAAGGCAATTTTTGTAAAAACTGAGAAACAACTTGCAGGCGAGAGCAGATATTTCAGAAATGACTCAGAATCGTGTTTTGCTAGAAGAATGCCTAATGAAATGCAGAGCATATATTCATGAAACTGATAACACGCCCTCGGAAAGAAAATGACTCTTGGTAGACATTTGAACTTGAGCAAAACACTCATGTCATTGATGATGATAGAATGGATTGGCTCCTACTCTGGCCGCAACCTTTAGCTTTAACGTAACTGCAGAAGGAAAGAGTATTCTCTGGGAGCTATGAGGGAGCATATCTTTTTGATCATCTGAAACGGTTCATTCACCTCTGAAACTGAACTGTAAACCTTAGTGAAGAAGGTTCTCAGACAGATCTGACCCAGTAAGCTGAGCCAACTCCCCAGGGTGGCATTTTCCACACCCACAACCTGAAATTCAGGGACCCACGTAAAGATAGCTTTTACAGCATCCCCCAAGACCCTTAGGGAATCGTGTAATAACATCCCAGAGCCAATTGCCCAGGAAAGACCAAACTATTCCACTTGAGCATGATGACAAGAAGCTTTCTACTTTCTCACTGTTATAAATGTATCAAGTCAGAGCGTATTTGAGATTCGTATCACCTACACAGGGCATTTCTGTAGACAGCCAACTCCTATTTGGGACCTAGTCAGCTAACACTATCTGGATGTCAGATGTATCTCAAGTTCTGCCGAGTCTTTCTCTTCATTTCAAAGAGATAGTGTTGGCAGACCCTTGACCTTCAACTTGCTGCTCTGTCTGACAACGGCTGTTTTTGGTCCTTCTGCCGTGAAGAGAGATGGTTCACACATAAGAGGGTCAGATGGACAGAAATCGAGAAAGAGGGCAGGTGCATTTATAAAGCCCTGTCCAGGGCTCTGAATCAACTCCTCCCAGAATCCAGAGGCTTGATGCCTAAGTGGCTCATTCTCACACAGCACCTCTTACTTCTCCAGGAGCAGCTTCCGGAAGGATCAGAGTCAGGCTGCAAAGGAGGCTTTAAAGGACAGAAAGAGTCATTCAAAACCAAAAGTAATAAGAAGAGTGTGCCTGCTGGAAATTTATTTTTCCAACCTCATGAATTTTTCTCAAAATCATTCCTTAAAAGTATAATCCAGTCTGGACTGGAAAGGGCCTCTCCTGATCAAGGCCATACGTTTCCCTTCTGGCAGTTCCCCTTTGGCCCCCAGATCAAGGTCACGTACGGAGCCCCGTTGGCTTTCACCGGCCAGAGAGAACCTGTCCTCAGCCTCGCGTCCCGTCAGCAGCCCTTGCCCCCGTGTCAAATGCTGTCAGGGCTCACAGGTGGATCGCTGTCCAGAGGGGGCTCCCTGATGAGGCCTCGCTGTGGTTAAGCCCCACGCGCACTCCTTAGGGAGCTGAAGGTGCCCTACATCCTTCCTCTTTCCTTTCTCTGTTTTTATAACTTTTTTTTTTTTTTTTTTACTTTAAATGGATTTTATTAATAGAGTTGTTTTTTGAGTTGTTTTGGGTTTAGCAGAACAATTAAGCAGAAGTACAAAGAAGTCCCATGTGCTCCCTGCCCACCCCCCACTCCAGTAACCCGGATCATGAACAGCGCCCCCTGAACTAAAGTCCACAGTTCATATTAGGGCTCACTCTTTGTGCTGTACTTTCTAGAGGTTTTCAACAAACGTACGATGACAGTATCCATCGGACAGAATCGTTTCACTGCCCTAAAAATCCTTTGTGTGTCTTTTCCTTTAAAAAAAATCTGCTTCATGGGGCGCCTGGGTGGCTCAGTCGGTTAAGCGTCCGACTTCGGCTCAGGTCACGATCTCGCGGTCCGTGAGTTCGAGCCCCGCGTCGGGCTATGGGCTGACGGCTCAGAGCCTGGAGCTTGTTTCAGATTCTGTGTCTCCCTCTCTCCCTGACCCTCCCCTGTTTATGCTCTGTCTCTCTCTGTCTCAAAAATAAATAAACATTAAAAAAAAATTTTAAAAAGTCTGCTTCCGCTCAAAGGCCAGCCGACCTGCCTCACGGGTGGCCACATCCCTGGGGGAGTCTTTTCTGTTCACCAGCCGTAGGTGTCCTTGCTCACTTGTGGGTGGTGGGGGGTTGGGGTGGGGGGGGGTGGAAGGGGGCTCTCCTGAGAGGAAGGGTGTGAAACTGCTTTCGTCACTGAGAAAGAGCAGCAAAGTGAATTCTCTTCTTAAATCACTGGTGACGATTCTTCCTGAAGCTGTTGGGAACACCTTGCTTTTGTGGTCATGACCTGTGGACGCGGTGTGGACCCAGCACGGCAAAGACCGAGGCTCCCTCGTGGGACGTGTGCTGCAGGGGTGGACCGCACACCTCTTTCTGCTGCATCCCAGCACCTAGGATAGGGCTTGGCACACACATGCCCCACCGTGAGGCGAAGATGTTCCCTTTAAGCTTACTTTTTTACCCACACTACACCTACCTTTCAAGAAGATCTGGAGTCTGCGTGGCCTGGCCTGGGAGTCGCCGGCTGCCGGAGTTAGAGGACCCCTCTGGGAAGCAGACCCACAGCCAAGTTATTTGCCTGAGCTGCCCGTGTCCAAGGACCCGGGCTTTAGCTGCCCCTCTTCTGTACAGGGGGAGCCGATGCAGGGAGGGGCCTGACCTGGATGGCTGTGACATGTGGTCCGTGTTCCATGGGCTCTGTGAGCCCAGAGTCTGGTGCCTACATCTCAGCCTCGGGAACAGAAGGAGGGCTCTCCAGGGAGTGGCGTGGGAATGGGCCTCAAGGGGTGGCCGAGCGGGGTCAGTGGATTTGGGGGATGGGTATAGGGAAGAAGGCTGGTAAATATGAACTTCTCTGCCTGAAACATCAAAAAGTGTGAGTATTCTCCAGGTTAAGTGTCTCTGCACAGAATCAAACATTTGCTTTCCCCTTTCCTCGGAAATCCCATCCAGAGGCTAGAGCTGGCCTGTTCCCGGAGGTGGGGTGAGATCTGTTCTGGTTTCCACTTCCTGGGTGTCCCGGCACCCTCTGCCGCTCTGTCCACACCTCTGCACGTCACAGACCCAAGATGGCCTCCAAAGGGAAATTAGAAACACAAGCCTTTTTCCTATGCAACCAAACTCAAAGGATTTGAAGAATGGTGAAAACAACCACATCAAGAGACCCAGAACATAAAGGATGAAGCACGCCACCTCCCATGAGCCACCAGTGCCTGCCCAAGTCCCGCTGCTACAGCAGCACCACGCCTGGGGCGGCGTGGACCACGGCAGAGAGGGGGCTCCTCGGGGGGGGCATGCCCACCCTGACGAAGCCTGAGCCGGCCGAAGAAGCCGCCAGAAACTCCCCTACACTTAGAGAGAGAACTAGGGAATTTTTCTCCAGCTCCAATCTCAGCAGACTCCAAGGGACGTGAATGGAAAGGGGCCCAATACAAAGTATGACATCAAATCCACCCACGAAGAGGGGGGTTAGCAGGCAGGCCTGGAGCCGCATTGCTGGGTGGGCGTCCCGGCTTGGCTGCTTATTAGCCGTGCAACTCCAGGCAGGCTAATGCACCACTCGTGCCTTTACCTGTCAAATGGGGGTGAGAATAATATAGCCACTGACCATACGGGGTGTAGTAAGAAGAAATGAGCGAATATGCGCCTGGCCTTTAGAACAACGACCGGCAAGCGATAAATGATCAAAAATGCTACTATTCTTATCAGCACAAAGGACTTGAAGGCAAACCTTTATTTGTGCGTCTATTTATTTCCTCAGAAGATGAGATAGCTCTTTTCTCTCTGATTCATGCGCAGTAACAAAAGCTACCTGGCATCTTGGGGTTTGTATTAATAAATGCGCACAGGGGCGCCTGGGTGACTCAGTCGGTTGAGCGGCCGACTTCGGCCCAGGTCACGATCTCGCGGTCCGTGAGTTCGAGCCCCGCGTCGGGCTCTGGGCTGACGGCTCGGAGCCTGGAGCCTGTTTCCGATTCTGTGTCTCGGAGCCTGGAGCCTGGAGCCTGGAGCCTGTTTCCGATTCTGTGGCTCCCTCTCTCTGACCCTCCCCCGTTCATGCTCTGTCTCTCTCTGTCTCAAAAATAAATAAACGTTAAAAAATTTTTTAAAAATAAATGCACACAGCTCACTCTCTGGCGGACACCATTCTCGCTTGGTTCCCTGTGACTGCTGAGCATCCTCCCCCAGTTGCCAGACGCAAGCTCCCTCATCCTCACCAAACTCCAGGAAAAGGGAATTACGACGTACAAAGCAGGAACATCGGGAAACGTTCATCGTCTCATTAGGCTGTTTTTCCCTTTGACCACATCAGGCACCTAAGTTTTAATAACAAGGCGTTAAGAAGATAACGTGGTAGGATGCTATCAATTCTATTGACACAACGCAGCAAATACTTTCGGATAAAAACGTTTAAGAATACAATACACGTGTGAGGACAGAGGGTAGATTGGTCTCGGAATGAGCATCCCTTCCTTATTCAGAACTGGCATCCTCGGTGCACATTTCTGTGCTTCCTCGCCTTTGCCCACACCTAAGACACCCTTTCACTGTCCACCGATGAACAAATCGGAATTCTTTGCAGACATGGTTTTTGAGGTATCTCTACCGCTCATTGGAAAATCATGGAGGTAATTAAGCTAAAAGCATCAGCAGGACCAGCAGCAGAAACACCGACTTGCATCTCAGGATTGAGGTGTGCTCCAACCCACTAGGGCCAAGAGGGTAAACATCGCTCAGCCTTCTTATTTATAGGAGCCAGGAAACGTAGCATACAACGGTCTTGATTTTCTGGACCTGTCTTCCCGGTTATATTGGATTTTGCCACGTAAGCGTGTCTGCTACGCGTTCCTTTATGCACGTGTTTTACTTCTTCAAGCAGCTGGCAGGCAGCTCTTCTGTCCCACCGTCTCTGGGCTCTCACGGAGCCATACCCATAGTAAGTCCTTGGTAAAGGCCGGATGGAGATCAAGTGGATGCTGAACAGGGATCTGCAGGCTGGAAGTCGGAGGCCATTCTTTGAGGCGTGTTGAGTTCCAGCATCGCGGGCGGTAACTAAGCAGAGGACAGACGGGTCAGATTTTCATTAGTTCAGGGATGGGCTAAGGAGGGGGAGAACAGGATCCTGCGTCCATAAAGACAGACACTTGCACGGACCAAGAGGCTCGTTCCACACAACTTCAGTCTTACTCACTGCGCCAACGCCAGCCATTACCAGGGCTGACTGGGACAATGCTTGGAAGAGAATTGCAGGTCAAAACTGACATTTTTAGAGGTCATAAGGACATAGGTCTGGTTGAGAAAGGACACGCATTATTCTAGATTTTAAAAGGTTCCCTTGGGGCGCCTGGGTGGCGCAGTCGGTTAAGCGTCCGACTTCAGCCAGGTCACGATCTCGCGGTCCGTGAGTTCGAGCCCCGCATCGGGCTCTGGGCTGATGGCTCAGAGCCTGGAGCCTGTTTCCGATTCTGTGTCTCCCTCTCTCTCTCTCTGCCCCTCCCCCGTTCATGCTCTGTCTCTCTCTGTCCCAAAAATAAATAAACGTTGGAAAAAAAAATAAAATAAAAAAATAAAAGGTTCCCTTAGTCAAGACCCAGGCCTGGCCGACCTGACCATGAAGTTTGCTACAAGCCTGAATGAAGAGAAGTTGGAAGCCTTCGGTAGAAGTCTAGCCTGGTCTGGCAGGAAGGGGATGTAGGCCCTTTTCCAGTGGACAGATGCAGGGAGAAGAGGAGGGGTATCCTGGCCCTGGTGTGTCCTCTGTGAGGGAAAACAGGTATAGCTATGAGTTGACCCTTAAAAGGCCTGAGGACAGGCTGAGATTGAGAGAATCTGCAAGGTCAGAGAGATGTGAACCATGGGAATCCCAAAGGACCTGGAGGGCCAGCCAGGGCCAGTGGTGCCCAGATGCTCAAAGGGTAGACCAGGCAAGCCCCAGCCCAACCAACACCTGCCATGTCCCAAAGAGTAGAGGAGTTCAGGGGCCTCACCTCACACCATGAGAATCCATAAGCTTCTCCCTCTTCTGGCTGCCAACCTGGGACAGAGACTCTAGAACAAACACCTTTTGAGAAGGAAATGTGTATCTTGGTGTTATTGGGTATATACCCAAAAGACAGTGAGTTAAACCAAAAGAGTCCACAGGCTGCCTGGGTGGCTCAGTCACTTGAGCATCCAATTCTGGATTTTGGCCTCAGGTCATGGTCCCAGGGTCATGGGATTGAGCCCTGTATCAGGTGCAGCTCTGAATGTGGAGCCTGCTTGGGATTCTCTCTCTCTCCCACTGCCCCTCTCCCCACCCCCTTTCTCTAAAATAAAAAAATAAAACAAAATATTTTTTTAAAACCTTAAAAAAAAATCCCAAAAGGGCCCAAGTTGCTTTCAGTAGGCATATTTAAGGTTGACCTCCATCCCCTGCCATCGGCAGGAAATGATAAGATATAGATAGAGAAGATATAGATAAATTATCGGTATAGATAATTTTTTAAAATGAAATAAACTACCATTTTCTGTACATCTGAGTTGTAGGGTGTACATTTTTTCCTCTCCTGGAAGTGTGCACAGTGTGGAAAGCCCAACACACAGGAAGAGCTTAATTCATGCTGCAGATTTAATAAATGCTTGTCATGGACGCGCAGAAGCCCCACTCGTGGAGAAGCTCCCATTTGCAGAAGTTTGTGCCAGACAGAAGCACCCTAATGTGTGATTCGGGTTTAAGAGAAAGGATACTTGCTTTTGTAGCCTAGAAACTCAACCCTGGTTTTCCAGGCCAGTCCGGGCACTGAACTGCTATGGGACCTGGGGTGAATCATTAAACTATACTGCGATTCGGTTTCTTTCTTTAACATAAGGAACCTGGTTAAGACAACTTCTAAAATTCTTCCATTAATTAATAATGACCGTCATGTCGATAAGCGCAAACATTTATTGAGCCCTTACTGGCTGCTCAACCGCTATGTAATTTGCTTTGTTTGCCTAGTCCCAATTCACCCCCAAAATAATATTATGAAAGAAGGAAAACTGGTATCATCTGCAGAAGGTATGATTGCTTACATAGAAAATTCCAAAAATCTACAGATCCTTAGAAATGATAACATTTGGTGAAGATATAAAATATATATATGTCGAAGAACTAGGAAACATAATTAAAGCGACACCATTTACAAGTATCAGAGAATATCGATTCCCTGAGAATATATCTAGCAATAGATGAAAGGCCTCCTTGAGGAAAACTTCCAGGCTTTATCAAGACATATTAAAGAAGACCTCAATAAATGGAGAGATATTTATGGATAATATGATTTGATATTTTAACAGAATCTATGCGTTCAGTGTAATTCCTACCAAATTCCCATTATGTTCTCTTTTTGACAGAACCTGAAAAGATGATTCTAAACTCATTTGAAAGTGTAAAGGACCAAAATAGCCAGACCTTTCTGTAAAGAAACCAAGGGATATGTACCTCATGGGACATCTGGACTTTTATGAGGCTGGACAGAAAAACCCGTCAAGGGTATGAATGAGATCCCAGAAAAAGACTCGTGTGTATAAAGAATTTTGGTCTGTGACAGATGATAAAGAAGGTCAGCAAGGGGAGGACAGTAATCAATAAAGGGAGCTGGAAAAAATAGATATCTATGTGTGAAACAGAACTTGGCTATCTCCCTCAAACCATATCTGGAAAATTACCTCAGAGAGATTCAGAAATGAAATGTCAAAAACAAATTTTAAAATTCATAGTGGATAATACAGGTGGCTACCTTTTATACCTTCTGGTACCTAAAGATTTTCTTAGGTGAGCACATAAAGTTGACTCTAAAAAGATAAATTTAACTATATTAAAACCAAGAACTTTTATTCACCAAGAGGTACCTTTAAAAGTGAAAGCTTCATTTGCAACAATGTGGATGGAGCTAGAGAGTATAATGCTAAGTGAAATAAATCAGTCAGAGAAAGACAAATACCGTATGATTTCACTCATATGTGGAATTTAAGAAACAAAACAAATGAGCAAAGGGAAAAAAAAAGAGGAGGCAAACCAAGAAAGACTCTTAACTATAGAGAACAAACTGATGGTTTCCAGAGGGGAGGTGGGTGGGGGGATGGGGGAAAAGGTGATGGGGCTCAAGGAATGTACTTGCCATGATGAGCACAGGGTGACGTATGGAAGTGTTGAATCACTAAATTGTACACCTGAAACGAATATTACACTGCATGTTAACTAACTGGAATTTAAATAAAAACTTTAAAACAATTAAAAGTGAAAGCCCAGGCTAAAAACTGGAACAAGATATTCATAGTATCTACCACAAAGATTTACTATCCATAATATACGTAAAAGTGCTACAAATCAATTTATGAAAAGAAAGCAGAAACAACCCCAGAGAATCATGGGGAAAAGACACCAAGAGGTATTTCGCAAAAGAGGAAACACATCTGCCCAATAAATTTATGAAGACACGAAGACAAACACAAGTCAAGATCACAATGAGATAACAGTTTGTACCCATCCAATTGGCAAAAAAAAAAAAAAAAAAAAAAAAAGTGAAAGGTCTAACACCATGGAGTGTTGGAGAACTTGAAGTCTGTGGCTTTGCGGACTGGCAGAAGCCTCTAGAAAGAGGTTTGGCATATCTCCTGATGTTGAACTTTCATTTGTTCCCTGTCGTGATTCCCTTTCAAGGTTCATCACCAGGAGAGAAGCCCTTCCCCTTTGATAGCAGCAGATGCGCACAGGATGAGTATAATAGCACGGCTCTAACTAGTACAGATCTGGACCTCCCCCTTCCCAGGTGCCCCTCTGCAGGGAGAGGGGCGACTACACTCTGGCGTATTCATTCCCTATGCGGCCACAGTCAGAACAAATGAATTACAGACACACACAATACTATGGACGGATCTTAGCAATCTATCGTCACACGTAAAAAGCAAGTCCCCCAAAGTTCCATGTAGCATGCCCCTTTCATAAAGTTAAAAACAATTGAAATAAAAATATACATATTTTCCAAAACTACAGAAGCCAAAAATCAAATAAGGGGAATCAGGAGTGTTAAGAATGTGGGATTCAAGGGGACAGTGACCTCAGGAGTGGAGAGTAGGGGTTACGGACACACCGGGGACTATCTAGTGAGATGTAGGCTACTGTCCTCGTCAGAGATTTCATTTGGGGTGGTGGGTCCTCGGGAGCTCATTATATTATTGGAAATAACTGATTATATAACAAATGACGAAGACAGCCACACACAGATCGGAAGTAGAGACTCTTGTAACTAGGATCGTGGTCAATCTAACTGTGGAGCTCGAGGGATAGGGATGGGGGTGCCCTCTGGGGTAAATGCTGCTATTATCTGCAGGTTACAACAAGGAAACCGAGGCTCAGGCTAGTTAGGCAGCTTGCCCCAGGCCACACAGCTAATAAATAGCAGAGCCAGGACCCAACGTCAGGGCATTAATTACACCCACGTAATCAACAGGCAGCCATGAGTCCTTGCGTCTACAAGTGGCTCGTTCACTAGGAGAAGCAGCCCCCGTGGTGTATGTAACAGGTGGGTCTTCCATTGGGTAAACCTGGGCCACGTATTCCCACAACAGCTCTCGTGGTTGCTCCTTTACAGTCACAACCCAGAGGCCTGGGGACACTCCCGTGAGCCCATGTCCCCCCACCACCTCCATGTGCACCCAGAGTCTTTTCTGGCACCCTTTCAAATCGTTTTCGTATTCTCTCCGAGCAGTTTCGTTTTCTAGGCCTGCTACTTCAGAACTCATTCATAGGGTGCACATGAAAGAAAGGCTTCTCAGTACTGACTAAGCACATGAGTAAGCTCTTATTTTAATAGCACCAGTAGGAGGTTTCTTTATAAATGAATGGCGAGAGGAGGAGGGAAACGTTTGCAAACTGCCCACGGACAGGAGCTAAAACCCGTGAGAGCATGCTAACCCAGAATTTACTCTTTCCAGTTTCAAGGTAACCTCTGTTTTGTACTATCTTTTGCAAAGAAAAAAAAAAAAGTAAAAAAGACAGCAAATCATCTCGTTTCACAGTGCAGCTCTTGACAATGTCTGCTGTCCCGATGAGTGGAAATGTGTGGACCACATACACAGACAGCAAAGGTACCAGGATCCCCTTCTGGCCTGAACGCCTGCACGAATGTGTGCAGCAGAAATGCTCATTTCTGACTCAAGGCTGGCTGCCTGGTCTGCATTTAAACACCGTTACTTTGCGTGGCCCCGAGGTGCTAACTGCTACTCTTAGCAAAATGACGCTCAACACGATTAGGTCGTGATTGGATTTATGATGGGGAAGAACCGGTCAGAGTCAGGAAGCCTGTTAACTGTGTACGCTGCCCCCCGGCTTGCACGTTCAGTCCTTCCCTGTCACTAACGTGACACCAACTCTAGAGAGCAGCGCCCAACAGAGCTGTAGCTGAGCACCCGGCAGGCAGCGTGTAGACATTGTGGAGCCTCAGCGGGGTCCCTGGAGGTGGTCATGCTGGAGTTGGGTGAACCCCCCAGGACCCTCCCCATCTAAGTGAGTGCTTGTGCATTTTGTAGCCTCGGGACACGTCCCCTAGCTCCCTTTTCCATGAGATGGCACCCCCGCGCCCCTCACAATGACAGGGCAAGGTCTGGAGTCTGCCGACCTCTCCCTGGCTTATGCCCAGCAGGTTGCCTCCGTCGCTTCTAGTACAGAACTGACTCACCCCTTTGCAGTAACTTCAATATCCACCTCTCTGTCTCTTAGGGTCACAAAGGTCCCACACCCCCAGCTATTGGCCATTTCCCTGGAAGTGGTCTGATGGCCAAGGCTATCCTGTTTCCCAAGCAATTCCAGTGCCAAGGGACTTGCCTCAGCTCTTTGCAGAGGCCCCTCCTTGGAACAAAGATGGGGTCCCCTCCTTTTTCTGGCAGACCTTGGCTACCCTTTTCCCCCTGAGCTTCTGCACATGGCCAGGCCAGGAACTGCACAGGTGAGGACCACATTGGCTCGAGGATGTGTGAGGGAGGCATGCGATGTCCTTGTTGCAGGTGACTATCCTGCAGAGAAGCACTAGGACAGCCAGCAGCGAGACAGACGCTTGGCCTCCTTGTATGGGGATCTTCCACTGACCTCCTTCTTGCTGTCCCTCTTCCCGCGTTGTTTTTAATTGGCCACTTTTAAAAACTGGCAATGTGATCATTATAGATAATCAAAAGCTACAGAAGTGCATAGGGAAGAAGTCAGGGTCCCTTCACCACCCCCAATCCAATGCCGCACACGTGCCACTTCCTCGCCATTTTCTATGTGCATCCAGCGGGTGCAGCAATGGCTAGATGCACGGACATGGACCCGGGAGTGGATCTGTTGACCCCTGTCTTGAAGGGGTTGAAAATGTGCACACCCTTCTTTGAGGCCACCCCCCTCCCCCACCCCCACCCCCCATCTAGTGTTAATCCAGCTGCAGCTGTCAGGAAATGATCTGCCCTGGGAGGGTGACTCTAAGGATGCAGGATGGAACATTCTAGAAGAGGAATGGGCTGCAGAAGCCTAGGTCACACCGGAGTGATTTTTCCCTTGCACTGACCGCAAAGTAAGGGGCCAGGGGCTATTTGTGGATCTTTAGTGTTACTTTTATTTTCAGCATTATCTCCACTATTTCTTAGGATGCTTGTCCTAAACGCAGCAGACTGGTGTTTCCTGGGGTTTGGGCCCAGCCTTCCTCACGACATCCAATCTGATCTAACTTTCATCTCAAAGTTACTGAATGCGGGTATGTTGTTTTCAACGCTGGCACCAGAATCATCCCTCGGCTAATTAGATGATCTTGATTCCGCTTTAAAGATGATAACACGGCAAAAGTTAAAACGACTGCGCGGTAATCCACAACAGCCCAAGAATCACATAGCACATGAGCAGCGTGGTTTGCACCAGAAAGCAAAGGACCTCCGTGGGACCTACCTGCCCAGTCGCTGAAACGAAAGGCAATCCGTTCACGCTCCCCAGCCTTACCCGCAACTCCACTGCTATGAAGTTGTGTGATTTTTTTTGTTTTTCGCCCAGAGAAACTTGGTATTATTCCAAAAGTTGCAAACCTCCACGATTCCAATTCAGAGAAATTTGGTTGCACTAATTCAGCGGCGGCCGCACTCCATTCTCCTTTGTTGCTAAGCTGAGCAGCAGGGGGTTGTGGGGGCCCCTCCTCAACCAGGATGCCAGCAAATAAGGGCCCCCCACTGTGGTACTCCTAGTCTCCCCCCAGACGTCGGCCCAGGCTGCCAGGCCTCAGCATGTCTGGGCAAACCAGATCACTCCACCCACTCCAGCCAACGTGGTAGAACGTCTCTGAACAGGACTGGGATGTTTGAGGGAGCTACACCTCCCAAGGATAATAGCATCCCACCAGGCTGCCCTCTGAGACCCAGCCTGCTCAGGATGTACCTCGGTTGGTGGAGAGGCCCTGCTCCTGAGCGCTTTCAAGTATGAAGCCTTCTTGTCTGGAGTCAGGTGGCCCCAGAGAACCTGACCATCACTGCAGGGCCCGGCCACCCCGTGCACCTGCCCCCAGCATGCCGGGCGCAGGCAGATGAGGGCATCACTTGATGCTGGTTCTGCACCTGCTGCCTGACCAGGGTTAGATGTGGACACGCCAGGCATTTGGTTTAGAGCCCACCCACCACCCTGGGCAGTAAAACTGCCCAAAATGGCCTTAATTGCCTCCCGGGTCTAGCCTTCTATGTGTTGGGCAAAAGCTACAGGATGGGTCCTGCGTGGGTCACCCTCACCCTGCACCTTCCCCATCACACTCCAGAAACACGCTCCAATTTTGGCCGGCTCTTGGTTCCCGTGGAATGTGCTACAGACCAAGAGGGTTTCATTCTTTCTCGTCTCCATTTGCATGTTTCCACTAAAACTTTCTGCAAGTAACTATTGACCCTGGGAGGGGTCTTTGGGAGGAATCGTGCCACTTCGGGAGGCAGCCCTCTGCTCTGCCAAGACGGCTGGTTGGAAGCAAGACCCCGGCGGCAGTCCCCACCATATGGGGCACGTGTGTAAATCGGGTTCCAGTAGCCGCTGGAAACTTAGTCTGCCTCAAGCCGAGGCCAGGGGTGTCTCTGCTTTGCAGAGACATGTGGACAGCTCTGGGGGAGCAGAGGATGGGGAAGAGCTGGCAACAGGGGTTTAGGTTCAGGAGCCTGGGGTGGGATGGAGATGGTAGAGGAAGGGTGTGGGGAGGAGGCAAGGAGGAGAGAGAAGGGTGGGGGGTGGGAACGGGGTCGGGGGGAAGGAGGTGGGCGGGGGGTTTCTCAAGAAAACACACTTGAGAACTAGAGCCAGCAGGGTGTCTGGGAAGCAGCTGCCGAGGGGGAGATGTGGGCCGCTGAGGGTCACTCTACAGTTAGAGTGATTTATACTGTCCCTAGGAGGTCCTCGGCAGGGTCCGTGTTCGGGCCGTGCCCAATCCATCACAGCCAACCAGCGCTGGCGCTCTGCCCCCGTGCAGAAAACCAGAGCCACCGGGGCCAGGGTCCCCGTTCATCACGGCAACTACAGCCTAGGCCCTTGACGGCATAAGCCCTCACACTCTAGAATCATTCTGACAAAACCTATCCTGACCACAGCACCAGAGTCACTTGTGGGGGGGAAATGGCACCTGTGGTATGCGAAAACATACTGCAGTCCACCCCATTATCACGTATTTTTTACAACATCATGAAGCGCTCTCAGCACCTGTGAATGCATGACGAGAAAAATTATAAATCGGTACTTCCCTTAAAAGTTCTGTTATTGAACTTTAAAGAAATGGTTGCAAATTATGGTGTCCCTCAGAGGGGCCCAGGGAGTATCCTGGATCCCAGGAAGGGCACCCCTCGGGAACACCCACTAGTGTGCATGGCTGGAGGGGCAGGAGTACAAGAGAGAACTGTCTTTTTTTTTTTTTTTTTTTTAAGTTTATTTACTTATTTTGAGAGAGAGAGCGAGAGAGAATCCCAAGCAGGCTCCTCACAGGGCTTGATCCCCCGAGCTGTGAGATCACGACCTGAGCCGAAATCAAGAGTTGGGGGTTCAACAGACTGAGCCATCCAGGCACCCCAGAGAGAGTTGTCTTCCTAGGAGCTCAAGGACCCAGGGCTTGTGACTTTGCAAAGACATTTAATCTCCCCCCTCCCCAGGAGAGTGCCAGGAGCAGTGCTGAATGAGACTCTCTACGGGCCCCACCTAGAGGAAGGGAAGACAGGTGAGGCTGTGGGAAGAAGAGGAGCTCAGATGACAGTACAGCGGTTGTCGAGGGACCAGCAAGTGAGCCCCCCAATCGGCCCACGGAGCGCTGGACACAAACTCACGGGGCAAGATGGCGTCCTGAGAGGTGCCTGGCCTAACACCCTGCCTCTGTCCAGCCCCTTGCCCTGTGATTTTTTTTCTTTATTGCCACCTGATATTATATTATATCATGATCGTTCATTTATTGTCTGTTTTCCCTACTAGAGTCTAACTTCTCTGGCAACAGAGCTTCATACGCGCACACAGAAAAACACCCCACCCAGCGTTATTCATCACCATTGGCATCTCCACTGTCTTGGACACGTATGCTCACCTAACCCCCCATGACTCGTGCTACAAGTGACTGTCACCCCAAATCACAGATGGAGACTCCCGGCTGCAGCTGGAAGTCAAGCCCAGCTCTCAGAGCACAATGCTGGTCATACTGAGGATATTATAGGGTGCAGGAAGGAGGGCATACATAAAGCTATAGAGAGACCTCCCCTTGGCTGCCCCTGACCTCTCTGGCCTCCGTGTGGAGGTCTAGTGCTTAGGCCTGAGCCTCATTTTGTCACATATAAAACAAAAGCCTGGGGGCTACGTCACTGGTTTTTAACCTCTTCCTTAGCAGAATTATTTCACCGAATATAATTCTGCGCACAGCTCCAGTAACACACAACGACTAACATTTTATTAGCGGGGCAGTGTTCTAGGAGTTTTGTGTGTATTAATTCATTTAAACTTCAAAACAGCCCAATGAGACAAGCACTAAGGTTATCCTATTTTTCAGATGAAGAAATTGAGGCGGAGTGCCCCAGTTCGCTCAGCCAGTAAGAGTAGTGAAGCTACTTAACTGTCTTGCTCACAAGGCCCACAGTCTCAACTACCATCTCTCAACAACGAAATGTTCTCTGTGGTCTGGAGTTTGAAGGGCTGTGGGTGAAGTCCCCCCCACCCCGCACCTTCCTCGTCAGATAAAATCCTTAGGTTCTGTATGCTGGTCAGGGCGGTCTGAAAAGGTCTCCTCCAGATGCAATGCAGTCATATCCCCGAATTCTCATTTCTCCCAGAGGTGTCAAGATAGAGGAAGAAATGCATATGGCAGACCTGTCCAGGTAGCATGGGCACAGGTATAGACAGCTGTCACTGGTTTGGGTAATATTAATAGTGTGTTAGTGCAGCCCAGGAGGGTCCGGTGAGCGTTAAGGAAACTGTGCCCAGGGCATGTTGTGATGTGATCAGGAGAACGGAGAAAGAGAGCATAGTGGCAAGAAAAGAAGGACTTGGCTGAAAGGCCAAGGGGCGCTACGTAACAAATGCTCGAGAGTCACTGTGGGGAGGCAGAGAACCTACCCAGGTGGGGAGGCAGCAAGCTGCGGCATGGCAGGGAGGGGTGAGGAGGACGAGCTGGGAGAGCCAAGGTCCAGAGAAGCTTCAGGAGTCCGGGCAGCAGAGAGGGGAGGATCTCCAATTTAAACCAGCGATGTCGCGGGCCAGGCTGGCACCCATTTGCACCGTACTCAAATGGTGTGATCGCTTATTTTCAATAGACAAGCCAATGGCACATCAGCGGCGGTGTGCCGATAAAAGTTTAACAGCCAGTTCTCCGGGGGCTCCTGGGTGGCTTGTGGGTGGAGCGTGTGACTCCTGATTTCAGCTCAGGTCATGATCTCACCATTGTGAGGTTGAGCCCCGAGTGGGACTCTGTACTGGGCAAATAGCCCACTTAAGATTCTCTCTCTCTCTCATTCTCTCTCTCTCTTTCTACCCATCCGCCGCTCATGCTCGCTCTCTCTCTCTCTCTCTCTCTGTGTCAAAAAAACAAAAACCACCAGGTCTCCAAAGAACAAAGCACTAATTTATAAGATTTGCTGACTTCCGTGGGGTAAAGACTCCTGTGGGGTCCGTGTCAAGTTACCAACGTGACAATGTCACTGAGCCCGGAATCGGGAAGAGCTGGGCAGCCGCACACCGTCATGCAGTGGAGTATTCCCACTGCACACGTAACAACAGATGTAAATAACTCAAGAGCACCGATGACAGAAAACTGTACTGAAATAAATAGGAAGTGCTAAGTTCTGAGTTCATTGCTATTCATTACCTTTGCTTTTCATACAGGCGATTCAATTGCAAGTCTACATAATTTTTAAGAAGGGCCAGGGCCCACAACCAACTCACAAATTTCCTGAAGATCTTACAGTCAACTCTAGAAGAGCCAATACCCGCCTCTCCACACACCTCTGCACTGGGTGTCTGCTAAGGCAGGCAGGGGAGTGGCCGTCAGCTGGAGGGCCCGGGAGGGCCCCAGGGCTCTGCCACGCCCACGCTTCGGGCACGCGGGACCCACATGGCTCAGAGCTCAGGGGCCCCCAACAGGAAGCAGGCGCTGAGAGAGTCTAGGAAATCATGTGCGCTGTTAATCCCGGCAGACAGTCCCGTTCCCACGTACACTTGAGAAAAGGAAACACGCTGGCCAGGCCGAGGTCCCTCGGGAATTTCGGGGATGTTGCTACAACAGGCCATGAAAGCATCTGACTGTGGGAACGCGTTAGAGGGGCAGCAGCCGGAGAACAAGGCGGGGCGGGGGGGGGGGGGGGGGGGCTCGGCAAAACCTATTAGAAAGGCCCAGAAAGAGGCAGTGATCCTGGTCCCACCATCCACCAGAGCCACCAACTCAATTGCTAGCCTTGAGCAAGGGACTTAGTTGGAATTCCTAAAGGCTGAAAATGTCGGGTCGTGGGCAGGGAGGCACTGGAAGAGGAAGATGGGGAAGAAGGGTGGCCAGCATTGGACCCTGCCTCCCCGCTCGCCAGGGTCTGAGGTTTGCCTAACAGACCTCCCCTTTGTGAAAGAGGAACGCTGAACGTGTGCCCAGAAGACCCCAGGCTCCTCAATGGTCTAGCAGACCATTACCCCCTGACCTCGTGGCAAGCCCAGGTTTTAAGGCGGCCAGATCTGAGGCCAATAACATCAAAAGAGGACCCACAAGAAGGTTACAGAAGGGTCAGATTTGGGAAAGAGGGCCCAGGAGGGGTGGGGCCGACTCGAGCCTGGCTGTGCCCTTGACCCACTATGAGAATCATGGACATGGAAAACGCCCAGGCTACATTCCCTCAGAGGGTCAGCAAGCCCCAAAGCGTCACTCCACTGCAGCCCACAGAGGTGACAGCAGAGATGACAGGTGACTAACACAGGAAGTGAATGCCACTGCGGAACAGGAGGGCTGCCAGATAAGCTACGGGACGCCCAGTGAAATTTGAAATCCAGATAAACAACAAATGACTCTCAGTATACACATATCCCCAAGTATATTGCATAGGACATATTTACACCCCAAATTATTCATTCTTTATCCGATATTCGCATAGAACTAGGTGTCCTGTTTGTTTTTTGTTAAACCCGGCAACCCTACAATTCCTCAAAGGCAAGACAAAGCTTTTATAGTACAGTTGTCCTCATGCCCTTCCTGCCATCCCACATGTCCCCAGGCACACAGGTCATTCCATGGCTCAGGACAGGTCACCAGGACAACCAACATCAACGTGAAATTGTAACAACAGGTTTCTGCCCCTGGCAGGTGACGTGCCAGGTGTCTACGTTCACCTGTCACTCAGCCTGTGAGTCTGGTAGCATTGTCATCATACCCAGTTTACAGATAAGAAAACTGGGCTCCAAAGGCCCAAACAAGGCGAGGTATGCAAGATTTGAAATTCCTTTTAGCATTCCTTTGCTCTTTTGTGACCAAAGTATCTGGTGCTCGTGATATAACACGCAGAAACTATGAGTAAGTAAAAAAAAAGCCAAAAAAATATTATCCATAGGTCCAACCCTACAGGCATTCTTGCTAAGAAGGTGCTGAAATCAATATTCCCAGAGATCTCCACTTCGAAGGGGAAGATGTGCTGCTTCTCTTCTTTGGAGATACTTTCTCCTGCACCAAGAGACGGACAAAGCCACACTCTCTTCCCAGGATGTGCCATCACCGTCTCCGCAGAAGTTGCCTGCAGGCCATCCCTAGCTGCCCTCCACCTCCTCTTTTTTTTTTTTTTTTTTTAAGTTTATTGTTTCATTTTGAGAGAGACAGAGACAGTGCAAGCAAGGAGGGGCACAGATAAAGGGAGAGAGAGAACCTCAAGCCCCCGATGCGGGGCTCAAACTCACAAACCGTGAGGTCATGCCCTGAGCCAAGATCAAGAGTCGGACATTGGACCGACTGAGCCACCCGGGCACCCCCACCTCATCTTTTTCAAAGCTGACGTGACAGTCCCGTCTGGTTGAGACACATCTCCTTTCTCTGTTTAGACCCAGGCTTGGCCTTGCTCTTAGGGCTGAAGTAAGACACTGAGTGACCCTGGTCTGGCGGATGCCCTCCACCCCCACTCTCCTCACGTGCCCCTTGTCCTTTGTGCTGTTTCAATATGAAGATTCTCCACATGTTAAATGTTCCATTTGTGGCGCCTGAGGATTGGCCAGGATCCAAGCAAAGACATTCCTGCCCAAGGTCCCACGGGTATGGGTCACGCGGTCAGGTCTCAGGGGATTGAAGCCAACCGAACCCCCAGATGACTCCTGCCCAGAGCCATCCCTCAGATCCCCCAGACATCACCCTGCAAGCTCAGATGTCAGCACATCTGGCTTTGGCCCAATCCAGACTCTCGATCCTTTGTATTTGAAATCAACTCCTAAAACTTGGGTTGATTGTTGTTTCTGGGAAAAGGGAAGGAATACGGACTCCACAGTGAAGCAGGAATATGTGCAGTGGTGTGAACAGAGCTTATTGCCATCTTTATTCCTCCCAACTCTCTTCTCTTCTCGCTTGCCCTCCTTTTCAGAGAGGCACTCACCGGTCTCCAAGGAAGACGAAGTAGCTGGGGATTTCAGACGTGGAGGAAAGTTCGGACTCACCACTCTCTCCCCAGTTCCGGAACGCTTTGTTGTTTTAGGATCAGGACGCGTCTTAGAATGGATGTGAACACGTGACATGGTGACCGCTCCTTTTGCCCTGCCTGTGCTGTGATTAAATGAACAATGGCACCTTGCGAAGCAGGAAATGTGACCGTTGTTCAGCTACTCCGGACGAAGATCATAGACTCACACACTGATCTCCTCTCCTTTCCCAAACCCCACCAAACCGTCCGAAAAAACCTGCCAGCAAACGAAGGTGTCAGTGACTAAATGGAAAAGGGAACAGGAGGGAGATGTTGAGGAGAGTGAGGAAGTTGTCATCTACAGGCCCGCAGACAGGAGGCACCAATAGGTGGTAGAACCCTCTGGACTCTGCAACAGGGGTCTCAGGTTCCTGAGGAGGAGGGGGCAGTGGTGGAAATAAGGTCCGGAAGACAGACTGCATATCGAGCTACAGAGCCTCCAGAAGCCTTCCTTAACCCACGGGGCCAGGCACCAGGCAAATGGCCCGTGGTCCTCAGTCATGATCAGCTGTGAGACACATGGATGAACCCAGTACAACCGTTCCTGACCCTGACCCTGACCCTGACCCTGCACAGAGCAGCTAGCAGGTGTCATCCCATCCACCCCAAACCCGCCCCGGGCCAGGCCAGAGAATGTCCAGTTCTGACATTTGAGGTCCACTGAGGAAAGACCAGCTCACTGCTGATGTACCTTCCAGGGAAGCCTACCTACTAACAAACCTGCCCTCTCCCCACCGCACAGGCAGACCGGGCTGCCGATCAAAATTGTAGGCCCTGATTCACAAATAAGAAAACAGAGGCAGGGGGTACCCAGCACCGTGAGAACTCCGAAACAAACAGAACAAAGGAGGCGCAGAGAAAATAGACGATGCAGAAAGCGGACGACTTCCAAAACAACAGCCGTTGAATCTTCAGTTACAATTTTGCCTCGATAATTAAATTTTTAACCACCCTAAAGTGCCAATAGCCGGAGATCGATCTAAAATTACCTTCCATTAAGAAGTCAGAGATTAGCCATCCAAGCATACAGAATATCGTAGAAGTCAGTTTCAAAGAAATACAACCAAAATAGATAAAAATGGCTCTCTGGGGGAAGGCTACGGCAGGGACTGCTCTTTTTCAGCATTTTCTAAATTACACTTTGAATTTGAGGTAATATAGGTTCCTGTGCGGTTGCAAAACACTGCGCAGACACCCCGTGTCCTCCTTACTAAGTCTCCCCAATGGTAACATCTTGTAAAAGTGTAGCAAAATATACTGACATTGATATAGTCAAGACAGAACATTTCCATCGCAGCAAGATTCCCTCGTGTCACCGTTCTGTGCCCAGTTCTCTCCCCCTCCCCCAGCCCACTCCTTAACCCCCAGCATCCACTAATCTGTTCTCCATTTCCAGGATTTTGCCACTTCAAGAATATTATATAAACGGAATAATATAGGATGTCACCTTTGGGGGCTGGCTTTTTTTTTTTTTACCTTGCCTACTCCTCTGAAGATCCCTTCACGTCGTTGTGTACGTTACTAGTTTGTTCCTTTTTACAGCCGAGCGGTACTCCAGGGGATGGAGGTACCATTGCTCGTTTACCTGTTCACCTACTGACAGACATCTGCTCTGTTTCCACTTTCTGGCTATTATGAATAAAGCTCCTGTGACCATGACGGTACAGGTTTCTGGGCAAATATACGTTTTCATTTCTCTGCAATAAATACCCGGAAGTATAATTGCTAGGACACATGGTAGTTGCCGGTTTTGTTTTTTAAGAAACTGCCGAATTGTTTTCCAGAATGGCTAACACACCTTTCATTCCCACCAGCAACATAGGAGTGATCCAGGTTCCCCACAGCCTTGCCAGCACCGCAATGAGCCCCTGTTCTCTATTTTAGCAATTTCAACAGGTGCGTCGTGACAAGTGTTGTGATTTTAACGTGCATTTCCCCAAAGGCCAGTGACGGTGAACCTCTTCTCGTGTGCTGATTTGCTGTCTCTATAGCCTATCTGGTGAAATGTATGTGTGTGTCTTCTCCTCGTTTCTAATTGGATTCTTTGTCTCTTGCTGTTGAATTTGAGAGATTTTTACATAGTCCAGATAGAAGGCCTTTCTCAGACATGTGTTTAAAAATATGCTCTGCAACGTGTCCTTTTAGCATATTAACCGAGTCTTTCATGGCACAAAAGTTTTTAATTTTGATGAATTCCAACGTATTGAGTTTTTTTCTTTTTCTTTGTGGGTGGTGCTTTTGATGTTATATCTAAGACTCTGCCTAGCCGTAGGTCCCAAAGATTTTCTCCTATGTTTCCTTTTGAAGATCCTATATTTTTTAATTTTATATTGAAATCCATATTCCACTTCTTTATTTTTTTATTTTTATTTTTTCTGAGAGAGAGAGAGAAAGAGAGAGACAGAGAGAGGGGGAGAGAGAGAATCCTAAGCAGGCTCTGGCTGTCAGCTCACAGTCTGATGCGGGGTTCGAATCCACAAACCGTGAGATAGATCATGACCTGAGCCGAAATCAAGAGTGGGATGCTTAACGGTCTGAGCCACCCAGGTGTCCCCCAACATTCCACTTTTATTTATTTATTTTTTAAATATTTTTAATGTTTATTTTTGAGAGAGAGCAAGACAAAGTGTGAGTGGGAGAAGGGCAGAGAGAGAGGAAGACACAGAAGCCCAAGCAGGCTCCAGGCTCTGAGCTGTCAGCACAGAGCCAGATGCGGGGCTCGAACTCACAGACCGTGAGATCATGGCCTGAGCCAAAGTCAGACGCTTAACCAACTGAGCTACCCAGGTGCCCTGCCACTTTAAAAATGTTTGCTAGAGTTCTCAAGTAAAACCAGCTGGGCCTGGAATTTTTTTGGAAGATTGAAATTATAGATTTAATTTATATAATAGTTATAGGAATATTTAGGTTATCTATTTCATGCTGGTGAATTGTGTGGTTTGTGGTTTAGAGAATTTGGTTCATTTTCATCAAAGCTGTTGAATTGTGTGAAATTGTTTTAGTGTCCCCTTTTATCCTTTAATGACAGAAAGATCTGGAGTTGAATTCAGTATTTTATTTCTGGTATTGGTAATATGTGTCTTCTCTACTGTTGTCAATTTTGTTAGAAGTTTATCAATTTTATTGATCTTTTCAAAGAACCAGTTTTTCTTTCCTTGGTTTTTCTCTATTGTTGGTTTTCAATTTCACTGAGTTCAGTTCTTTTGGTCTCCTTTGGGTTTATTTTGCTGTTCTTTTTCTCTGGAGCGTTGGAATTCAGATTACTGATTTGAAATCGTTCCTGCTTTCTAACGTAAGCATTTAGTGCTATAAATGTCCTTCTCAGTGCTGCTGCTTTAGTTGCTTCCCACAAATTTTGATATTTTGTCTCTTCATTTTTATTCAGAATTAAGTACTTTTTAATTTCCTTTGAGGTTACCTCCTTGACAAATGAATTTCTAAGTGCTCTGAGAATGTACTCTTAATTTTCTGTTACTGACCTCTAATTGGATTCCATTGTCGTCAGAGATCTTATTCTGTATGATTCCAATGGCTTCAAATCTGTTGAAGTTTGTTTCATGACCCAGAATGTTTTGGTGAATGTTACATGAATGCTTGAAAATAAAAATGTGTATCTTGAGGCCGCTGGATGGAATGTTGTAAATGTCAGTTAGATCCTGTTGATGGATGGCATTGAGTTCTTCTGTATCCTTGTCGAATGTCTATATAGTAGCTTTATAAATTACTGAGTTAGGCATATTAAAGCCCCTGATTGTAATCAGCTTGGCTCTATTTATTCTGAAGCTCTGATGTTTGGTGCATTTACATTTGAAATTACTACACTCTTGGAGTACTGATTCTTTTCTCATTAAGCAATGTCCCTCTTTGTCCCCAGTAGTCTTCTTTGTTCTGAAGTTTACTTTATCTGATATTAACATACCTACTCTTTTCCTTTTTAATGTTTCCATGGTGTATTTTTTTCCATCCTTTTACTTCCAATCCACCTATATGGTTAAATTTAATGTGATTATCTTATACATGAGCGTATAAGACAAGTTGTGTCTATGGGGGGTTTTTTGTTGCTGTTATTGTTCTTTATCTGCCAACTTCTGTCTTTTAATTATTGGATCTAGATCATTCACATTTGAACACCTTCTCTTCACTACATTGGTCAGGGATTCCCATCCTGATGTTATAGGGATAACGGAAGACCTCACACCCAACACGGGTCAGATGAGATTAATAGCAATTTGTTAATGACTGACACTCACGGCCTGGGGAAGGAGGAGTCAGGGCCACATGGGGCCTGCACTGTGGAATACGGTTGGTTCACTAACCAACAGGAGGCATGGGAGGCAGACTTTGCAGTACCAAGAGTATGGGGTGACCCCTGTATCCCGTGGGATGACGTGATTGGTGCGTTTGAATAACCCCGTGGGCTGGCAAGGGTCTGAAGCCTGCTGTTGGAGGGTAAGCAGGCTCTGTATCTGATCCCCATGGCGAGGAGGGTTGATTGACTGGTGGGCTTTACCTGCCAAGATGCATCGTCATTAAACTTCTAATGACCGAAGACAAATAAACAATTCTGAAAGAGGCTAGAGAGAAACGAGGCATTACCTACAGGGGAGCAGCGACGTGAATGGCAGCAACTCCTCCTCTGAAATCACAGAAGCCCGAACGAAGCAGCACCACATCCTGTTGGTGTCAAAAAACAAAAACAGGGGCGCCTGGGTGGCGCAGTCGGCTAAGCGTCCGACTTCAGCCAGGTCACGATCTCGCCGTCCGGGAGTTCGAGCCCCGCGTCGGGCTCTGGGCTGATGGCTCAGAGCCTGGAGCCTGCTTCCGATTCTGTGTCTCCCTCTCTCTCTGCCCCTCCCCCGTTCATGCTCTGTCTCTCTCTGTCCCCAAAAATGAATAAACGTTGGAAAAAAAAAAATTAAAAAAAAAAACAAAAACAAACCCCTCAAAACTGGCCATCCCAAATTATATATCCAGCAAAATTACCTTGCAGGAAGGAAGGGGAAAGAAGACCTTCTCAGATGAAGGAAGACTGCAGAAGGAGCTCAGTCATCAGCAGCCTCTCTTTGAAGAATGACTGAAGAATTTGCTCTAAGCAGGAAGAAAATGGTAACAGCAGAAGTGTAGCACTTCAGGAAGGAAGAACAACAAGTGGTAAATGGGGACAGCTTCTCAGGACTTTTACAGATTAATGTTGAGGTAAAAGTATCACACCTTTGTGTCTGCCGAGTAGGAGTGTGAAAGACCTGCTCCCCATATGGCTTCCCAGCTGGGGGGTATAAGGGCTGCCTGCCTCTACCAGGGGGTGTCCTCTCCCCCCCCCAAGGGAATGAGAGAGTCACCACCTGCTTCCACCCACAGGACATGGAACATATAGAAGATTAGTCCTCTCTCGTCCTGGAACCGGGACAGTTTTTCGGTTGGTGTTTGACTGCTGTAGGGCGGGTGCCCTGCAAAGGTTTTCTGTTCTCCTAGGAAGCTCACTTCCTGGTCTTCTGGCTAAGGAGACGCAGGCTTTTCTTGGAGCCTTGTTTGTTCGTTTGTTTGTGTCTGTTGATGGTTCTGAGTTACAAAGTATTCCCGCACTTTATCCCATTTAGAAGGAAAACAAACAAACTGAGCTCCCCACCGTGTCATTCCTCAAGTCCTGACGTCCCTAAGCAGTCCACCTTCTCCTTTTCCCCTTTCAGAGACTTCCTGTGTTGGTCATGCTATGTCCAAGGATTTTTCTTTTTTTTTTTTAGTTGTAAGAGGAAAGGCCTGGGAGGAATGGAATCACCCCATTTGGGCTGGAACTAAAATCCAGCAAACGCTGGAGTTGAAGAGGAAAAATTTTGCCAACCGACGACTGCAATTTCCTTATATCTAAAACATCATATGTAGAATTATTTTCCCCGCAGCTTGTGAACGCCTAAAATTTTGATTTTTTTTTTTTTTTTTTTTTTTTTTTTTTGTAGCTGCTTTGAAATCATTCCATCAAGGAAGTCACTGGTGAACTACCGATCTCTTTTCATCATGTCTGCTAAGAAGGTCTCATTTGTGTCTAATTTCACTCGGCTTCAGATTTTCTTTTTTATTCCTTCCCAATATTTCCCCCTCCCAGTGCATCTC
>NW_024412419.1:37439142-37472711 GCF_014898765.1 Herpailurus yagouaroundi
GACGCGGGGCTCGAACTCACGGACCGCGAGATCGTGACCTGGCTGAAGTCGGACGCTTAACCGACTGCGCCACCCAGGCGCCCCAAGCCATTCGTGTTCTAAGTGCACAGTCATTGGGCTTCTTAAGAGGGATGTGGGGCAGGGTCTTTCGCTTGAATGTTTAGGTGGTCTTCCACAACCCATTTGGCTGTGAGACCAGAACTGAAAGGAGGTGTGGAACAAAAGTCCTTTTGAATTCCATTCCTTTTCGGGAGAAAGCACAGCGTCTGCCTTTTGTTTGAGGTAGAGACGCACTGCCGTCCTGACTGAAATCAGAAACTCGTGTTGACACCTACTGCTTTTCTAAGCCATTTTGTTTGTAAGTACTTCATATTTACAAGCGTCAAGAATGTACCCTCTTCATCGGGATGTGGAGAGGGCTGTGGACTTTCTCCTTTACAGCATTTTTCTTAAGCTGGATTCATCGTGCAACACTTGTTACTTGCAGGGTAGGGGGCGATTCTGGAATACATACAGGCGTTTGCTCAATTCCTGGGTTTTCTAATGTCAAAAGACTTGCTCTCTCACCCACACCACGTTATTTTTTCCAGAAATCTTTCTGAAAAGTATGTCATAATTGTAGCTGGTCTTTGGTTTTCATTTTTTTAATTTCATCATGTGTGTGACATATCTAATCCTGCATTTTTAAATTCATTTTGTAGGTGTGTTTCTTCCTTAGTCCACAAAAAGAGAGAGAGAGAGAGAGAGAGTACCTTGACTGCGATAGGCCGCTCCATCCAAAACGTCAGTGTAGGCAAATTAGAAGCCCGGCTGAAAATCATCATGTTCCTCCAAGCAACATCTATCAATTCCTTTTGTTCTTTGCTTTCACAGGCATTTGAACTTGGGTACCACCGTCCTTATCATTTGTTTGGATTCTTGGTTTAAGCTGAGCTTGCTTTGGATGCCAGATGGCTTATCCACATCAGAAACAATGCAGAGCTCCAGAAGAGAGTAATTTACAAAAAGCACTTGCTCAGCGGACGGCGCAGTGTTGTACTTCGGGCCCGCGTCTTCTCCCTCCACAAAGGAACTTTCGGAGATTACAACTTGTTTCCCGTGCGCCGGCTCTGTTCCCCCTGGCTCTTCCGGAAGGGTTTGACTTCTCAAGAAAACACAACTCTTTGCGGTTGCTGCTGCTGCTGTTGTCCAAGAGGGCTCTGACCCTCCACGCTAGATAGCTTTACAACGAAAATTCTTCCTCTGTTGGCACCCACTGAGCCTGGAGCCTTAGATGCATGCCCGGCACGTCTGGGGTGAGGTGCAGGATGTTGGCGCTCCGCGCCAATTCTAAATTTGGTACAAGGTCTGTGCTGATTTTGCTTCCTTCTCATTTGAAATAAGATAATTGATATTTTATCAGAGGAGTTCATCAGCGCTCCCTCCCAGAGCTTTAATGTCCTTTCGTAGCTTTTCAGATATCATGACAGAAGGCAAATGAAGGAAACATGTTTCCCCAACGGGCTCATTTTTCAGCGTTTTCAATTTGTCATCCATTTTCATAGACTTTTAAGACGGCATCCTTTTCACTGTCACGTTGTTTACTTAGATTCCACCCTGGAAACGCTCTCTGCTAAGGATGCCCATGGCTTTGGGACGCGTGGTACTTTCAGCACCCACATACTGAGTCCAAAGAGGGGGGAGCAGTTAAGCTTCCAACTTCAGTTCAGGTCATGCCTCATGGTTCGTGAGTTCGAGCGCCACATAGGGCTCTGCGCTGACAGTGGGGAGGCTGCTTGGGCTTCTGTCTACCTCGCTCTCTGCCCCTTCCCCACTCGTGCTTTCTTTCTCTCTCTCTCTCTCAAAAATAAATAAATAAACGTTAAAGAAAAGAACAAAGAGCCTCCTCTGTACTGGGCAACGGAAAATGAGGCACTTCTATGCAAGCGAGATGCTTGTCTACTTCGTCACTCGGGCCCCCTTCCTCAGTGCGCTGGCACACTGGCCTCCTTTCTGTCCCTGAGACATGCTGACTCTGCTGCACGGTGGCCCTCCCACTGGCCATTCCTCTGTTAGAATGCTCTTCCCTGCCCCCCACCGGGCAGCCACCCTCCCCGTTCGGGACCCATCTTCCATATACACGCATCACCACCAGTCACGGCCCATCATTCCACTCCGACTCTTTTGTGGCGGCAATGGTGCCTTGGGTAGCTCTTATTAAAATGAAATCACCCGGAATACTTACTGGTTAGGTGTTCAACCTCTCGCTGCCTTGTAGAATGTGAATTCCGTTCAGGCAGGAACTTTGACCATCCTCTTCTCAGCCGTGGCCGCATAATAATAATGTCCAATATACCATGGGTACTGCGTGAATATTTGCTCAGATGAATTGCGTAGACTCCAAATGAAATGATTGGAAAGGACATTAATGAAACTATCAACACGTAGATATATTTTTGCCTTGATCTGAGGGATCACTAAGAGAAACAAAGATGTCCAAGTCAAGTGTTTGACATGAATTGCTCTGGTCTTGCAACCAGAAAGGAACATTCTGTTAAAGCTATATTCGACGAAGGAAGAAGAGTTACCCGTCCACCTCCTCTCCTTTCATTCGTTGCTTCGTGCATTCGGCCACTAGGCACTGGAGCATGTCCTGCGGCCAGATGCCTGCCAGGAACCAGGGAATGAGACGAGGGCACCCTATTCCTGTCTTCACCACCCTTGCCATCTAGACACATGGTATGTGCAAGGACAAGGATGCATACCTGGGGCCCTGGGAGCACAGAGCAGAGTAAGTCACCAGAGATCAAGGTGCACGGAGATGTCAGGAGATGGCTGAAAAGTGCCAGTATGGGCAGGCATCCAGGAGGCCAACCTTGAGGGAAAAGCACAAGCAGCAGCAGGGCTCATGGGCAAAGGTTCAGCAAGGAGGAAACAGCCCAGAAGCAGGGGCAGGAGCAAGAGACCAGGAGACTGGTGTCCAGATGGGGTGGGTGGCCTGTGCTACGTCCCTGGTGGCTGTGAGCCCCGGTGGGGGCCAACCCTTCCCTCCAGCGTTGTTATGATTGTTGAGAAGAAGGAGAAGCGTGGTCAACATTAAGTGAACACTTCTTGGTGACATATGACATACTCGATCTCCTTTCATCCATCACGACGTTGTGACAATGTGGGAACCATTATTCAGCTCGCTCCGTCTATGTGAAACGAAGGCTTTGACAGCTTGGCTGGCGGTCCCAAGGTTGCACAGCTAGTAAGTGGCAAGTCTGGGCCAGAACTCAGGTCTGTCTCCTCTGGATATGTCAGAGGGCCTGGACTGTGCATCAGGCTCCCACATCCAACAAAAGTCCCCTCACGGTCTCCCACGCAGTTCCTTTCTCTGCACCCAGGCTTGGCCTGGCCTGACCTTGACATGCCTATACAGGGGGCTCTGGACTGGTTTCAGAGGAGGAGAGCACATGTGCAAAGATGGGGACAAGGAGAGCATATGATCAAAGAGAAACAAAACCGAGCCCTATGCACCTATAGCAAAAGCATCTGGAAAGTCAAAAGCCCCCGGAAAGTCAAAAGCCCAAATAGAGTTGGGCGGAAATGCTAACTACATTACAAAAGGGTTTTGTTTTGGATGTTTGCATGCTGGGGTTTTTTTTGTTTCTGTTTGCTTTTGTGGATTTTGATCTGTTTTTTAAATCATTTATTTGTAGCAATACTGTGCAACGTTTACTATTTGCCTGGTATCTTTCAATATCAAATGAGCATCGAAGTTGTTCCTGCCCTCATGAGTGCATCCAAAAGACAAGGCTTTCACTACGTACAGCATGTGACTCATCCAAGATCAGGCACCACAAACCCTGGAAGGAAGGCAAGGCGTGGGGACATGGGGTGGGGAAGAACTGGGAAGATCTGGAGCAGAGGGGAAAAGAGGATGAGGAGTGGGGCAGAAGGGAGGTGTTCTTCCCACGTCTATGAACCAGCTGTACTGGCTCTTGAGCGATCCTAAGTTGCCTCCTGAGTGAAGGCTGGGGTATGAACACACCCGAAATACTGGTCTGAAACTTAAAGAGAAATCAAGGGTGCAGAGAAGAAAAGCCAAAGGATGAAATCAATGACAAGAAACAACATAGAAAGCAAACTACATTCTGGAGAAGACCGAGAAGCACATGACGGTGAATAACAGCTTTTTACATTTCTGCCAAGTCATTTTAAAACCATGTGAATTCCATAATCGGGAGGTGCTGGTTCAGATGGAAACACCCATGCTTGACCACAGCGGTTTCTGGAAGCCGCGGGGGACGCTGAAGCCTCTCCTTTATGGAAGATGTTCAAGGGCACGCTGACCCGACACCTGCCTGGGCTTGGTGGGGGGAGGGGGGGGTTGCTGCAGCCCCAGAGATAAATGAGAGGGCATATTCAGGTGGCTCTCGTAACCCCAACTGCCCTTGCACGGAAAGAGATAAATGGGCAGTCCATTTTGAGATCCAAAGGGCAGTGCAGTGGAAAACAACCTGAATGATGAAATCTCACCAAAACCCCCCTGAGAGTCATGCAAAGGTGTGTATACAGCTTGTGCTTAAATAAGCGGAAAAAAAAAAAAAAAGCCATGTAGACAGAGAGATGTGTACATATAGGGCAAAAATTGAGCCCCTAAATTTTAGAGATCATTGTAAAGCACTTAGTTTTCATGTTGGGTGGGGATGCTCCTTATTAAAAATAACAAACAAACAGGGGCACCTGGGGGGGGTTCAGTCGGTTGGGTATCTGACTTCGGCTCAGGTCATGATCCCACGGTCCGGGGGTTCGAGCCCCCCATCCGGCTCTGTGCTGAGAGCTCACAGCCTGTGGCAGCCGGCTTCAGATTTTCTGTCCCTCTCTCACTCTGCCCCTCCCCCGTTCATGCTCTGTCTCCCTCTTTCTCTCTCAAATACACATAAACATTTTTAAAAATTTTTAATAAAAAATAAAAAACAAAAAAAAGAAAGCATTTGATGATACTGAGTGCCACGAATCAGAGGTCTCAATTAATCTGGTTTTGTGCTCCTGATCAAATGATTGGTAGGATGTAGTCTTTTAAAAAACAGAAGCTAAATCTCTGGGTGAAAGGATCATGAGAGATTTTTATTTATTTTTCCAAGTTTTCTTGGAAAAGTTGTATATTCATAATCAGAGATCAGCAGGAAGGAAGGTATTTTCAAGGAAAAATAAACATTATGGCTCCACATTTAGGCTTTCCACTTCTCAGCCTAATTTTTATCAGTCTCCTAACTGTATCAGTTCTTAGGCATCGGGTTTCCTCTTGAGTGACAGGACATTTCCTAAGCCGGGCCCGGTTCTCCTGAGAACACGCAGCAGCCCAGCACAAAGCCAGGCCTCCCAGAGGATGCCTGGTCATGTCTCTGGCCCCAGACCCCTGCTCTGAATGCCAATGTCTAACCCACAGTGTGTTTTCCCAAGCCAAGGCGCCTTCTCAGGAGTGGGCCCATTGCCATGCTGGCTGGGGAGAATCACCGCCCGGCCCAAGCCATTCAGCTCAGACACTGGCCCCTGGCCAACGTCCGTCCCGTGAGCCCAGGAGCTGCCAGTCTGCTGGGGTCAGGAAGCCGTCATGAGCTGGCAGAAGTCTGGAGCACACACAAGCTCACTCTGAGGTCCTCTTATTCTCCTGGTGTTTACAATTCTCTCTCAAAAGACACAATGCTTTCCTAAATAAAATTAGTTATGGCAGCAAAAGTGAAAAACAGGCTCCCTCTCCTTCCTTCCCGTAGACACAGAGAACTTCAAGGCTGTCTCCATCAAAAGTGGGCAGTCCAGCCTAAGAGCAGGGATGGCCACAAAGGGGAGATCAGAGCTCTCCCCCAACGGTGAGTCGTTGTCATTGCATTTCCTACAAGGTAAAGGAACGTGGCCTCCTGTCAAGTGAGGACTTCTGTGTCTGAAGATTGTAAAACAAGAATGTGTTTGGAAATCCCAAGTGGGTCTGGGAAATCCCCATGGGTTACTACAGATCTGTATCTCCACCTGACTCAAGTATTTCCTTGGTCAGGCCTCGGACCAGTTCCATAACCTCTTGGAGCTTCTATTTCCATCTCTAGAAAATAACAGTAATAATACTAACAGGACTGGATGAGGATTAAACATAGACATTAACTGGTATACGGAATGCCCTCAATAATTACTGGTTATTATTGTTGTCGTATGTTTTCCTAATGGCAAGTGTTGTGACACCGAGGCTTCCTGGCCAAGGGAGACTGGGATCCGAGAGCAGAGCACCGCATGAATGATCACTGCTCCTCCTGGCGACCCAGGTAGAGCGCCTCCGGAAGAAAACCAGCCAGTGACCACCATCTTAAGTCATGCCTGTCCTGGGACCATGACGTGGACACCCGGATGAGAGTTGGGAAAGTCACGTCATCTCAAATGCTCCTCATTTCATTGAGGACAGGGCATATGCCGAAAAGCAGTACCCGAAGCTGGAGGAGAAATGGGGCAATTTGGACAAACCTCTTATCATATCTGAGGATCCGTTTCTTCATTTCGAACGTCTGGACCAAAAATGAGAGGCTGAAAATAAAAGTTCGTTGTAAACAGTCAGGGGGCTCTCAGCTACACTGCCGTAGAACCTTCCACAGGAGTGCGTTCTAAGATCACACCATACAAACCACACGTGCGCCTTCTCAAGGGACCCCGGAAATGCGTGGATGCTGATGCAGAGTCAAAGGAGATTGTCAGGGCTGCTGAGGGTGCAGGCGAAAATCCCCCGGCGGGGTCCTCACCTCTGCAGTTGGTGATCCAGGTGACGTTTCCGGAACACAAACCATGCACTAACACCCTACTTGGAGCTTTTGGCTCTCTGTGTACGATGGAGAGAGCTGGATCAAGCAGGACATCCGACATGGGAAGTCATATAGAAGTGAAGATACTCCCCGCGTTGGAAATAATACTAGTCCGAAAACTAGTTGAACACTTGATAGATAGGTTATGGTTTCGACGTGCACTTCCTGCTAATAAAGGGTGCCGGGCCCATCCTTCACAGTAGCAGGCATCTTTGTGATATCCCTGAGTGAGAAGGGTTTTAAAACAAGGACCTGCCTCAAAAGAAAAAGACCAAGTCCAATCTAAAGGATCTCAGCAGGATACAGGAATGGTATAGATTGTTTAGAGAACAAGAAACTGTTTGTGTGAGACTCAGGATTAGAAAAATTTAATTATATCATCCTGCTGCATCATCCGGTTTAATTATATCAGCCTTCTAACTATTGCTCAAAATCCAGAAACTGTAAAAGATGAAAACATTCAACTACATTTAAAAAACAACTTTTTTGTGGTCAAACAATATGTATATCATAGGCAAACACAAAAGGTGAATAGTAGACTAGGGTGAGACATTGCAACTCCTAACTCAGACAAGACATAATCGCCTTAATGTATAAAGAGCTCCTAGAAACCAATAAGAGAAAGCATAAAACCCAATGGACAAATGAACGAAGAACGTGAGGAGACTTTTCACGGAAAAGGAAATGCAAATGGTCCCTAAACCTATGAAACCACCATAATAGGGGCATCTGGCTACCTCAGTCAGTTGAGTGTCCAACTCTTGATTTTGACTCAGGTCATGATCTCATGGTTCGTGGGATTGAGCCCCATGTCAGGCTCTGCACTGACAGCATGGAGTCTTCTTAGGGTTGGCAAAATTCCAGTAGTATTCTGATGTGACTCTAACTAGCTCACAGGAGCCCGTTATTAAATTTTCAGGAATTTAGCAAGCCAGTCGTTAAATGCAGCCACTATTACAATGTTTAATTATATAAACTTGTAATTAATACATTAGATTAAAAGCAGAGGAAGTAAAACCCAGAACTTCCTGATTACATTACTACATTTCAGTATCACCCGTGTGACCTGCATCACTTGTGTCGGTGTGGTGGAAGCAGCATGCGATGGTGTGCTATTGCCCAGCTCTTCCCAAATCCATGGTCAGAGACTTCGTGGTGGTAGCTGGAAATCAGCCTGAGTGGGAGTAGTTACACCATGGAAATCAGCAGACACTGCAAATCAGGGCTTTTACACTTCTCGTGTTTTGGGGGGTGCTTTTCAGACAGGTGGCTGTTAAGCATTTACCAGCAGTCCCCTGCAGAATCCCGAATGTTAACAACATCAGAAAGGCCATTGAGGGGGAGGGGAGCAGGTACTCTCATTCACTGCTGATGGTGGGGGGCGGGAATTATGATAGAACCCCATTGAGGGGCAGTTTGGCAACATGTACCAATGTTGAGATTTGCGTTTTGCCCAGCAATTCCCCTTCTGAGGATCTATCCTACAGCCCTGCCCGCGTGCGTGTGAAATGAGGGAATTGTGGGCTTACCCGGCAGGGCTTGTAATAATAGTGAGTTGGCCAGGATCCTTCACAGGGGAAGGGTGAAAGCAAACAGTCCATCCCGACACTGGTCCCCTATGCAGCTGTGACAGAGGAGGGGGAGTTATGGAAAGACCTCGAAGGCCTGGTACAGGGAAAAAGCAAGGCACAAAACAGGATGCCTCTTGTTTCGTGTTTTTGCTTGTTTGTATTCGCGGACGGGAACTGTAAATGATAGGTGAGTACTAATTAAAATCAGTTACCAGGAAGTGGTTATGGGGCCTATGGGACGGATGGGAGAGAAACTTGTTTCTGCATACATTTTAATATGGTTTTCATTTTTAAATTTTTTTTTAACGTTTATTTATTTTTGAGACAGAGAGAGACAGAGCATGAACGGGGGAGGGGCAGAGAGAGAGGGAGACACAGAATCGGAAGCAGGCTCCAGGCTCTGAGCCATCAGCCCAGAGCCCGAGGCGGGGCTTGAACTCACCGACCGTGAGATCGTGACCTGAGCCGAAGTCGCAGGCTCAACCGACTGAGCCACCCAGGCGCCCCTGGTTTTCATTTTTAAACTGTGTGAATATATTCTCTGTTCAAAAATGGTTAAGTCATTCTTGGGGGATGTTATTTATTGTGACGGAATATGGTTACAGCAGCTTTTCCACCTTAGAATATATACACCTTAGAATATATACACCTTAGAATACTTTGTCAATAAAGAGAAAAGAGAAAATTATGTACAGACGCTGTGGTCCTTGACACAGATACGTTTACTAGAAAGTTGACGGGCACCTGGGTGGCTCAGTCGGTTAAGCGTCCGACTTCGGCTCAGGTCATGATCTCACGGTCCGCGGGTTCGAGCCCCACTTCGGGCTCTGTGCTGACACCTCAGAGCCTGGAGCCTGTTTCGGATTCTGTGTCTCCCTCTCTCTCTCTGACCCTCCCCCGTTCATGCTCTGTCTCTCTTTGTCTCAAAAATAAATAAACATTAAAAAAATTTTTTTTAGAAAATTGAGATGAAAGCAAACATCAATGGCAAAACGATTGAAGACTGTGTGTAAGATGTTATTGCTGTTGCTTGGCAATCCCCAGGAATCACCGCATTTATTTCTGGAGAGGGCCTGAAGGGATCGTCCATGACTGCACTCAGATGTGCTAAGATATTTTCCTGCCCTAGGAGCTGGGAAGCACCAGTGTGGCTTTTTGATGGGGCAGGAGGCGGGGCCTTAAGGTTATGAAGCTGCAGACAAGCAGGCAGGTGGTATGGAAATCCCAGCAGACTTGGCTGCTGTCTTCAGCATTTGCAAGCCAGTCAGAGCCACGGGCTGCCCCCCACTCCGGGGCTCGCCACCTGCCAATGTCCCACGCTGTTCACAGGCCAGGCCCAGAGGGAGTGGGTGGATTACCGTACCCCTGGGAGCACCAGTCAATGATGGAGGTCCCTCCTTTCATGGACATCAGTGTGACAGTGGCCTTTGCAGTTCCCGAGCACAGAGGCATCTCCAGCCACACAGAGGGAAACTGCCTCTCCAGTGGCCCCCACTGCCCCACAAAGGGATTCATCTCCTTCTCTTGTCTGCCAAGGTCAGGTCCACATCCTTCCACCTTCTCCTTCACTGCCATAGCTATTTCTGTGCCTTGAACACACCATGCTTCTTCCTGCCTCAGGGCCTTTGCACTTGCTCTTCCCTTTTCTCCAGATCCTTCTCATGATTCGGGAGGTAAGAGTTTCGGCTCTGGGAGTCAGACTAGCTGCCTGTTTCTGTGCCTAAGAAAACCACAGGCTTGGACATGCTCATGGAACCTTGATGTTTCTAGAATAAGCAGTAGACTCCCAACCCAACTAAGCCTCAGCAGGCTCAGCATTTCCTCCTCAACAGACCTACCAAATGGGGGTTGGAGGAGAAGGGTACAGTTTCTTGCCTTTCGGATTCTTTTTTCCCCCCTTAGTAAGAAGCATTTTACTCTTTCTGCCCTCCTTAATTAGCTAAAGGGTGGGCTCTCCTCAAAGACCTAGCTTTTGCCTTGTGAAATCTCAAACTGAGATGAAGAAGGCAAAGACTCTCAGGAATTGGCAGGCTCTTTTCAAGCGACGGTAGCAAGAGCTCCGGGGTCAACTGTCCACCAGATGCCATGAGACAGTGAGGGCTTGTCATGTAGCAGGACATCGTACTGGCTGCAGCTGGGTGGGGGAGCCGCTCACCTGTGCATCTGGGGGTGCGGGCTTAACACGGCGCCTGGACTCCCAGCAAGGTGCTGGGGGCTTGGGGGGGTGTCATCAAGCATGGCAGGACTTCCGGTGTGATTGGAGGGAGGAATGATCCTGTGTTCCTTCTGAATAAGTGGGTGGAACTTAAAAAACATCAATACCACCAGATCTAAGATGATATAATGAAGGTTTCTGGCAGTCCGTGAGCTCAGCGCCTCCACTATTGACACTCAGGGACTTGACCCTTGAGGCTTTTTTGTTAAGTGATGCCAGTAGGTGATATACATACAGATAAGGAGGAGGGTTTGTTGTTGTTGTTGTTGTTGTTTTTAAGTTTATAGTAAGAAAATGGAATCGGAAGAAGGCAGGAGAGGAAGAGAAAGAAACCGTTTCATTGCTTACAGGCTACAGTCGGGGCTCAGTGGCTGTGTGCAGACGGAATACTTATGGTGTCGTGATGCCCACTGGGAAAGATCCAGAAGGATACTGCAGCCGGGGTGTAAAGTCACAAAGGCCGTCTCTCACCAAAATGCCGAAGACTGACTCCACTGCCCGTGACTTCCTGACTAGGGAACTAGCAGGACAAAGGGTTCCATCCACTGAGGAAGACTAGGTCAGGGTAAGAAGGCAGAGATGACTGGGACACCTGGGTGGCTCAGTCGGTTGAGCGTCTGACTTTGGCTCAGGTCATGATGTCATGGTTCGTGAGTTCGAGCCCCGTGTCGGGCTCTCTGCTGTCAGCACAAGGCCCTTGATCAGCTTCAGATCTTCTGTCCCCCCACCCGCCCTGCCCCTGGCCTTCTCTCTGTACCTCCCCTGCTCACACACTCTCTCTTGCTCTCTCCAAAATAAATAAACATTTTTAAAAAGGCAGAGATGAGTAACCACCCTTCCTATAAGTCAGGAATGCCAAGGCAGCTAAGATACAGCCCTGACAGGGCCAAGGGGGACAGCTATAGGACTAGGAATTTCAGTAGGATGTGATGAGAAACAGGAACACAGGGGAGTGTGGAACCCTGTGGGGGTAGAGTATAGTCAGGATAGACTCCCTGGAGGAAGTGGCACTAAAGCCCTCAAGGCTGTAATAGACAAGGGTATGGCTGGAGGGCAGGAGCCTCGAAGGAGGCAACCCTTTGCCCCCTTCTTCTCTGTTGCTGGGTGAAAAGTGAGCCGTCCAGGCTCGGATGGCATTTTCCCAGATCATCCGGAAAGTTCAGGCAGGTTTGACCTGAGTCAGAGCCTAAGGGAGGGCAGTGAAGCTGCTATTTCATCAAGGTCAGGCTGCACAGCCATCCAGACCACCTACACTTCCTCTCAGCATCGCACCAGCCAGACCCCGTGTTCACGAGGCCGCGCCAACAGCACATCAGCCCCGGAGGGGCCCCGGGCAGAGCGAGCGGTGCGCGGCCAGAGGACTCACGGTAATGACACCACCGTGGCGAGGCTCACACATTGCCCCGGGGAACAGGTCGGTGTCCCTAAGGTCCTCGAGCGTGACGCATGCTAAATAATACTGGAGCTCGTTCTGACATCCCACGGCTCACCGTCTAAACGCAAACCCCTCTTTGTCTATGACCTTAAACTCCATGAACAACCGGCGCTGACAGGTGCTTTTCCCTTTGCCATGGGTGCAATGGTGCATTGTGCCCTGAGCACGGACCTCACCTGAAGACCGGGCAGGGGCCCGGAGCCACCCCATTTCCTCCAGTCTGCTGCTGGCTGCAGGTGTCGCTGGTAAAATGAAGGATGCTGCCAGGGAAGCCACGATGAGCTTCAGGGAGGTGGGCGCTTGCTGGAGGGAGCAGAGGGCACCCTGGGCAGCGTGTGGTCCTGCTGGGGCATCTCCCCTGAGGCCTGCTGCGGTGCAGGGTGGGGCGCAGGTTTTATACACAGGAAATACAGACTCTTGACCTGAATGCCTTCAAATTAGGGGAGTTTTTACATTTTTAATATTTTTTTAAAGAATTTTTAAAGCTTATTTATTTATTTTGAGAGAGAGAGAGAGAGCAGGAGAGGAGCAGAGAGAGAGGGAGAGAGAATCCCAAGCAGGCTCTGCACTGTCAGCGTGGAGCCCGACGTAGGGCTCGAACTCACAAACCACGACATCGTGACCTGAGCCAAAACCAAGAGTCGGACACTTAACCAACTGAGCCACCCAGGCGCCCCGGGGAATTTTTTTAAACACAGTAAATCATTGGAGTACCTGGGTGGCTCAGTCAGTTGAGCGTCCGACTTCGGCTCAGGTCATGATCTCACAGTTTGCGGGTTTGAGTCCTGAGTCGGGCTCTGTGCTGACAGCTCAGAGCCTGGAGCCTGCTTCCGATTCTGTGTCTCCCTCTCTCTCTGCCTCTCCCCCACTCACGCTCTGTCTCTCTCACGCTCTGTCTCTCTCTCTCAGAAATAAATTAAAATTAAAAAAAAATTTTTTAATGAAATTAAATAAAAAAACACGATAAATCATTTTGGGAAAAAGTATTCCCTGCTTAGGAGAACTATTTTCAAGCACTTAAGAAGTGACGCGGTCAACAGCCGTTCTTAGTTAAATTATTTAATCCGCTCAATAGAAGCAGTGAGCAGAATGAGAGGCGGGTCTCACAAGGGCTGGGGGCCTGGAGTCGAGCCACCTCCAAGGGCCTGTGACCCGGGGAAAGCGCCCTAGAGTCCCCGTCCTCCTCCGTCAAATAGGGATGTCAGGACAGTGCATTAGAATATCTCGTGCGTGTCAACAAACTCTGATGGGTTTACTTCACATATTTATGTTCATGCAGAATATGAATAGTATGTATCATTACTCAGAAAGGCATTTGCTCCGATAATGTTGCTGCTACGATCGATCGAACAAAACGTACAATTATTTTAGAACTCGAATCATTTAACATTAACCTGTCACCCACAAAGGTTTTTTGAGGCTCCGGTGGGAAAACACATGCCTGTGCGATCCCTCATGACCAGTGCCTAGCACTTTGTCAACACACTCTTCGTTATTAGTAGTAGTAACAGCGGCATTATTTTTGTCATTACAATTTAATAATGACTTCTGAGATGAGTTGCCATATACAGTAGAAAGCATGAAAATTCTATGTCTTCAAAAACACTCTAAGTTTCAGAAACCTTTTCCGACAATCCAATCCGCCCTTTCGTCACACGCCCCGAACGCGTTCTCTCCACTCGTACTATTCTGGGAACACGGGGCCAGCCCTGCAGCCTCGCTCTGGTCACACCTGAGCTCGTCCCAAGCTGCTGATAAGGACCCAGGCTTCCTTTCCTCACTTCCACCTCCACACTGAAGGCGTCCACAGACAACGCGTGGGACCAAAGCAGTCAACGGGAGTGTGGTAGGGATACTCCAGGCATTCGGGTCCACCCTGGGCTGTCTCGGGTCCCTGGGCTGTTGAAATGCGGGCTGCCCACAGCTGGGCTGGACACCAGCGGCCGGTGCTGCGAATTCCACATGAGAAAACCAGAGACGATGGCCAACATTTAAGCCTGCCACGGGCCAGGCACTGCCCTAAAGCACTTTACATGGATTAACCAGCTCATTGAGAGGGGCACTATTATTTTTCCCATTTATAAATGCAGAAACAGAGGCACAGAGAAGTTAAGGCACATGCCCAGTATCACACAGCTTTTGAATGGTGGAAGTCGGGACTCGAACTGGTCTAGAGCCTCTACCTCCAAATCTCTGCCCCATGTGGGCCACAGGAATCAGGGGATTCTCACTTGGAAACACCACAGAGCCAGAAAGAGGGACGGGACTACAGAGCCTGTTGCTGAGAGTTAGTGAGTAAGGTACCCAAGAAAGTCTAGGACTGTGCCATTGGTCACTAGCCTGGTGCGGGGCATGCCTGGGCTGCCTGCTGACCCACGAGGACACGGAGGTGCAGAGAGGAGGAGCCCACAGGGAGCTTCTGTGGAGTATGTCTTCCAGCCTCACACCCCCCGGATGCAGTCTCAGTGGATGGAAGAAAATGACCGTGACGTCATGACCTGAGCCGAAACCAAGAGTCAGACGTTTAACCAACGGAGCCACCCAGGTGCCCCAGGGATTTATTTTTTAAAATACAATCATTTTGGGCAAAAGTATTCCCTGCTTAGGAATACTTTCCAGCTGTGGAAGACAGACCACCTGAGTGATGAACCCCTGTCACCTGATGGTGGCAGATTCCAATTTTAGCAAAAGGGGAGAAAATGTAAAAATCTGTACTCGAGGGGCGCCTGGGTGGCGCAGTCGGTTAAGCGTCCGACTTCAGCCAGGTCACGATCTCAAGGACCGGCGGTCCGTGAGTTCGAGCCCCGCGTCAGGCTCTGGGCTGATGGCTCAGAACCTGGAGCCTGTTTCCGATTCTGTGTCTCCCTCTCTCTCTGCCCCTCCCCCGTTCATGCTCTGTCTCTCTCTGTCCCAAAAATAAATAAACGTTGAAAAAAAATTAAAAACAAAAAAAATCTGTACTCGAGGGGCGCCTGGGTGGCTCAGTCGGCTGAGCGACCGACTTCGGCTCAGGTCACGATCTCGCGGTTTGTGAGTTCGAGCCCCGCATCGGGCTCTGTGCTGACAGCTCGGAGCCTGGAGCCTGGAGCCTGCTTCGGATTCCGTGTCTCCCACCAGCCACTCCGAACTCGGCAGTCAGCTCCGTAGATCACCTCCGGCCGTTGCCTGAGTCCGTGGTTTGAAGGTAGCCTCCTGATTCCAGACGCAGGGCGGGTTTGTGAGTGACCGTCTGAGGACCGCTGGTCTATCCACAGTCGCGTAATTAGCAACTTGTGGAAATGAGGGGTTGACCAAAAGGACGTCTTCCTCTCACCCACCAGCCTCCCACTTCCAATGTCTGGGCTGGGGTGGGGGTGGGGGGTGGTGGCTGCGGTCAGATCAGCAGGCTTGCTGATATCTGTAACACGTGTCCGCTAAAGTTCAGGAGCTACTAACAGTGTCCACAGTGGATGAAATGCACCGTGAAGAACCCTTTACATTTTAAGGATGAGAGACTAGGAGAGCCAGTGACTTCCTCATAACAAACTCAGTAGCGTCTGAAATCACATGACCTCTCTCACCCACCAGAAGCCATCTAAAGTACCCAAGCTGTTATTTTCGGGGTCACTGACAACAATCAGGATCAGTTACATAATTTTCAGGAGTCACCGCACACAGAATTTGGGGTCGTTTGAGCAAAAAGTATTCGGCATTGCAAGACCACAAGAGCAGAGCATTGAACCAGGCGTGAGCACCTGTGGGTGCAGGAGCCCTGAAACCACACAGGCTGTGCCTTGTGACTCTAGCCTATCACAAAGCGTCGAAAGGTTTTTTGCCTGTCTTCAAAGGCGTCCATCACCTGCTCATTCCCTTGGGAGGTATTCCTCTGAGCCCTGCCCAGGGAGCTAAGCAGGCATATTGACAGGTCTCCAAGACGTTCTCACAGCGGCCTGACTGCCGATCTCTTGACTTAGCTTGTTCTTGCAAATACAGAACCCTAAGTCCACGGACCTAGTACAGGCTGAGACACCACAGCACAAACTGCCGAAAATGCCCCCAGCGACTCCAACACTTTGATCGAATCAAACCCAGAAAGTCTTGGGTTAAAATGTTTCCTTCCCCTGCCCACCTTTTATTTTTGGACATGTGCCTTTTAATGAAACATGATGTTTTCAGTATGTGATTAGTTTCCCCTCTACCTATAAGAAATATTTAGAAGCACTTGACTCACAGCACTTTTAGTATTGACAAAAGTTTGGCTTTTGTCCTGTTCAGCCACCACTCAAGTTCCATCTAGAACATACATAGGGGGCTGAGAGCTCCCTCTTTCGCAATCGCATTCCTATGGCTAGGGAGCGTCAATTCTGTTCTTCCCACTCGGCACAGGAAGTGTAGACCTCGACTGGAGGCAGGTCAGATGCACTCCTCAAAGCTGCTTTTTGAAAATACATCTGAATTAGATTTTCAGCGAGTGCCACCCCGCCCCCCATCAACGTCCTCCCTGTGGGAAGTCACACACTCACTCACAATGTCGTTTCCATTGCTCAAAACATGTTTTGCAACATGTGCCTAAGTGGCTCAGTCGGTTAAGTGTCTGACTCTTGATTTCGGCTCAGGTCATGATCTCGTGGTTTGTGAGATTGAGCCCCGAGTTGGGCTCTATGCTGACAGTGTGGAGCCTGCTTGGGATTCTCTCTCCCTCTCTCTCTCTCTCTCTCTCTCTGCTCCTTCCCTGCTCATTCTCTCTCTCTCCCTCTCCCTCCCTCTCTCTCTCTCTCTCTCTCTCTCAAAATAAATAAACATTAAATTTTTTTTTTAATTACATTTGGGAAAATGCCTCAAAACTGTGGCCTTTCTCATCAGTATCCTAAATGGTGGCAAATTGTCCTCTGGAGGTAGATTGGCTTTCTAGAAACAGTCTAAAGTTGTTTAAAGTCAAGCAGTAAACCAAAGAGGGGCCAGGAATAAGAAGCATGTCTGCTCCCAGCCAGCTGGTGCCCTTGTGGCCCATCCTGGGGTTCTGAGGGAATTTAGGGAAGATAGTTCCAGATCAAGTCTGGGTCAGGTCCCTTCAGGGCTTGGCTAGAATATGTCCACATCGCCCAAGGGGCTTCTCTGAAGAAAACAGCATTTATTTTATTGTATACATTTGGGGATGTTTGTAAATGTGTTCTAATTCCCTTGGTCTATAATATTATTTCCTCTGTGTAAAGAAGATTTAGCTTTCATGTTCTTTGCAGAACAAGTTAAAGCTACTTACATTTTTTTTTTCTCTCAAAGAATGAAATCCTGCCATTTGCAGCAACACGGATGGAACTGGAGGGTACCAGGCTAAGTGAAATAAGTCAGTCAGAGAAAGACAGATACCATATGTTTTCACTCATATGTGGATCTTGAGACACTTAACAGAAGACCATGGGGGAGGGGGAGGGGAAAAAGTTACAAACAGAGAGGGAGGGAGGCTCTTCATAAGAGCCTCTTCATAAGAGCCTCTTCATAAGAGACTCATAAGAGACTCTTCAATACAGAGAACAAACTGAGGGTTTATGGAGGGTGGGGGAGAGGGGAGAGGGGAAAGTGGGTGATGGGCATTGAGGAGGGCACTTGTTGGGATGAGCACTGGGTGTTGTATGGAAGCCAATTTGAGAATAAATTATATTTTAAAAAGAGGAAAAAAAATTTCTCTCAATAACACACACACACACACACACACACACACACACACACAAAAGAAACTTAAACTATGGCATACTAAGAATTTTTTTTTAGGGCAACTAACTTTCTCACAGCAAATCTGGTAATTTCTGAAGTCCCAGGAGCACTTTTGTGTCAGATCATATTTATTCAGACTGGTGTTGGCCATCCTATAGAGTCAAGAGCAGTAATCTCAGAGCTCTGGCACCTTCCTGTCTGGAGCTTAGGATGTTCTCTTGCATTCCTTTAATCCACCGTGGGTGGGCAGGCAGGGGTGTGGGGAAATTGCTAAAGAGGAAAAGAAGGATTATCCTGAAGTCAGCCCTGGAAACATGGACTGAGGATCATCTAAAAGGCATGAAATCAAGGCCTGGGTTTTCTTTCCTTTCCAGCGACTGTAGTTACGTAAGCAAGATCTCACAGAGCTGTCTCTGACCCTGTCTGTCTTGTTCACAATAAAGGCCACAGGGGCAAGTGGGGAGCTCAGGAGCCCCAGAGATCTCTGGGGAGTTTGAAGGAGGCGGCCCTGCACATTTGGCCTGAGCCTGCCAAGAAGCTTGAAATGGGGGCCAGATTATGAACCACAATCACAGCTTTTGCCCATTACTAGTCCAAATGATTGGGACAGACATTAGCCACTCATGTAAAGAGTAATTACTCACCAGGAACTTGCTATAACCTGTCCTCTGTCCCATCTCACATCGTTTTGGCGACTTTCTGCTCCCAGCCCCCTAGCTGGCTGTTCTAAGGCCTGGGCCAGGGACAGGTGGAAGACCCAGAAAAGAAGGTCAAGGCCTAGGACCGGCCGGAGCATTGACCCCAGTGTGGCAGCCATCACTGGCTCAGGAGGCCACAGGCACTGGTGCAGGAACATCATGTTCCTGAAGGGCGCATTCCTCTCCCATCCCAGACGTGGTCAATTTGCATGAAGACATTTTTCTGGCAGGTGACAAGGAACTGTCTTAGGAAAGGGGTGCCTTTTTCTAATTTGTGCAAAGACCCTGTGTCGGCTAGCAGTTCTGATTTCGGCCGGCAATCACCAGGTAGCTGAGAAGCGGAGAAGAAATACACCACCTCCTGGGACTGGGTAAAACTTGGAGAGGAAGGGAGGTGTAAGCCCGTCTGCTTTGCTCCTGTTCTCACCTCTTACATAATCGTTTGGCGGGTATGTTCGTTAGAAATTAAACTCAGCCTACAGTTAAGAGAGATTTAAACAAACAAACAAACAAAAAGCAACTTGAAGAGATGAGGGTTTATTCTCTCACATCGAAGACAGAAAGCGGGCAATCCAGGGCTAATCCGGGAGCTTCACAAGGTCATCAGGGGCTAATCGGCCCAAACAAACACTCTTGCCAGCTGGGAACCCGAGCCTTAACCTACCACTGTGGGCTGCCTTATCCTAAACAGTTGATACATATTCTCTCCTCTCGGAGAAGCCCCTGGGAGATGGGTGTGATATCAAGACTCATTCTGCATCCAAAGACGCAGAGGCACAGATGGCTTAAGGAACCCGGATTCATCTAGAGAACACATATGAGATGCATCTGTCTTTCTGCCCTACCGTCTGCACCGCGTGACCTCCTTATTCAGAGTCACCTGTGGTTCCAGCCATCCTATCCACATCCCAGAAAGGGGGAGAGAGGAGGGACAAAACAGGAATCGTAGTGCCCAGCTCACTCGTCTCCCCTAAGGGACCGCCTCAGAATTCCCACACAACACTTCCTCTCTGGTCACATCCAGCTGCAAAGGTAGCTGGGAAGTGTAGTCTTCAAGCTGATGCCTGGCCAGCATCACAGGATTCCATCCCTGCCCTGGTACCTGCCAAACACTAGTCCTTTTCCATTTCCCTTGTGCATTAATTCATCTCCCCTTTTCAGTACCCACACAGACCATGGCCAAAGGATATGGAGGAGATCCAGCATACAAAACACAGCTAGGGAATCTGTCCCACTTGGAAAGGTTGGGTCTCCCCTTTTCCTGGGCCAGGCAGACTCTGGACCTAGGTAATCCTATTATTAGATGGGGACAAACACGGAAGGTAAGAAGAGCTATTTATTGATCTAAGTGCTTCTACGTGTGTTATTTTTTTTTTGTTTATAACTCCTCAAGACACATCTGAGAGAAAACCCATCTTGCCTACAGTTCACCAGAAGCTGCAAGACAGAAGCGACCCCTCCCAGAGCCACGTTGGTGGGGTTGGGAGTAAAATGTAAGGGCAGTCTTGACTCCAGAACCGATCCTACTATTGCTGGTTAAAATAAATTCCGCCGTAGCAACTAAAAACAGTTTATTATTTCACCTAGGTTGATAAAACTAGGAATTTTTAAGCCATTGCAAGAATTTTAAATCGCGGCTCGGTGCATAGAGCAGCATCAGAAACACCCAGGTGAGGGTTTCGCTAGTCCATCCCAAACACAGGGACCCCACAGTGACATATTGTCTTTCTCCTGAAGTCAGTTATTAAAATTAAAGTGGGTATCTAACCTTTCTTTTTTTTTTTTTACTGTCAATTCAGTGGCTTACACATGAAGTCGTGAACAGAAGGGAAATGTTTGTTATTACTGTATTAAGGAAATCAGGTCCCTCAAGTGTTGGCTCAAAAGATACTGACGCTCATAAGAATTTTTTTTTTTTTTTTTTTTTTTAAAAATTTCCTTACTTTCTCACAGCCACCCTCTCACCTCCTTAGTCTGGGGACGCCAGGCCTGTTTGTTAAGAAGCCAAGGAAATGGAACAAAGGCTTTTGAGCGGTCACATGCTCTTCCCCAGGCTCCACAGCCAGTCTCGCTCCATCGTCTGGACCCTTGGACCACATCCTTTCCACCCTGTAAAACCGAAGGGGTGCCGACCGCTGAAGCATCCAGCAGGAAGGGGACAGTAGCACATCTCACCACGAGTCCCTGTGGCCCTCCCTAGGGACAAGAGAACATGTCCTTCCCAAGGTAACCAGGTCCAGTGCTGAGCCCTCTTCCCTTCACCATCCTGGAGGGCGGATGCCTTCAACACACAACGCTGTCCTTCCTTCTACACGCACCTTTCTCCCACTGTCCCTCTTCCCACGCTGCATCTTCCCTGTAGTTGCCTCCTGTCGCCTCCTGCCCAGGAGGCAGAAGCCAAGTGGCAGTGCTGGCTCAGGCCAGGCCCTCCAAATTTCTCACCCCATGCCCGCTCTATGGGAGAACCCAGGTTCCTTAACCCATGTGTGCCTCCATTTCTCGGGAGACGCACCTGCCTCACGGGGTCTTTTCTAGGATGAGATCACATGTGTGAAATGTTTAGGACGATGGCAGGTCAGCAGGGATAGGTGCCAGGTGTTATCATGAAGGCGCTCGTTCCCACCCGGGAAGAGTTTCACTTTAGGCAAGTGACCCAAACTGATACAGCAGTCTCCTCGCTCGGTCCCCCACCTCCACTCCCAAGCCCTCCCATCCATCACCCTCCCACACAGCTTCTGGAGTCCGACCCAGGTCACGACATTGTTCCACTTAAAATCCTTCCATGACACCCCAGTGGTTTCAGTATTGAACCTGAACTCCTTACTTTGGCTGCTTTACAAGACTTTGCACCACCTTGCCCTGCCCACCTCTCTACCCAACTTGTGTTATCTTTACGTGCTGAGCAGCTCCGGTCACACTACGCTTCAGTGGTGCCTCAGGACCTTTGCTCTGGCTGTGCCCTCCCTCTGCACCCTCCCACTCTTCCCCACCCACCTCTCCCACAGCCCACTCATTCTCCTCCTCTCCCTTTCAGCTTATGTGTTGCCCTCTTCACAGGGGGCTTCCCTCATATTCCATAGAATGTAGATCCAGCCCATCCCTCTTATGTACTGAATATTTGTGTCTCCCAAAATCTGTAGGTTGAAGCCCCAACTACAAGGCAACTAACTATATGTGGAGACGGGGCCCTTAGGAAGGCTTTTAAGGCTAAATGAGGTCATAAGGATAGAACCCTGATACAAGAAGATTAGTGTAAGGACACTAATAAGAGACAAGAGAGTTCACTCGTGCCCCACCACCACCGTGTGCAAACACACTGGAGGCCCTGTGAGTTCACGGCCAAATGCTAGTCTCCCTCAAGCCATGAGAAGAGTCCTCAAAATGAGACCTACCTTGCCCGCACCTTGACCTTGGACTTCCAGCCTCCAGAAATATGAAAAATAAATGTCTACTGTTGAAGTCACCTGGTCTGTGGTATTTTGGTATGGCAGCATAATATGGCTCAGACACCCCATTCTCATTCTCTGCCAATTGTTTACTTCCTTCAAGGAAGGAAGGCCCCGTTTATAACTACTGTCACTGCCCCTTACAGACTCTTTGCCTGTGTCCTGCCACCGGAATATAGCTCTCTGTAAAAATCACCTGCTCCAGGGGCGCCTGGGTGGCGCAGTCGGTTAAGCGTCCGACTTCAGCCAGGTCACGATCTCGCGGTCCGGGAGTTCGAGCCCCGAGTCAGGCTCTGGGCTGATGGCTCAGAGCCTGGAGCCTGTTTCCGATTCTGTGTCTCCCTCTCTCTCTGCCCCTCCCCCGTTCATGCTCTGTCTCTCTCTGTCCCAAAAAATAATAAAATAAAAACGTTGGAAAAAAAAAATCACCTGCTCCAGACATACCACAGCCTCCGGCATATAATAAGTATCCTCCAAATCAAAGAATCCACCAAAAACGATACGCTTCCAGCCAAGGAGAGAAGGGATTGACTCATTCCCCTAGGACTAGACAAGCATCCCTAACCGTGGAATCCCCATTCCCAGGATGGACTGCATAGTCACCACTGTGTAAGCTACAAACACTGATCTATTTCTTAGTCGATCCCCCACCTTGTTCCAAAGTGAATTTAAGCCAGCTTATCAAAATACAGAAAATACAACGGGATAAGCAATCAGGGAAGAAATGATAAGAAAAGTAAGACAAAGTCACGCAGGTGGCCCATGCGCACTGTGGACACCACAAGCTCCGGGTGCCCCAGCAGCCACCGTGAAGAAAGTGGCCCAGGCAGCCTCATGGTTCTACTGTCCATTGGCCACAAAGAAAGCATGGTCTGGGAGAAGCGGCTCGTACGAGCGCTGACCCGTGGCGGCATCCCCACCTCGTCCTCCCTCAGCATCCCTCCCACCCACGGTGGATGAGTCATGAACAGCATCCTTGAGGAAGGCACAAGGGAGGCCCTTCTTTGGGCCGCTCTTCCTTCCAAGCTCTGCGGGACAAGCTGTTCTAAGGGGAGCAAAACAGGGAGGGCCACGATGCGCTCCTACGATTTTCTGTCTCTGTGTATCCCGCACCAGAAACGAGCCCTTTTCTTCCCTCTGCCCATTGCTGCCGGTGAGACAGATGACCACCCTCCCTCACTCTACCATCGAGTCGTCCGGGTCTTTGCAAAGCCGACCCTTACTGTTATCAGTGGCTGAGAAAGTGAGACCTTGGTGCGGGGGGGTCCGAGCATGAGTAACAGATTCGCTGCAGATATACCTGCGGATGTTGCCGGGGACCAGGGGTCCCCGGAGCAGGTGAGGTCCGCAGGATCAGACCCTTCCCCACATGCGGTACTGCCCTGAAGACCATCTCCTACCCTAGCGCACGCCTAACAGGCTGTGATGACAATTACGTCTCCTCTTAAGCATCGCAGACACATTCTCTACTTTAGCAGCCTGGACTTTTCATCCTCTGGACGAAGCCCGGGAAGAACTCGTGCTCTGCAAACAGTAGGCTGTATTGGACCTTCTTTTGCCCTTGGTTGCTTTTCCGACGTGCGTTGTCTGTCCTCCTGGGGAATTCCTCTGCCGGCTTCGGCTCTGTGGTCCTGAACTTCACCCCCTGCTCTGGTGGTTGGCGCTTCACCTCCTGCCTCACGCTCCAGGCGCCCACGGGGAAGCAGCAAACCCGCAGCAACGCCTGGTCCTCTGTGTCTGTTCCCCACACTTACCCAGATGCACCAAGTTCGAAAGGGCCCTGGAGGAAGCAGTGACCTCGGATGACCCACCCAAAGGCGTTCACGGCCAGATAGACATGGAAACAAACAGAAATACTAAAGATGCCCTTTGGGCTATTTCTCTTTTATTTCAGACTTCCCTAACTTCACAGACCACATGATCTACCCCTTGTCTGCGTTTCCTATAGATTTAATCCCAAATGCAATCAAGCCTCTAATCTAGAAACTGGAAAACTATTCTGCCAGGCAAGAGAAGTCTCTTTGTGTCTCTGGGATTCTAACCTGGCCAGCAAGTCCTTTCCCGTCATCCCCTGACTTACTACTCTCACTACTTCCTTTTTTCTAAGAAATCTTTTTTCCTAGTCCCTTGAGTACCTGGTCCGCCTGAGAGTGTTTCATTCCGTTCCCAAGAAACACGATCCAAATTAGACGGCAGAACAAGGCAAGAGCAGGGGTTCTGGAGCCTGACTGCTGGGTTTCATAATTCTGATTCTGCTACTTACTTGCTGTGCAACCTTAGGTGTGTTACTTAACTTCTCTGTGCCTCAGTTTCCTCAGATTTAAAACTGAGGCTAATAACAGTACCTCGGTCAGGGGTTATGGGACGATTTAACGTGTTAATATACATGAAGTTCTTAGAACCATGCAGTATGAACTGAGAGCTATATGAGTGTTTGCTGCTATTATCAAATTATGCCTCCAAGTCGGAGGTTTTAAGAGTGAGCCAGACAGAATTGTTGTCCTCACATGAAAAAGGCTGACAAGGAAAGAAACAATTTTAATGCAATTTAGAAATAAAGTGAAGTCTGGTAGGGGCGGCTGGGCAGCTCAGCTAAGCGTCCGACTTCAGTTCAGATTATGATCAGGCGGTTCATGGGTTCAAGCCCCACGTCGGGCTCTGTGCTGGCAGCTTGGAGCCTGGAGCCTGCTTTGGCTTCTGTGTCTCCCTCCGTCTCTACCCCTCCCCTGCTCATTCTCTGTTACTCTCTGTCTCTCAAAAATAAATAAACGTTAAGAAAAAAAAATTTTTTTAATAGAAATAAAGTGAAGCCAAGTGAAAAGCCGCAGGCTGTGCGGACACAAAGGCTGGGGCAGTCAAGTCCGCAGGAGAGGCTGGAAATGTCCTATGGTGGAAGCCCACAGGGGCAGAAGGAGCAGTCTGATGAATTTGGGGTGTATCAGTCTTCCATGGCCACATAGTAATTTAATCCAAAACTTAGAGGTTTAACAACAACAAGTATTTGGTGTCTCATAAAATTTAGGGGGGTCAGGAATTCGGGAGTGGCTTAGCTGGACATCGGGCTCGGGGTGTCTCTTGAGATTGCGGGCAGATGTCAGCAAGGGCCGCGGTCATCCGAAAGCCCCGATGGCACAGGAGGGTCCACTTCCAATGAGGGGAGGTGCCCACACAGCACTGGCACTCGGATGCTGGCCGTTGGCACGAGGCCTCGGTCCTTGACGCGTGGCCCTCTCCAGAAGGGGCTGCCGGATGCCGAGTGTCCTCACGAGACCGCGGCCAGCTTTCCCCAGAGCAAACCATCTGTGCCATCCACATAGCATGGCAGAAGGGGTAAAGTCTTGTACGACCAAGCCTCAGGAGGCATACTGTCTTCTCCACAACGTTGGTTATCCAGCACAGCCTGGAGGCGGGGACCACAGTCAGGAATCCCCGGGGGGCCATCTGGAGCCATGCTGTGCCGCGCCTGGGGAAGGGTAGATGGGGATCCAGGCGAGACCCCAGGCCACAGGGCCTGTGGTGGCCCCATCAGACATGGCTTTGGCAGGGGGGGACATTACGTACTGTCGTAAACAAACTAAGCTATTACTAAACATTGTGAGGTGACAGAAGAAAAAGGGAAATTCTTATTAATTCTTCTTCTTGTTCTACGCATTTTCTTCCAAGCTCTGGGACACTAGCCCCTCTGCAATAGAACCACCTCCCCTGCACTGTGTGCAAAGTTATGAATCCTTTTCTCTCTGGATTTCCCCTAATTGGGTCTCCTGTGTCTTGAATCTGGACAATGCAGGAGCTCCCCTACATGGTCCAGCTTCCTTTTCTTTTTAAATTTTTTTTCAATGTTCATTCATTTTTGAGAGACAAAGAGAGACAGAGTGTGAGCAGGGGAGGAGCAGAGAGAGAGGGAGGCATAGGATCCAAAACAGGCTCCAGGCTCTGAGCTGTCAGCACAGAGCCCAACATGGGGCTCAAACTCATGAACTGGGAGACCACGACCTCAGCCGAAGTCAAGAGTCAGACGCTTAAGCGACTGAGCCACCCAGGTGCCCCTCCCAGCCTCCTCGTAGTAAAACAGGGGTCATGGCTGTTAGTTCTGGAAGAACCTTGAGTGGCAGGGACACACAAGGAAGAGGCTCATGAGTGTCTCTTCTCAATGCAGAGGTGCTCTCACCAGCCTTGGTCCCTGAGTGACAGTGTGGAGCAGAGCACCGCACTCGTTTGACACATTCACAGCCACCAACCTTTGTTCTCTTAAGCTATTGAGATTATGGGAAAATCTGTTACTGCAGCAAAACTCAGTCTATCCTGACAAATACTGAAATCCAAGAGAGAATAAACCTTCGCCGGCAACTTCAGGGCTAGCAAGTGTATGTTGTGGGAGATTGTGCAGGTGTGTGTGAGGCAGTGAAAGGGCACACACCTTTGGGGATGTGTGACCATTTCCCTTCCAACAACCAGAAGCCGCACGGGTTAGAGTGATTGTCACTGGCAAGGAAGGTGCAAGAAAGCGATGAATAGAGACGATGTCAGATCAAGAACTAACCACATCTGGGGCACCTGGGTGGCTCAGTCGGTTGAGCATCTGGCTTTGGCTCAGGTCATGATCTCACAGTTGGTGGGTTCAAGCCCTGCATCGGGCTCTCTGCCGTCAGATCCCCTGTCTCCTTCTCTCTTTGCCCCTCCCCTGCTTGTGCTCTCTCTCTCTCTCTCTTTCTCTGAAAAAACAAATAAACATAAAAAAAAAAAAAAAGAACTAACCACGTCTGTCAATGCTATCACCAAAGACACCTTGAATATGTCCACTCCTCTCTGACTCTATGGTCACCTTCTGAGTCCAGGCTCCTTGACCTCCTGTTGGGTCTACTGCTATTGCCTTGACGGGTCTCACTGCTTCTGTCACTCGACCCTCCCACCCCCGACCTCTTCTCCATGCAGAAGCCAGAGCAATGTTCTTACGACGCAAATCTGTTCACACCACTCTCCCGCTGAAATCCCTTCTTGGATACCCAACGTTCTCGGGCCTGGCCCCTGCCTTTCCCCGCAGCCTTGTACTACACCCCTCTAACCTCCCACACTGTGTCCCCCCCACCTCCGTTGGTCCTACACGCCAAACCCCTTCCTCCCCCAGGGCCACCGCAGGCACTGTTGTTCTGCCTGAGACTCCTTCTCCTCCCTATACCTCCCACAGCATCCTTCAGACATCGCGTACCATTATCTCAAAAAGGCTCTCCCCGACTGTCACCCCCAGCCCATGTAACTAGGTCAGCCACCTTGTTTTCAACTCTCAACGCTCCCTCGACCCATCTTCACCATTACGATGAAATACCAGTTAACACTGAATAGCTAATTGGAGAGCTCACGGTTTCCAGGCTCACCCAGGCCCTATACCCGGAAAGACGTTGTTCTAAACAGGGGCAGAGTGCTGTCACAACGAGCATGAGCGTGCATTAGCCCTCCAACAGACACACGGCCCTACACAAAGAGAACCCGCGGGCCTCCACGTGAAGCAGAATTTGGGTGTGAAGGCCAATCGCCATCACTCTCCCTGGTCTTCTCAAAGCAAGTGTCAGAGAGCAAGGCTTCGAGGCTGGGTGGAGGTTGGGGGCCCAGTGCACCCACTGACATGGTGACAGCACATGCCCCAAGGTCTCCCTTTCAGGCAGGGAGTCTTCCCTCCCAAAGGGAAGGGATCTTTTCCCTCCCCTGCCCTGCCTGCCCCTGCAGCTTCAAGGGGTCCCAGCGGAGACAGGAACAATGCAGACAGTCCTGGGAGAGCCCTGAATTTCGGAGCACTCTGGCACTGAGCTCAAATCCAGGACTCATTTTCCACAGGCACACTTTATCACTCCCTGGCGGGAGCCAGGTTTCCATCCTTGTCATTCCCAAGGGAGGGGCGACGTGCCCGGACTCTAGCTGCACGATGCGCATTCATATTTTTCCCATAAAACAACTCCGAGCACCTGAGTTATGCATTTTATCAGAAACCATGTGCTCGGTGATTTTTAAATATTACCTCCAAAATGCATATATATTTTGCCAAGAAACCATCAGCTGTAAATTACTCTGTTCCAAGGGCCACGACATGGTTACTGTCACGATGCAAGCCATTCACATAAACTCCACAATGTCTCACGCTTTATCTTTAAATTTTACAAAATTTATTGATCTTTATAGCCATGAAAGGCAAGAAGAAATATATTTTAAGTTCACGTCTTTTATTACTGACCCAACTGACCACGTGAAACGGCTCAGATTTATCATCACGTCCAGTTGCCAGCATTTACGGCAACTTTTAAACATGTCATTTTACCTTCGACTCCTCATGGTTCAGGCACTTTGGGGGTTTACTAAGTATCTCTGATTTCAGGACCAGAGCAAATAAATGGTTTAAGTACTTTTGCAGCTCATTGGAAAGAGAATTTGAAATGCACTTGAGAAGATTGTTAACGTGGGCCACAGAAACCTAGGGAAGGTTGCAAGCACTCCCCAAATTTATGTCTCTCCCCGTACGGGAATAAAAGGAGATGCTCCCTCTGCCAAATAGATTCCCAGGCTCCCCAGTGGGCATCTCTGCATTGTCAGGGAGGTTTGAGAAAATAGTATTCAATCGTTCCTCCATTTGCCAAAGTAAAAGTTATTACTGATTAAAATGGAAAAGGAAGTTTCGGTGTCTTTAAAAATGTCCTCAGTGCCATTTACCATGAAGCGAGTATAAACAAGACAGTCCCCTCTGGGCGTGAAATTCAGCCCCTATTCATTACGAAAGCAAGAGATGGGTTTTTTGTTTTGTTTTTGTTTTGTTTTGTTCTTAAAGTTTATTTATTTATTTTGAGAGAGAGAGAAAGCCGCAAGCGGGGAAGGGGCAGAGAGAGAGAGGGAGAGAGAGAATCCCAAGCAGGCTCCACTGTGTCAGCACAGAGCCCAAAACGGGGCTTGATCTCACAAACCGTGAGATCATGACCTGAGCTGAAATCAAGAGTCAGAGGCTTAACCGACTGAGCCGCCCAGGTGCCCCCAAGAGATGGGTTTTTAAATACGAATATTTATGGAAAGGGAACAAGCACTGAGAGGGGACAAACTCGGTATGCTTTAATGCCATCCATGTCGAATTTGGTCAAGGATGCAGAGGCGCAGGGGGCTTACCCTCTTGCCCTTCACTCCAGGTCTGCGCGTCCAGCCGGCCCCTGAGTCCTGGGGCATGCTTCGTGCGTTTCTTCTTTTCCCTTCCCGTCTCCTGGCTCACATGCTCTGCCACCCGACTGACCTCCCTACAACTTGGTTTTGGGATATGTCACCTCTAGGCCCCAAACACCTTGTAGGCTACTCACGGCCGGGACCCGGAAGACAAAATTGAATCCTATCTGTTCCCAAGGCAGAAACCATCTCTGTCTATGTACGTCTCAAGTCTTACACCCCGTCATGAGATTTCTGCTCCCAGCACCCCAGCGAACCCAAACACACAGCTGCCTCCAGACTCCTCTTACACAACCAGAAGGCCTCCCAGTTCTCTCTAAAATCTCCCCACCTGTCAAGATGCAGAGGAGCCCCCTGCCCTCACTGGATGAGACTGTCCTCGATCCTCTAGGCCACGCCCGAGGTGTCGTCCAAGGCAGCGCTCTAGGCACCTGGCCTCTCCCTCCTCCATCCTCTGTAACTTGTGTTGGACACTCAGCCTCACACTGTATGTAATTTTTCTGTGCATGGCCTCTCCCCGTCACAAGACTGTCCCCTTGAGGGCATGTACCATGTCCCACGTGTGATTATCTTCCCTGGGATCTAACCCACTGCTTACAAAGAGTAGGTACTGAATAGACAGGTTTTGAACAGAATCAAACTTATTTGCAAAAGCAAAATATTCAGGCTGTAAGCTGGCGGGGTGAGGGGGGGAAATGATGCAAACTTACCTACTTCATAGAATTCTGTGGAAAGTTTATCCATGTCAATGGTTTTTTTTTTTTAAATTTATATATTTATTTTGAGAGAGAGAGAGAGAGAGAGCGCGCATGAGCAGGGGAGGGGGAGAGAGAGGGGAAAAGAGAGAGAGAATATCAAGCAGGCTCCAGACTGTCAGCTCAGAGCCCAACACAGGGCTTGAACTCATGAACCGTGAGATCATGACCTGAGCCAAAACCACGAGTCAGACACTCAACTGACTGAGCCACGCAGGCGCCCCTACATGTCAAGGTTTTTTTAGAGTCTCCATAGTCTCCACCTTTACTGAAGTTCTGGGGATGGGCTGCCGAGAAGGAAACATCTGGCAACATCTTTGGAAGAGATGTCACGTGTCTAGAAACGAACGGTCCCTCCCTTGTGCCACTAATGATACCTTTTGCGTCCCCCTTTCCCTTAACGCATGCTTGCATAAGAGGTGGTAGGCTTCTTGCCTGCAGGGTCTCAACGATGACACATCCTTGAGGCCCCAGGACCCTCTGGCACATAGAACAAGGTAGTGCTTGAGGAAGGCAGGCAGGGGACTGGCTTTCTCCAATTGGGGTGAAGCTAGCTTAAGTCTGTGGGGCTATGAGAATTCATATGTATTTGAGTTTCTAAACCCACTCAACAGAGGATGGAAAACACCCTGTCTCTTTTTTGGCACAGCTGGTATGTCCCTGCTCTGATTTAGCAGCCAGTCATTAGTGGTCAGATTCAAAACCCAGCATTCACAGCTCTCTCCTCCATCCCAGGAGGGCCAGCCCCTTTGGAGCAAAAAAGTAAAGCTTCTGTCTTACTCTGCTCCAGCTGCTGTAACAAAATACTACAGACCAAGTGGCTTAAATAACAGATATTTATTTCTCACAGTTCTGGAGGCTGGAAGTCCAAGATCAAGGTGCCAGCAGGTTCGGTGTCTGGTGAGAGCCCTCTTCCTGGCTTGCAGACGGCCGCTTTCTCACAAAAGAAAGAGAGAGGGCTCTAGTCTCCTCCTCTTCTTATAAGAGGCCCCACCCCCATGACCTCATCTAAACCTAATTACTTGCCAGGGGCCCCATTTCCAAATACCATCACATGGCGGGTTGGGCTTCAACATAAGGATTTTGCCACTGAGAGCGCAACAACCTGCTTTGACCCTGTGCTTCTCCTTCATCTATCGGCAGGACCAGACCAAAGCACTTCTCGTCATTAATAGTAGGCAGTCTATGTGCCAGGAAGAATGAGAGGCAAGTAAGGAAGCAAAAGAGAAGGGACGAAAGCCAGGAAAGAAAAGACTGCTATTAAAAACAAATTCTTCAGGGACACCTGGGTGGCTCAGTCAGTTGAGTGTCTGACTTCGACTCGGGTAAGGATCTTATGGTTTGTGAGTTCGAGCCCCACATCGAGCTCTCTGCTGTCAGCCTGGAGCCTACTTTGGATCCTCTGTCCCCCTTTCACTCTACCTCTCTCTCTCTCAAAAATAAATAAACATTAATATATATATGTAAATAAATTCTTCACAGCGTGACTTGAAAAAGTCTGTGACTAAGACAGGCATTTGCAAGTATCCTCAAACAGCCCAGAATTGTTTCTTCAAATGCAAGATGCTCAGATATGGGAAAGGGCCAATTGGCAACCTTCTTCCAAATGAGCCGCTGTTCGTGGCCAGAAACGTTCAGATCACTTCCTGTATTAGTGCACTAGGGCCGTTGTAACAAAATACCACAGATGGCTGGCTTCAACCATGGAGACGAAACCAGTTCTGGAGGCTGGATGCCCAGGATCAAGGTGTCTTCAGGGTCCTTCTGAGGGCTGTGAGGGGGAATGTGTCCATGCCTCTCTCCTCGCTCGTAGGGGGTTGCTGGCAACCTGTGGCATTCCTTGGCTGTAGATGCATGTCTCCATCTCCTCCTTTATGTTCACATGACGCAATCCCTGTGGGCGTGCGAGTGTGTGTGTCCACATTCTCCCTTTCTGTAAGGACACCAGTCATACCGGATTAGGACTCACCCTAATACCTCATCGTAACTGAATTGTCTGCAAAGTCCTTATTTTCATACAAGGTCACAGTCATACAAGGTTAGGACGGCAGCATCTTCAGGGGTTAACCCACAACACCTTTCAAATGTAACCCATAACACTGCTCTAACATAAAACATTCACTTGGATGGCATCAGTGAACTGGATGAGAGGCACAGATAAAAACAAATGATGAGGACTCCTTACACCTGGGTACAAGGGGCAGAGGGTGTGAACAACAGCTAAATGGCACCGATGAGTGAGGACTGAGGTGTGAGATCCCACCTTGGTCTTCAACCCTGTAAATACCCCACCCCACCCCATCCTGCCAAGTGCTGATATGGCAGCCTGGAGGCTCAGATCAAAACCAGCCTGCTGGAGTCAGGGGAGATCTCTTAACACAACTCAGGCCCTGATGGGTATGCTCCTTAATAAATCTACCCTGAAAAAACAAGTATTTTCCTGAAAGAATAAAACGTTCAAAAATAACTTCATATTAATACACGTCAAAGACTGAAAAGTTTCTCATTTGTTCTATCCTCCATTTTTAAAAAATCCGAGACCCTCTTAGAAGCACAGATTCTCACACTGCTACCCCACACCCTTAAGGTCATCTCATTAATTATCAGTAAGCCTGTGGGATACCCGATATTTCATATTCACATCACATAATTCAACCAGTTGCCCAGGAACATGGCTCTCCCAACGTTAAGGTCATCGGACAAGTGTGGACTGGCGCATGAGTTGGCGTGAGATGCTATTCAGTGGGCCTTTGCTACTGGAAAGTTTCATTCATTCGTTCATTCATTTGCTTGATTACTGTTTACTCAGAAGATATACGAGGTGTATTCCTTTATGGGACTATTTTAACAAAGTACCACAGACTGGGGGTAAACAACAGAAATTTATTGTCTCACAGTTCTGGAGCCCACTAGTCCAAGATCAAGATGCCGGCAAGGTTGATTTTTTTCTGAGGGCCCTGAGGGAAAATCTATTTTCCATGCCTCTAGCTCAGCTTCTGGTGATCTGCTTGCCATCTTTGGGGTTCCTTGATGTGGAAGCGTCTCCCCAATCTCCGCCTTCGTCTTCCCATGTCTGTGTCCAGGTGTCCCCTTTTCAGAAGGACCGATCGTACTGGATTCGGGACCCACCCTACTTCCAGTGTGATCTCGTCTTACCTAATCACGTCTGCAACTACCTTATTTCTAAACAAGGTCACATTCCGATGTGGATTTAGGATGTCAACTTAAAGATTTTGGGGGGGGGGGGGGATACATTTTCAGCCCATGACACTACATGTCTGGCATGACATTAGCCCAGGAGATTGAGAAATAAAGAGCTGGCCCTGAGAAAGAAGTAGCTTACCCGTAGGGAAACTGATGGCTGCACGTCCCTCTCTTCTCACAGTTGTGATCCCATCAAAACAGATGTTAGCCCAGAGCAAGTTCAGATGCCCAGGACCTAAAGAATCTACCCACGCCCACTGGGATCACACCTTTTTCAACAGGTAGGGTTAGGGGAGACTTTCAGATTCTGAGGGCCTAAAACATTAGGCACTACACCTAAGAGGTGTGTAAACCGTAGACAGCAACAACACAGAGGAAGGGGGCACTCGGGTGACCCCGTGTCTCTAATCCAGTGAGAGATGCTCTAATGGAGGACGGAACACAGGCAGAGAGCGCTTCTCCTGCTGGCAGGAGACAGGAGGGCAGCCAGGTGATGTCGGAAGACTGCGCCAGAGCTGGTCCCTGAAGAAGAGGCAGCATTTTGCAGGGGGGGGGGG
>NW_024412419.1:37472811-37478638 GCF_014898765.1 Herpailurus yagouaroundi
CCCCCCCCCCCCCCCCCCCCCCCCGCGGGGGGTGAACAGGATGGGGACACGTCGGACAGAAGGAGCGGCTGAGCAGACACGCTGCGAACAACAGGTCCTGGGTGTGTTTCCGAGAACCTCAATTCCGCACATTGTTCAGATGGTTTCTTGTCACCGAGCTGGTGCATGTGGGAAGTGAAAGTGTAAAATACGGTGGTTTCAGAAATAGGGTGTTATTTTGGGTGCACCTAAAAAGTTCGATAGCCTAGCAGATCACTTTACAAGTTCAAAAAATATATTTTAAGTAAGATAGTGTGACTAAGTTTCTTAATTTCTGATCATCCAAAAAAGGGACCCCAAGAGCATTGAAAAGTGAGTTTATTTTTACTCATATATTCTGAAATTCTCTGCCATCTAAAGGACCAAAACAGCCCAAACTTTAATCTGTGTTGTATTAAAAGGGAAAAACCTCTCTTCGCCCTCCTTTCTGTTTTCCCCTTACACAGATTTGGTGGAATTTCTTGAGGTATCGATGGGGCTCTTCCGCTCCCAAGGCTCCTCTCCCAGGTCATGTAATGGGGTCATTCTGTGTTCCCTGTTTCTGCCAAATATGACTTAGCAGAGGAAATGGAAGCCTTTCCCTTTCCCTTTGAGTTTAAATCTCAGGTCCCGGGGGGCGCCTGGGTGGCTCAGTCGGTTAAGCGTCCGACTTCAGCTCAGGTCATGATCTCCCGGTCCATGAGTTCGAGCCCCACGTCAGGCTCTGGGCTGATGGCTCAGAGCCTGGAGCCTGCTTCCGATTCTGTGTCTCCCTCTCTCTCTGCCCCTCCCCCGTTCATGCTCTGTCTCTCTCTGTCTCAAAAATAAACTTAAAAAAAAAAAAATTTAAATCTCAGGTCCCGGGATAAAACCAGGGTCCAGGAGGAATGTGCGACCTTACAAAGTAAGTCTCTGACTTCAGCTGTGCAGTGGTCACCTGAGCAGAGGGGAGGATTCTGGGAAAGGCCTGTGCCCCAAAGCATGTGTCATACATACTCACCCTGCCCTTTTGGTGACCAAGAAGCAGAAAGATAATCTCAGACCCCAAGGCAAAGCCCTGGGTGGAGCAAACCCCAAATTCCCCAGGAGAGGCACGCAGAATAAATACCTATTTAACAGTTCAGAATTGGCAAGCCAGACCCAACATGTGAAGTTGGGTCATGTGACGTTCACACGACTCCCCTAGGAGAGGTGGGATCTCCTGAGAATTTCCCAGGCCCAGAGAGAGCAGGCTTGAAGCAGAGTCGGGATCAAACAAGAACAAGAGACAACAGCAGTGACCAGCAGGGCCCCATGACCAAGAACTGGCAGGAAAGCATCTTACAAATTCAAGTGGAGAGACTCTGGCGTCAGGGCCAGGCAACCGGCCCAGCCCTCAGCACTGGGCACATGCTCAGGAAAGACAGAGGATGCCAACTGACCAAGAATAAGCTTCCTCTGCCTGTGCAGAATGGGAGCCTGAGAAATTAAATTATGTGAAAGAAAAACCAAGGTGCACTTCTTGCCATTGACTCCAGGGCCTGAGATTGGTGCCTGCCTCCGGGACATGAGTCTTGTTAAATTGCCGTGGCTTCTCCTTAATCACCCAGGGAAAGGGAAAGGGAAGGGCAGGGGTGCGGCGATGCATGGTGACTCAGCCTGCTTGAACTGAACAGTCAAGGCAGAGGTGGGAGGGAAGAAGGAGAGGCAAAGTTTTGAAGGCAAAACAGATAAAAGCAGTAAGGGAAAACGAGTGGTGGGGGCCGTGCCACCATCTTGTCCCATGGCAATTCCCAAGGGTCAGGATGCTGGGCCTCCCTAGATAACCAATGCTTCCACCTTCACCTCAACACTGTGTTGTCTGCAGTCAGGGTGAGCTCTGTAAGGCCAAGGGCTCAGGTGCATCTAGGTGTTGAACAGAGTGCCAGGTGGCGACTGTGTTGGAAAGGATGACATTGGCCTTGTTGAGCAGGACGACTGAGGAGCTCACGGGAGCATAAGAAGTATGAGTCCCACCAAAACTCCCACATGCCTTGGGACTTCCCCTTCCCACCTGGGAATCCAGTCTGGCCCGTTGGCATGAGTGCACTTTAACTCTTCGCAAAACGGTTGCCTGCATAAGAGAATGACCAGGTAGAGAGGGTGTGCCAGCCACATAGCCCACCGCTCCCTCCAACCCACACCACCCGTATCAGCCACCTTCTAGATGACCCTAAGGAGAAGGTCAAAGAAGCCATCAAAGCCTCAGCGTCAGCAACCCTAAACCTCCAACACAGCCCTGAACTTCCAACAACTCAGACTTCTCGTGGGCAGAAAGAGCAAACCCCAATTCTTGCAAACTTCTCCCTTTTGGGTTTTCCATCATCTGCAACTTACCCAAGCCCTGACCACTCTGGTCTGCAGGTGGGGTATGTGGACGGGGCCTTGGAGACCCCCCACAGTCCTCTCCAGCCCCTAGCTTCCAGCCCCCAGGCTCTTCATGCGGCAATAGACAGGGCACCCAACATTATGAAACCATAGCCAGACAGACCTTCTGTCAAAGGAAGAGAGACAGGAAAGGCCTGTGTTTGAGGCCACAGACCAACACAGTCAATCCACCCCTCCTGAATTTCACTTCCTGACTCACACTCTTGATTCAAGTCATCTGGTTATCATGAGCCCCAGTCATTGGACCCCCAGTAGCATTCCTTATGTAGGAGACAATATGCATGCTCGTTCTATGGAAGGTCTTGGGTCTCCAAGGCTCTGAAATTCTTGTACCTACTTAATTACAACACATATGATCAAGAGATCAAGAGCATTGCCAAGAAATTGTTTCTAAATTGGGGCTCCAACAAATCCAGGGTATATGGGGCGACCTACTTCCAACAAGCCTCAGCAAGACCTGTTTCAACATGGGGTACCATGAACCCACCCCATCTCAGTGTCAACCAGAACACAAACGCCCGTGAAAATGCAGAGTCCCTTGTCCTGATGCCTATCATCATCCCATGGGAGGAGGAAATAGAAGATGGAAAGACCTACTCTATTCTAATCTAATCTATTCCAGGAGAGGAAAACAACGATTCCCTGGACAAGAGCATGGCCTAGTAAGCAGAATGAAGGAATGCAGTGCTTACTGATTTTAGAAAATGACTTTAGTTGTCACATGTATAAGGAGTGTCAATGTCCAGATAAGGGCTGATCCCTGCATGATCAGCAACACACTTGGCCCAACATGGAAAGCTGAGAATGTGGGTGGGGCACAAAACACATTCAAGTTCAGCTCCTTGTGTGAGCAGGCCATAGGGAGAGGATGCTTGTGGGCACTTCCTAAAATTTTCAGGACATGGTACTGACTCTAAGCGAGACTGAAGTTAGGGATGCCTGGATGGTCTCATCAATTAAGCATTCACCTCTTGATTTCAACTCAGGTCATGATCTCATGGTTTGTGAGATCAAGTCCCACATCAGGCTCTGTGCTGACAGTGCAGAGCCTGCTTCGGATTCTCTCTCTCCCTTTCTTTCTGCCCCTTCCCTACTCTCATGCACACACATGTGTGCACACACTCTCTCTCAAAATAAATAAGTAAACTTAAAAAAAATAAAAGAGACTGAAATTAAATGTTTGTCAGAATGATTAGACCAAACTTTACAAAGCACTCCTGTGGGGACCTCTTGCCGCCCAGGGATATGACCCCTTGGGTAGATGGCCCCGAAAGCTGCGGGTCTTTCATATTGGCCTACATCCCTCAGTTCTGGAATTTCCACTATATGGGTTATAAATCATCCAAAACTCACTTCCATGAGGATTCCAGTGTGGATCCCTCACTCATTGTGAGACCAGATGCAGCTTTCAAGCATCCCCCAAACAGAACCAACACCACAAATGATAAATTAATAAGAAACAGAAAATTTAGGTGAAGAATATGGGGAATCAAGAGAAAGGGTCCATCACATACCATCCAGGAAAGAAGCATGAGCCAATGCAGGATCAGGCCCAGGGGAGAGAATCTGAGCCACGGGACCGGCTGTTCTGGTGTGTTTGACAGCCACTAGGACTGTGGAAAGGACATGTTATGCAAGCAGAAAGAGGAGAGGGCCAATGGGAGGAGAGTTGTTAGAAGACACTGATTCTGCTTCTCCCCATTTGGCCATGACACCAAAGTCTCCCGCCAAGTAATTTGGCTCACAAACGTTCATCATGGGAGATCTGGGCATTAAAGAGCAAATAAACAATCACAACCAAGTACCCCATATGCTGGCCAAAAGACATGCTCCCTAGGTAGCAAATGGGCAGGCAGACCACTAATACTCTAAGAAGCACAACTCAGCCAATCATGATGTCCACAATGACCGTCGATTTCACAGGCTGTATGCAGTTGGTCCACAGCTACTAAGGCTTCTGCCTGTGTGGCCGTCAGATGTATAGATGAACAAAATGGTTTCTAGATGTTTCAAGAGAGTTTTAGGCTAGTCACAGAATCAAGGCAGTGGTGAATTTGACTTTTCTTTTTACCCAGTCATTAACAGACTCTGTCAGGCAATGTGGGTGCCTCTAAGTTCACCTTTACTAAGGACACCAAGAGAAGGGAGTTTGGGGCTGCTTTCATGGGGAGGCCACCAGCTAGTTCCATGATGGTTCCATAACCCAAGTTAATGCTTATTGCAAATGATTAGTTAATGGTTTTAAGCTCTTGGTCTAAAACCACCACCTTGAATTTATATGGCACCCGCCTTCCTACAAAGGCCTTCTAAAATTCTTGCAAATTCTTCCCCTTTGCCTTTTCACCCCAGTCATGGGGTTTGGGCTTGTACGCCCTGCACAAACCACCACAACCACACATTAGTGGTCCCTGCCTCTAGCCTCCCTCTGCCCCTGATATGTCAGAGAACATTGCTTCCAGGCCTCTGCAAGATTATTCCCTCCTTGGTACACTTTGGGACCCCATCATCCCTCCCACCCTACCCAAAGTAAGCCTGATACTCTGCTGACCAAGTCCTCCAAAACCCTCAGGGATCCCTCTGCTCCAGGACACCAGGTGGCAGCTCCATTTTCCCCATCAGAGGGCTCTGGATGGCAATCGTGCTACAGTGCCCTTGTTCAGAGTGTGTGTCTGTGTTCTATTGCTGCCATAACAAATCACCACAGACTTAATGGCGGAAAACAACACAAATTTATACTCTTCCAGTTCTAAACATCAGAGGTCTGAGTCCTACAGAGCTACAGGGGAGGTGCTAGAGGGCTGGTTCCCTCAGGAGGCTCCAGAGGAGGTGTTCCTTGTCTCCTGCAGCTTTGAGAGCCTGCCACAACTCCTGGGCTTGTGGCCACATCAAGCCAATCTTGGCTTCTGTTATCACCTTGCCTTCCCCTACGCTGATCACCCGCCTCCCTCTTATCAGGAACCCTGTGAGTACATCAGACCTATTCAGATGATGCAGAATAATCTTTCCATCTCAAGATCCTGAACTTAATCCCATCTGCAAAATCCTTTTTGCCATGTATAGTAACATTCACAGATTCCAGAGAGTAGGACATGGACAACTCTGGGGCCATTACCCCGTCAACCACATGGTGTTGTCCTTCCCCCTAAGATGTGGGTGGTAAGGGTCAAGTGCACCTGGTTGAACTTGTACTCCAAGGTGGACACACTGCCCCCATACATTGTTCAGTGAATGAACGAGGAAATGAGCCAAGGAGTGAATGAGCCAAATGGTGCTTCTCTTATCTCCTCTAGGCCTTCTCTTATTTATTTGCTTGTTTGTCCATTTCCTTTTCTTTCTTTTTCTTTCTTTCTTTCTTTCTTTCTTTCTTTCTTTCTTTCTTTCTTTCTCTCTCTTCTTTCTTTCT
>NW_024412419.1:37478738-37479047 GCF_014898765.1 Herpailurus yagouaroundi
TTCTTTCTTTCTTTCTTTCCTTCCTTCCTTCCTTCTTTCTCTCTCTCTCTCTTTCTTTCTTTCCTTCTTTCCTTCTTTCTTTTTCTTTCTCTCTTTCTTTCTTTCTTTCATTTTCTTTCTTTCTTTCCTTCCTTCCTTCTTTCTCTTTCTTTCTTTCTTTCTTTCTTTCTTTCTTTTTTTTCTTTCTTTCTTTCCTTCTCTTTCTTTCTTTCTTTCTTTCTTTCATTTTCTTTCTTTCTTTCCTTCCTTCCTTCTTTCTCTTTCTTTCTTTCTTTCTTTCTTTCTTTCTTTTTTTTCTTTCTTTCTTTC
>NW_024412419.1:37479147-37523622 GCF_014898765.1 Herpailurus yagouaroundi
TTTATTCCCTTTATAAACTCTTATTTACAAACTTACTTACTTCCTATTTATCCCTTTCCTTCTCTCTTCCCAGTGCCCACTTCTTCTTCACACGTACATCAGAGAGTCCAGTGCACCAGTTTCTCATCATTTGTCTTAAGCCTGCCTCCTGCCTTAGCTCTCTCATTTCAGTGAAGTAGATGCCCAGATTTTCTTCTGCTCTCACCCCTCCCCAAATCTGCAAAAGATTTAAAATGGACAAGAAAAAATACTCTTCCTGGCCCTCCCTGCCCTTCCTTATCTGGGATCTATTTGACAGCTCAGGAAGTTGTAGAACACCCATTGGAATGCACACCATTCTTGTCCATAGACACACAAATGGACTCCGTCCAGGGGCCATTGTCAGTTTTGCATCCACTTGTAAATTCCCTTCAGCATTCCCACCTGCCAATGACTTTGTGGTGTTTTCAATTCTCCTTTGGACTGGCCGTAGCATCTTACTGGTTCCCTCATTAATAAATGGGGCACCTGTGTGGCTCAGTCGGTTGAGCATCTGACTTCATCTCAGGTCATGATGTTGTGGTTTGTGAGTTCGAGCTCTGCATCAGGCTCTGTGCTGACAGTGCAGAACCTGCTTAGGATTCTTTCTTTCCCTCTCTCTCTCTCTCTGCCCCTCCCCTGCTCGCTCGCTCTCTCTCTCTCTCTCTCTCACTCACACACACACACACACCACAGTAAATAAATAAATAAATAAATAAATAAATAAATAAATAAATAAAAGAAGAGAGTAGAAACATGTCCAGGCTGGTGAGCAGAGGCACGAGCCTACCAGGACATGCCCCAGACAGCTGGGGCACCTGCCTGTCTCAACTTTTAATCCAGAGTCCACCTCTCCTCTTCCATACTCACCTCTCCCTTACACACTTCTCCAGGGGCCACTCCAAGGAGCCCTGGCTTCTCCTGGCCCTTCCCAGCTCCTGCCTTGGCCGCTCATCCTTCAGTGGGGACAGCGGCCAGCTTCTCAATCTCGAACAGTCTGTGCCAGTACAGCTTCAGCTTCTAGCCCTGCCCCTGCCCCTGCCCCCAACAACCATCGGATGGAGAAATCCTGGAGTTGGTGCTGCTCCCCTTTACCAGTGTGGAGCTGCCTCCTCATCCTTGGAAAGAAAGAGAAAGTCCACCTCCAGACAGGAGAAGGGGTTAGGCCAGGGCCTGTGTCCTGGGCTGGTGACTGTGCACAGAGGAGCCAGATTGCTGACAACCAGGGTAAAGGCAGGTGGGCAGGCAGCCTAGGCGGCAGGGGCTCTTCCCCAGGGTCCTAGGAGTCACCGCATCCCGCCAGCTCTTCCAAACTGCAGACGTCCACCCGGGGTGTTCATTAGAAAGACCCACCACCTTGAACTTGCTGCACACAGACGCCCTCTGCAGTTATCACAACTATTCGCTCTGAACTAAGCCTTGCAGTTCTTTTGGTGTAACATGCTTCACATCCGGGCCCCAGTAACGTCATCTGCTTTGGGGGGCGGGCAGTGATAGGTCTGGATGACCCCCAACAGCCTCGAGCCAGAAGGCAAGCGCTAGCTTCCATTCTCCGTCGGGGAGCGGCCCCAAGCGAACCACAAGTGCGGGCTTTCTTGCAGAGTTCACGGAGATACAAATGTGCTCATTTGCTGCATCTTCTGCCCCAGTCCTTGAGCTTTCTGCAAGCAGGCCCGTGCCCACCAGTCACTCAGTCACTCGTTCAGTCCGGTGTGGACACAGCTCAGTGCCAAGTGGCAGAATGCCATCATCACCAAGCTCATGGCCCAGATGAGAAGAGGAACAGGGACCAAATAGGAGCACAAACACGGTTTCAATCACCATTGTGACCACTGCTCTGGAGGAAAATGTACAATGGGAAGGGGGGCGGTGTATAATGGGCATTTGACCTGGTCAGGGGGTCAGGAAAGCTTCACTCCCAGGGAGGAGTGAATGGGCTCAGGAAATTCAAGCTTTCACCTCTAAGTGAGATCTGGCCCGTAAGAATTTTGAAAATGTCTTTTACTGTTTGAGGAAATTCCCTACTGTTCCTAATTTGCTGACAGTCTTCGCCATGAAAGGATGTCAAATTTTGTGAAATGGTTTTCCCATCTATTGAAATGATCTTATCATTTTAATCCTTCGTTCTGTTAATAGAGTTACGTTGATTTTGTTTCTAACACTTCACCAGGCTTGCATGGCTGGGATAAACCCAACTTGGTCATAATTTTTTATCCTTTCTCTAATAGCCATGGAAACAGGAGACAGGCTAATGAATACTTTAACTCTGCCCCAAATCCTCAATCCTCACTTTTTCAAAAGTCACTATCATCTAAAACTGGTTCAAAACAGAGTATGTAGAGGGACCATGCTAAGTGCTGGGGACACAGGTGGATTTCTAAACGCACTGTTGGTAGGCTTCTTGGAGACGTAGCTGCAGGTCAGGACGGCAGGGGAAGCACCTTTAGGGGAGGCCAGTGGCAAGAGTAGAAGAGAGGGAAGGAGTCTGGCAAACGCACTGGGTCAAGGGCCATCCATGGATGTCTCCAGCGCCCAGATACAAAGATGGAACCTTATCCTCCTGCTCAGCAGGGAGCCAGGGATGCAGGCAAGTGCCCACAGGGCAAAGGCAAGTGAATAAACATGGTGGAAAGCCATCTGCGCAGAATGCCTCCCATGTGATTAAACCATGAGTGAGAGAGGAGAGGCGTGTCATCTTAGCTCAGGCCACCATAACAAAATACCACACACTGGGGGGTTTAAACAAGAGATCTTTGTTTCTCACAGTTCCTGAGGCTGGTTGTTCAAGATCAGAGAACCAGAGGCCGCATGTCCAAGATGAGAGAGTTAGCAGGTCTGGTCTCTTCTGAGACTTCTCTCCTTGGCTTGCAGACCGCCATCTTCTTATCATGCCCTCACGGTGATCCCTCCGTACACGCCCCTGGACTCTCTCTGTGTTGTGTTCTCTTCTCATAAGGATGCCAGCGAGATCAGATTAGGCCTACCCTGATGGCCTCATTTTAACTCAGTCCCCTCTTCAAAGGCTTTATGTCCAATAAGCTTACATTCTGAGGTACTGGGGGTGAGGACTTCAACATAGGAATTTTAGGGGGGACACAATTCAGGCCATAACAGATGTTAGTGATTTCCTGATGGAAGAGACTACGTTTTTTACATTTTTCTTGGTACTTGTTTAGGTTTCCTATCCAACTTTTTTCCCCCACTGAACATGTATTACTTTAAAATTGATTTTAGGGGCGCCCGGGTGGCTCCATCAGTTAAGCGGGCCGACTTTGGCTCAGGTCATGATCTCATGGCTCCTGAGTTCGAGCTCCGTGTCTGGCTCTGTGCTGACAGCTCAGAGCCTGGAGCCTGCCTCGGATTCCGCTCTGCCTGTCCCCTGCTTGCACACACACACATTCTCTCTCTCTGTCTCTGTCTCTGTCTGTCTCTCAAAAATAAACATTTAAAAATTTTTAGTAATTAAAAAAAATGATTTGAAAGAAAAACCTAGGCACCACGAAGGTTATTTTTGCATACAGCACAGGACAGCTGGGGAGTGCAGCCAGAGCACCAAGGGGGCTTGCCACTGGCCGGCTGTCTCCCAAGCATCCCTCCTCTGTCAACTGCTGGCATCTCCACACCGGGTAGCCAAGGAGGCGAGAAGTAAAACAATGACCATAGTGACCGTGATGCATGCAGCGCAGAATCGGAAGGTAATCTGGTAAAGGCCACCGCCTCCTCTCCCAGGGCTTTGAGTAACGGCTTCCCCGGTCATTGCCTGTCTGTCCTTCAAAGACACTACTGGCTCGGTCCCAATCCGGTTTGCACGGTCAGCCAGAGCTCACGCACCAGGGCTCCAAGGAGCACCCCTCAGCGGCCGGGAGCTCCCCTCCTTCTCTGCGGTGAATCCCAGAGTGGCTTCCGAGGCTGGCTTAGAGGGACAGCTGGGAGGCACCTGCACAAGGGCATGCGGCTAGAGCAAACTCACCAACCTGCCTGGGCCAGAGGACGGACGGGCCAGATTCGGACTTGGGTTCCCCAGTGGATCAAAGGGACTTCCATTTCTTCCAGCCTGAAAGTTAATTGACAGGCAGAGTCTCTACTGATACGTTTACTGTCTAAGAGAGTCGGGTTCATTTTCTGGTTAAGGATAAGATACCCCTCCTCTTCCATTTTTCGAGTAAACATGGTTTGGCAGGAAAAGGAAAGCCTCCCGTTAACCTTTCCATCCTGGCAAGATACTTTTTTTTTTCCTTTCTGGTTTTTTTTTTTTTTTAATGTTTTTAACAAACTTAATGTTTTAACAAATTCCCTTATAGCCTCTGTGCATCGCCTATGTACAAAGGGATTTAGGAGGACAGAAAGGATGGCTTTGAGGACTTCCTTTTTTAATAGAAAATGATTTTGCAGCCCTCCCTTCCCCCAGCACACACATGCACATATTGGGTATTTTGTCAGCATTAACCAAGGATCAAAATAGCTGATCTTAACTTAGAAAGGCCCTCCAGCTGTCAGGAAAAAGTCTCTGAGTGAGGGAAGTATAAGCCACCGAAACTCTTCTTGAGAAAAATTTGGCAACAGGTATTTTACTTAAAGCCTGAAGTTTTCATACCCTGGGACCTCGTGATTCAGCTTTTAGATACATCTCATAAGGAAATAGGAGTGTAGACAAGACTTACCATCTTGAATGCTTTACACAGCCTTGTTTATGATAGCAAAAAATTTAAGCAACCTCGAGATCTAACTGTGAAAGAATGTGTAAATAACCATGCCACAATGTCGACAGAAGGTCCCTCAGCGCCCCTCACCTGGCCCACTGAGAGAGCACAAGGGGACCTAACGGGAGTGCCAGTGCTGGGGCGCCTCCCCAGCCCCCCGCACCGGGAGTGTGGACTAGGAAACAGAAGGTGCTTGCTCTGTGGCCAGACCAACACGGGTTCAAATGCATTTCCACCTGCACTCGTGCAAAGTGGGTTGAAATCCTGAGCCTGCTGGACTCTCAAAGGAATCACACTGGGCCTGACACGTGGGAGCCGACACTTGCCCAGGGTTACCCAAACGGCGTGTTGCAGAGCCAGGATTCAAAATTGGGTCCAGCCCGTTCTGGGATCATTACTTTTTCTGTTCCTTATACCAGGCTGTCTCTTCTAGGCTATCCTTCCCCCAAACCCTGGGGAAATAGCAGCAGCCCGAACCCAAGACAGGTGGCTGAGACGCGGGGCTCCAGCTGGGAACCTGAACGTGGTCTTTGCCCTTGGGACACAAGAAGTCGATTCAGAAGGTCGCAGAAACCAGCCGCTTTCACTGCGAGGCCCCAAGTCCTGGGACTGGGGTGCGGGAGGGGAATCCAAAGCAAACAGTCACGGGCTTGGAAGCAGACGCTGTGGTCCATCACGAACCCAGCTGTCAGAGGGACCGGACTGAGCTCGCAGGTAGAGAGGGGCATTTTTAGTTCACTTGGCCACGATCTACGTGTTTTCACCGTCAGCAAGGGAGGCAAGAGATGACTTTCCCGCCTGCCGCAGACAGAAAGCTCGCTGGTGCCAGCTACATGGAAGACGTTTCTTGCCTCCCCCTTCAGGAAGAGCTCGCGGTGGTGGACACCAGCCTTGGGGGGCCACAAGCTCACGTTGGCCTGCTCCCTCTGCCCTGAGGCCCCCGGGCCCTAGGCCCCAGAGGAGGCCCCTGGGGGCCCCTCCACGGTCGGGTCTTCACTCCCCTCCACTCTGAAACCTTGTAGGTACCCAGGCTGTGAGTCTATGACGCTCTTCTCTTGCGCTTGTGTTATTTATCTGTCATTCTTTCCTTGGGTTTCCTTTCATAGTCCACTGGAAATGGGGTCTCTCTCTCTCCAGAGGACGCCTGGGCCATAGTGATCCATTTAGAAGCAGGAAGACAGCTCTGGAGGATAGTAGATGTCATTTCCGAATGTGAACACATTTCTCAGGCCCATCACAGCCAGCCAAATCAGGCTGGCAATTTGTAAACACAGCTCTTCCTCCCGGCCAGGCCCACGGTGACAAAACTAACAGGCCTACCTGCTCCTCCCTCCCTTCTCCCCTCCCTCCCTTCCCTCTCTCCTCCCTCCCTTCCTTCTCTCCCCCTCCCTCCCTCCCTTCCTTCCCTCCCCCCCCCCCTCCCCCTCTCCCCCTCCCTCCCTCCCTCCCTTCTCTCCTCCCTCCTTCCCTCCCTCCCTTCCTCCCTTCCTTGTCTCCCTTCCCCCCCTTCCTCCCTTCCTTCTTCCCTCCCTTCCTTACCTCTTTCCTTCCTTCCTCCCTCTCTTCCTTCCCTCTTTTCTCCCTTCTTCCCTCCTTTCCCTCCCTCCTTCCCTTCTTCCTTTCCTCCTTCCTTCCCTCTTTCCTCCCTTCCTTCTCTCTTTCCTTCCTTCCCTTCCTCTGTCCTCCCTCTCTCCCTTCTTTCCTATTTTCTTTCCTTCCTTCCTTCCTTCCTCCCTTCCCTTCTCCCTTCCTTCCCTCTTCTTTCCTTCCCCTTTTCCTTCCTTCCTTCTTTCCTTCCTCCCCCTCCTCCCTTCTTCCTTCCCTCTTTCCTTCCTTCCTCCTTCCCTCCCTTCCTTTTTTCTTTCTTTCCTTCCTTCCTTCCTTTCCTCCTTCTTTCCTTCCTTTTTTCCTATCTTCCTTCCTCCCCTTCTTCTCCCTCCTTCTCTTTCCCTTCTTCCTTCCTTCTTTCCCTTCCTTCTGTTTCTCTTCCTCCTCTTCTTCTTCAAAGAGACCAAATAGAAATAACGCTGAGGGATCCTGCAGGTACTCTGGGCACCAGAGCAAAACTCCCAGAGATCCATGCACAAACACAGATCCCTCCTCCTCTTCATGATTTCACCCAAAGTACGGTCACCCTCCTTGAGATGAACAAGTGAAATAAAGGGATGGAGGAAACATTTATTGAGCACCTACTGAGTGCCAAGTGCACTCACAGCCTATGAGGCAGGCATGGTTCTTCCGGTCCAGAGAGCTGAGGCTGAGTACCTGGGTCAGGAGAGGTACCGGAGGAGATGGGACAGGAAATGCTGGTTTCTGGCTCCAGAGCTCATGTCTCCACCGCCCAGCAGCAATGAGCTATGTAAGTGGATCCCCCAAAGAGGCTCTTCCTGAAAACCGGTGACTTTTGTTCACACAGACAATATTAAACAACAACGAGAATGAACGATGTACAACTACACACTACAATATGAATGAATCCTGCGGCTGAGTGGGGCCGGCTCATACCAGTTCCTAAGAGCTGATTTTGAAATATTTTGGAATTTTTCAAGCTGAGTATTAAATCATTGGTGGCTTGAAATCAGCCATGGTGGGAGTGTTTATACCCCTGAAATTGCAAACACTACCAACAGCTCCTTTCTTCTCTCTCTCTCTTTTTTTTTCCTTTCTTCTTTTTCCTTTTACTGAGAGCCAACTTACCAGCACACCACTGGATGGATCTTACAGATGCTGAGCAGAAGTAACCAGACGTAAAAGAGGACAATGCTGATCCCACTCACAAGAAGTTCAAGAACAGCCGCAGCTTCCTACCGTGATGGGCGTCGGAGGGGCGGTCATTCTGCAGAATGCATTCTGCAGAAGCATCAGGCAAGCTGGGCATGCTCAGCCTATGACAGTTCACTTGTGACGGAGCCTTTTTCACAGTCACAACTTCCCGACATCCCCAAACATCTTGGTAAGAAGGAGGGAGGGACACTATTTGATGAAAGGAGACTTTACAAGTGAGATCCCTAAGACCCAGGCTCAGGAGTCAGAAGTACCACACTCTGCAAGCTCAGGCAGTCACCCCAGTCACTCCTGGGACTGTTAAGGACACTGAATATACACCACATTGCCCCAATCACTGCAAATATCCACTATGTTGGCTAGTATTTGTTTTTGCCCTTGTTATTCATAAGCAGGGCTGAGGGGGAGGGGGCTTGGGTGGCTCAGGTGGTGGAGCTTCCAACTCTTAATTTTGGCTCAGGTCACAATCCCAGAGTCATGGGATCAAGCCCAGCATCAGGCTCCACACGGAGCATGGAGCTTGCTTAAGATTCTCTGTCTCGAGAAGGACAGATTCCATATGTTTTCACTCCTATGTGGATCCTGAGAAACTTAGCAGAAGACCATGGGGGAGGGGAAGAAAAAAAAATGGTTAGAGAGGGAGGGAGCCAAAACATAAGAGACTCCTAAAAACTGAGAACAAACGGGGGGTTTCTGGGGGGTGGGAGGGAGGGGTGGGTGGGTGATGGATATTCAGGGCACCTGGGAGGAGGACTGGGTGTTGTTTGCAAACAAATTATTTTAAAAATAAATTTAAAAAAAAAAAAAAAAAAGATTCTCTGTCTCTCAGGGAGCCTGAGTGGCTCAGTCGGTTGAGCGTCTGACTTCAGCTCAGGTCATGATCTCACGGTTCGTGAGTGTGAGCCCCACATCAGAGGCTCTGTGCTGACAGCTCAGAGCCTGGAACTTGCTTCAGATTCTGTGTCTCCCTCTCTCTCTGCTCCTCCCCTGCTTGCACTCTGTCTCTCAACAATAAATAAATGTTAAAAAAAATTTTTTTTTTGAAGATTCTCTGTCTCTCTCCCTCTGCCCCTCTCCCCTGATTGCACTCTCTCTCTTTCTCTAAAATAAAAAATTTTTAATTGAAAAATAAATAAGGAGGGTTGGGTAGGAGACAAGGGAAAGAGGAAAAGGAAAATGAATGTGTGAGAAAAGAGTCAGTGAAGGAAAGCGCACCATTTCCTGTAAAGTGTGTGGTTTACGTCTGCTGCCCCCCTCTCTCCCCACCCCGCCCCCCGTGGCTGGCTCAGCTCTCTCCTCACTTAAAATACTGAGTCTGCAGTAGGAGAGAATAGCCCAGAGTCAAATAATACCAACTTGGAATAAGTTCGATCCTGGGGCATGCCAGGAACATGGTCCACTCTAGATCCGCATGGAAGAATTCATCCAGCTGAACCCATAGCAGGTTCCCAGTGTAGCTCTAAAGGAATCATACCAATCGCAAAAGGGCTGATAATTCTGGTAAGGGCTTAAAAAAGATATGTGGAGAAAAACATAAATAAAAATTGTAAAATTTTTAGCTGACCCCTTCATGGTGCTTCCAGACCTCTTCTCCCCTCTATTATACCACCTGTCGGGGTACCTGGGTGGCTCAGTCAGTTGAGCGTCTGACTCTTGATTTCAACTCAGGTCATGATCTCACAGTTTCACGGGTTCAAGCCCCATGTCGGGCTCTGTACTGACCATGCACAGAGCCTGCTTGAAATCTGCCCGCCCCCCCCACCTTTCTCCTGCTCATGCTCTCTTTGTCTCTCTCAAAATAAATAAATAAACTTACTATGGCACCTGTCCCACTGCACTGGAACCATTTCTTTGCATGTCTTCCTCCCATTAGACAGTGACTTGTTGGATCGGGGACTACTCCTTTGCCATCTTCTAGCACCTACTATCCTTCTCACATAGGACAGACTCACCATTTTTACTGAATGATTTTTTTCTCCCTCTGCTAACTCAAGTGTACCAAGTATGTGCTTGCCATGAATTGGTTGTGTTCCTGTAAGAAATGTCAAGTAGATTTCCTGATATAAAGCAGTTTGTGTAGAAATAGAGCTTTGTTAAGCAACATGTTCAGATGCCAGTCTCGCTTTTAAGCCCAGTAGAGTAGAGCATTTCTCAACATGGATTTCTAAGAAGAAAGCTACAGTGAAGGTGCAGACTTAGAAGATGTGCTCACAGAAGCTGGTCACGGTTATAAAAATCAGGGTAATTGCTGCGTGATATATAGAACCCAACCCCATCAATGATGTTTTTATTGTATTTGGAGTTTGAGCACGTTTATAAAATTAATAATCCACCACATGGCAATCTACCACAAGGAAGTTAAAATGAGCAAGTTTCTTATAATTAAAAATGTGATGCCAGGGGCGCCTGGGTGGCGCAGTCGGTTAAGCGTCCGACTTCAGCCAGGTCACGATCTCGCGGTCCGTGAGTTCGAGCGCCGCGTCAGGCTCTGGGCTGATGGCTCAGAGCCTGGAGCCTGTTTCCGATTCTGTGTCTCCCTTTCTCTCTGCCCCTCCCCCATTCATGCTCTGTCTCTCTCTGTCCCAAAAATAAATAAATGTTGAAAAAATGTGATGCCAGAATTTCAGCTCACAAGAAGATGAGTCTCTGTGTGCCTCCTGCTAAGTCCAACAAGAAACCAGGACATTAAGGGTAACACTAAGACACAGAATGAGAGACTCTGGAAGGTCTGAGAGAAGGAAATAAGCTAGGGAACTCAGAACCTAAGTAACAAAACAATGAGTCTTCTGAGTTAACTTTTTTGGCCCACATACCCCACCCACACTTGGAATTGAAGAAACCAACAAAAAGCCTACTCTAGCGATAGCCAAAGGACCAGGAAAAGGGCAATCTAGCAAGACAGAACACTTTTAGACAATAACCACCCTACTCCAACCAAATTCCATAGAAAAAACTGTGGCCCCATCCCTACCCACACCAACGATCAAATGGAGAGCCTACATTTCTACCCTCACTAGGACCCTCATTAGGACACCATAAGTGGGTGTCCTAATGCCCTGTTAGCATGGTGTCAGAGAAGAGTGAGTAGAGAGCTGGGACGCTTGTCCTCAACGAGCAATAAGGAGCACCCCTACCACTACCTGGTGTCAGTGGAGACCACTGGGAAGGCTGGATTCCCTCCCTGCTTTGGCAGTCTCAGTGGAGAGTGGGGAGTCAGGATTTCCACCACAGCCTGGCGGTAATGAGGCCAGTGCTTCCCCTCCCACCTACGGCGTCCTTCAAGCCCTCAGAGCCCTAGTATGATCGTCTTTTGAAGAATTTCCAGGGCCACCTGGGTGGCTCGGTCAGTTGCGTGCCCGACTTTGGCTCAGGTCATGATCTCACAGTTCGTGAGTTCGAGCCCCGCGTCGGGCTCTGGGCTGACAGCTCAGAGCCTGGAGCCTGCTTCACATTCTGTGTCTCCCTCTCTCTCTTCCCCTCCCCTGCTCACGCTCTGTCTCTCTCTCCTTCAAAGATAAATAAACATTAAAAAAAAAATAATTTCCTGTGTATTTGGTCATATGTAGAGGGGAAGAACAGGAGAAAGTGAGTATATGCCATCTTGTTCTCGAACTGAAGAGCTAACATATATTTTTCATGCCCATTCTGTGCAACTTCCACAGCCAACCAGAGAGCGGCAGACCCCCATGGACTTTGTGACCACGCCAATGGGTTGCCTCTGTGACACGTCTGTCAGTGTCTCAGCTGGAGCCCTTGAGAAAGATTAAGTTTCACCAAAGTGAATGTTCCTGTAATCCGCAGTTCCCAGGGGGACATTATTTTAATCACAGGATGAGTGGTCTCTGGATCACACCGTCACTAAAGGGATCACGACCTGAGCCCCTCTGGCGGCCCCCCTCCATCCTTTGCTGTCCTTCTTTCTGTCTCCTGCTTTCTGGCTCAGTACGCCCACTTTTACGGCCATCCTTCCTCCTGCCTTGCTGTCCACCCGCCGACCGTCCCTCTGACTTCAGGGTACCTACTTTTGGAAGGCTCCTCCTTTCAATCCTTACTGAGGATTTGCTGAGGGTCAAGGAAATCATGTGGCCAAGATTGTTTTTACTGCATCTAAACTAAGAGTAAATGAAGTCCGAGGAGCACCTAACAGACTTGGGCATTACCAGCCAGAGCTTGGGTACTTGGGAGTTTTGATAATATTTTGGCAGTTCGGTGATTGTTTTTACTACATTCTTGTTGTCGGTAGCATTCCAGACAGTCGGGGCTGCTAGAAAAGTGGACTGTGAACAAAATGAAGCATTTTTGCATGTGTTTTGTAAACACCCCACCCACCCATATAATACTGAAGAGTTTTAAGCTCATGACATAGACCCAATAAGTCTTTTTGTTTTGTGGGCAGGGCGATAACGTACACTAACATGAAGATTTTTTTCTACTTTTCTATGACAAGAAAACAGCTGAAAGGCTCTTTAAAACACTCTCCCAAAGAAATCATTTCTGTGCCAAAATCAAACATAAGACATTTCAACCCAAAATCAAATCTGACAATGCCATGGGTACCTTAATTGTCTGAAGGCGAAAGGGGGCTCTCAGTTGAGTTTTGTTGGAAATTAAAGCCAACTGTGACAAGCATTAACTATATACTGGAGAACACCATCTCCAAAATGTAGAACACTCCTATCCTGGACCCAGATTTTAATGATGAGGCTTTGTGCCAGGGACATTCTATCACTGAGAAGGAAACCTGGAAGACCACTCTGCAGGCCTGGAAGTAAGCCTAACTGGTAAGCAGACATGTGTGACTTAACAGGACAAAAATAAATGACTGCCAAATACTTACAAACTCACTTGTTTGGACTCAAGATGGGTCCCTGAAATAATAAGGTACCCTGATTTCCTAGGGGCCTTTGGACAAGGTCATAAAATCTTTGTTAACAGCACACACATCAGGACTGGACAAAGCACCCTCCTTCTCCTGTTTGTCTCCCTCGGATGCACAATAAAAAAGTGTTCCTTATGTGAATCAGCAGTCCCTTCCAAGTACATGGATTAATCCTGAACAGTCCAGATGATCATTTGACCGTTGAAGCCTCTTTCCCACCCTACCACAAAATGAGCTGGGCAACTACATCATCCTGAGGCCCTACTACACTTCTCGGGTTCATCTAGGTCTCTGTCCCCAGGGCTCCAAGGACACTTTTTAAGGAAATTGGCTCTCAGGAGCTGTTTTTTCCATGAACTCTGCCCTTCCATAGTGTGTGTGGCCGGGCACTAGCCTGAGCAGTGATTCTGGTCCAGCAGTGTCTGCATCTAGAGTGGGTGAGTATGCATGTGTGTGCGCGCGCGTGTGTGTGTGCGTGTGTGTGTGAGTGTGTGTGTGTACACATTTATGTGAATGTGCACAGACGTTCCCAAACAGGAATGCCTTCATGGGCACTTTTTTCTTGACCAGCTCTCAAGACTGTAAACAGCCTCTTAAAAGTGCCCCCACATCTGATCTGCTCCATCCAATTTCTCCTTCCCAGGCAACCAGATGGGTCTCTCAGAAACCCCAAAACCAAGGAGAACGGCATCTCCCCTGGTCAGAAGTGTCTGAGGACTTACTGCCTCACTGCCTAGAATGGGGGTCTGGACCCACCATCTATCTCAAAGCCCCACCACCCAGGCTCCTGTCTCCCTTTACACCACTCAGAAAATACCCCTGACCTTTCAAGACTCAGTTAAGACTCCTATCCCCTATAAAACTTTTCCCAACCTGTCCATCCATCTCCCAACCTCAGCAAGCAGAAATGACACATATTGTATATTTTGTAATTATTATAACCCTACATGAAGGTCCTTCTCTATTGGATGGAAGTCCCTGCAGGGCAGGACCTCTGTAAAATATCTTCGTATGCCCAGTGTTTCACCTAAATCCCTGGCATGTAACACCCACCAAATGTTTGATAAGTAAATGAATGTATCGTTCAGGTGGCAAAGAATTCCAGGTCCCTTCTGGTATAAAGGATACATTAAAAAAAATTTTTATCCTTTATTTTTGAGAGAGAGACAGAGAGACAGAGTAAAATCAGGAGAGGAACAGAGAGAGAGGGAGACAGAGAATCTGAAGCAGACTCCAGGCTCTGAGCTGTCAGCACAGAGCCTGATGTGGGGCTCAAACTCATGAACCGCAAGTTCATGACCTGAGCCAAAGTCAGATGCTCAATCAACTGAGTCACTCAGGCCCCCCCCAAGTATACATTTTTTTAAAGTGTTTGAACACAAGAGGATCTCCCACATCAGGGAAGTGTGCATTTGAGGGGTCTTCTGGGTTCTCTAAAGAGCACACCCTCAATGTGAATACTAACCAAGCAAAGAGAGGGTGCTCATTGCCAGCAAAAACCAGGGGAGAAAGGTCCAGAACCATGGCTAGCTTTACCCTTCAACCTGCCCTAGCAAGAGGGAGTAGGAGGCTAGGAAACGCAGAAGGAAGAGAAGCGAAAGAGCATACCTTACCCATGCCCCTTCCCAGTGATGGTCCAAGAGCCTAAGCTATATATCAGGAAGGGATATGTGTAGAAGATTTTAACATTTGGCTTCCTCTCCTGACCCTCTTTCCTGAGTCGTTAGGCTCTCATACCCTTATAAAACTTACTCCCAGAAAAGCATCTGAGAATAAACTAGCCAGAGCATGCATACCTGCCTTCTGTCTCATCCCAGTTCTCTAGAGATGACAATAAAGTATGCTTTATACAAGAAAACAATTCCTGACTGTGCTAAATAACCAGAAGGGACAGGGGTGCTCAGAAGACCAGAAGCTTACACGACCCCATGAGAGATGAGATCAGAGAGATGTGGTCAGAGACCACATCCAGAGTGGGCCTGTTCACCACACATCCTGCCCTGTCCCCACCACACCCCATCACTAGATTGTAGCAAAGGAGACACAGCATTCAGCCAACCTCCAACACAAAACTAGAAAACATATCCACAAAAGGACAAGTATTTAAAATGATCATAAGGAAGAAGAACTGAACTCATGAGTGGAAGAATAAATTCCCCAGAAAAAGAATTAACAGGAAGCAGAAGACCTAAAAATAAATGTAATTAATTTTATGGTAGTTGCATGTACATATTCTTTCACAAACAGAAATTTTACAAATTTTAAGTAAAAACTACTAAAAAGAACATAAGTACAATCTTCCAGATGTAAAACAATAGGTTTCATTAAGAAGGAGGGGGGAAGAAACAGAAAATTTTATACCCAAGCAAACTATCATTCAAGTGTGAGGGGAAAAAATAATTCCAGTTGCGTCATGGTAAACTGGATTGCTGTTCCCAGTTCTTCACTCCCTTCCTTGGCTGTGGTACCTTGAAGTACCTCCCAGCACAGAAAGAAGAGGGTATACTCCCCCCTCCACCCCATTGGCTTTGGGCTTGGCCATGTGACTTGCTTTGACTAATGATACGTAAGCAAAAACTTGGAATGTGTTTGCCTTGTCTGGCCCAGCCTCTCTAGCTCCTCTGATTCGCCATAAAAAGAGTATCCCCCAGGGAGCTGCTTCTCCCATAATAAGATACGTGGATCCAGTCCAAATCCAACTTACAGTTGGAGCCAAGCCCAGCCAAGTTTAACCAGAAGGAGCCAAACCCCAGCTAATCCACAGACCCACAAGCAAGCAAAATATATGTTTGTCATTATAAGTCACAAGACCATGGGTAAATTTCTATGTAGCATTAATGCAGGAACACCAAATTAATAGACAAACATAGAAAGCTTACTGAATTTCTCAGTCTGAAAGAATTTCTCCTCTGAAAGAATTACCAGAGGATCTCCTTCAGCAAAATACAGTACAATCTAAGAGACAAGTAACAACAACAACAACAAAAGTAGTAAGAAAAGAATAAAATATATAGTTCTATAGGTATTGGTTATAAGAAAAAGTTAACAATAATCTTGGTCACCATTCCAGATGATCTCCAAATGAGCAGTGGTGATGGTAGGGGAAGGAAATTAAAGTTCTTGTCTTGTTCAGATGGTACAAGAAAGGATGAGGGATGTAGATGTGATTAAATCAACATTGATCAGGGAAAATAACTGTCAATGTATAAATTAAAGTTTTAAGGGTAATCACGGGAAAAATATAGAACTGAGATATATTACTTTCAATCTATTAGAATAAAAAAGAAAGCAAGAAAATTAAGGATAACAATCCAACTAGAAGCAAGAAGGATTTTTTTTAATGTTTATTTATTTTTGAAGAAGAGAGAGACAGAGTATGAGCGGGAGGAGGGGAAGAGAGAGAGGGAGACACAGAATCTGAAGCAGGCTCCAGGCTCTGAACTGTCAACACAGAGCCTGCGTGGGGTTTAAACCCATGAGCTGTGAGATCATGACCTGAGCTGAAGTCAGATGCTTAACCAACTGAGCCATCCAGGTGCCCCAAAAAGGACTTTTGTCTTCATTTAAAAACAAAAAACAGGCAGCATTTTACAGATGAAACATAGGATAATATGGCAGGAATGAATTCAAACACATCAGTGATCCGTAAAAATTCAAGGCTAAATTCTTCTGTAAAAGCAGAAATTTTAAAATTAGGGACACTCCTGAAACAAAATAATGTGAAAAGGATTTTTAAAAAAACATAGCAGGCAAACACTAACAAATAGATACTGACTCGATATCAATTCCAGACAATAGAATTCTTAAGATAAAAGCATCAAAGAGGCCACAGAAAAAAATATATCTAATTAATAAAAAGTAAAATCTATATAACAGGCATCAACCTTGCTGCGCCTGATAACTAATTCCAAAATATTGGATACAAAAACTGATATAAAGACAAAAAAGAAAAAAGAAAAGAAAAGGACACCTCTACCTCACAATGGATGCATTAACACACCTCTTCCAAAACTCAACAGATTAAAACAGACCCAAGAAAGTGAGGACCTAGAAGATATGAATAATCTAATAAACGGGAATGATTTAATAGAGAGCTTTGTACCCAACAAGCAGAAAACACACATGAGTTTCAAACACACAAAACCCTCACAAAAACTGGCCGCTATCAGGCTTCAAAGATCATCCCAACAGGTTTCTCAAAGCAGAAATCTCATAGGGCACCTTCCTTGAACACAATTCCATAAAATATAAATTAATAGCAAAGCAATAGTCAAAACCCCAATTCATCTGAGAACTTTAAAACAACTTGAGAAAAACAGACACAGCAATCATTCACTCTCTCCGCCTGGACTGTGGCTCTTAACATCTACCACTGCTCGATGTTCTTTCTTTTCTCCTCTTAGAATGTCTATCCCTTTGGGTTTGCTTAGATGATCGGCTATGAATATTTTTAGGCAACAATTTTGCTCTTCATCCAGTATGCTAGTTCTTAATTGAGAATTATGGTCAGAGGGTATTTGGGTATGGGTATCCTTTGCTTATCTTTATAGAACTGAAATTTTATGGAAGTAACTTGGCTGTACAGAACATAACAGAAGCTTGTCAAATTCTTTTACTCTTAAAATCAGTATCTTTCATGGCACATTTTCTACATGACCCTTCTTTTGTGCATTTAAGATTTTTCAATTAAATAAGACTGCTGATTTTGCTAGTTCTTCTAAAAGGGCCTTCAAGGAAGTAAAAAAAAAAGTTGGGCATCCAACTTTTGATCTTGGCTCAGGTCATGATCTCATGGTGGGTGACATCGAGCCCCATGTCGGGTTCTGTGCTAACAGTGTGGAGCCTACTTGGGATTCTCTCTCTCTCTCTCTCTCTCTCCTCTCTCTCTCTCTCTCTCCCTTCCCCCTTACTCTCTTTCTCTCAAAATAAATAAATACATATTTAAAAAAATTTTTTAAGTAAAACCTGTATCATCAAACTCTCTTTAGATTTAAAATGTTGAATACAAAACTTCTGAGGAAAGAGTGTGCTTAGAACTTAGGATACAGTAGGCCATGTACGATAAATGTACCATAAATTTTCTAACTTTACACCTAAAACAAGGAGGTGCAGTCACTAAAAAATAAAAAAATATATATGTAGGACTTAGTGTACTCTTGCTTCACCAAACTATTTGCTATGGTTTTCAAGATCAGAACGCTACTCTAACTCAGAAAGTGAATGTTGTGTCTGAGTGGCTCAGTTGGTTAAGCATCCTGACACTTGATCTCAGCTCAGGTCATGATCTCATGGTTCATGAGTTCGAGACCCACGTCGGGCTCTGCGCTGGCAGTGCTGAGCCTGCTTGGGATTCCTTCTCTCCCTCTTTCTCTGCCCCTCTCCTGTGAGTGCAGTCTCTCTCAAAATAAATAAAATTTAAAAAAATTTTTTTAAAACCTGCACCTGTTGGGCTGAGCACTGAGTGTTGTATGAAAACCAATGGGACAATAAATTGTCTTTAATAATAAAATAAGATAAATAAAATAAAATAAAATAAAATAAAATAAAAACCTGTAAATTGAAGTCAGAGAGGTATTCTGAAAAAGATTTACAGTCTTTAATGCAAATATTAGGGGAAAAGTTTAATGAAATGGATCCATTGAGCATTCAACTCAAGAAGCAAAAGACAAAAAAGTGAAGTAGCAAAGAAAGAAGTACAGAATTAATAAATCCAAAAGCATAAATACATGTTTGCCCAATGAAAACAAAGATTTTTTTCTTAAAAACTAGATCATTAGCTAGATAAATAACTCTTAAAAAGGAGTCAAGAATTTAGAATTTAGGGGCACCTGGGTGGCTCAGTGGGTTAAGCATCCAACTCTTGATTTCATCTCAGGTCATGATCTCACAGTCATGGGATCGAGCTCCGCATCAGGCTCTGTGCTGAGTGTGGAGCTTGCTTAAGATTCTCTCTCTCACTCCCTCTGCCCCTCTCTTCCATTCACAGGCTCTCTCCCTAAAAAAAAAAAAAAAAAAAAAAAAAAAAAAAAAAAAAAAAAAAAATTTAGAATTTAGCTGTGTGTATGAGTGAGTGCATGTGTAAGCAAGTGAATATGAAGGTGACGGGAAATTAAATAAATTCTATTAGGCCAATCAATAAAATTTATCAAAACAAAATTAAGTTCAGATACCTGCCATACACCCTCACACACAAAATTGAATTCCAAAGGAATCAAAGAAGAAACATAAAACAAATACTATAAAGGCATTACAAAAAATATAATATTTTTGTAAATTGAGGGTAGACTAGAAATAAAAAGCAAAGGCTATAAAGGACCATGTACGTTCCTCAATTATGTACAACCACCATGAAAATATAGCTTAACAATAACAGAATGGATCAAAATATATGCAACGTGCATAACAGAGAATTAGCATCCAGAATTATAAACAATTTAATCAGAGAAAAGTAACAATCCTTCTTTTTTTCCACACAAGGAGGGTCATAACCAGCTCCGTGATTGTTATCATCCCTTCCCCTTAGCTTTCTACACAGACTTGCCACTATTTCCATACTACTGGAAATACACCTTCCAAAACCCACAGGTCCCCTGACTATATTATGCTGATGGAAAATGAAAGTCTTGGAGAGTTAGATGAACAGTTGTCTGTATAGAGATGCAGATCTCACCACACATAACTTCTAAAATGATTTTATAATCATGTTCTAAGTGCCCCCCTGCTTGATTAGAACACAATCTCTGCAGATTGCTTTACTCTGTGGACACATGAAGTTAATGTCCCATATGAGAAACTACCCTAATTTCTACATAATGCAAACTAATATTTGAAGCCTCCTGTCAGTCTGACATAGATCCCCCCAAAAAATGCTATATGATTTGTTAGAGTTAGTTTGGGTTAGTATCCAAACTATATAAAGAACGGCTATAACTCAATACCAAAAAAACAAAACAAAAAACAAAACAAAACAAAACAAACAAATAAAAATAACCCAATTAAAAATGGGAAGAGGACATGAACAGATATTTCTCCAAAGAAGACACACAGATGGCCAACAGGCATACTAAAAGATGCTCAACATCACTCATCATGAGGAAAATGCAAATCAAAACTACAATGAGATATCACCTCACACCTGTTGGACTGGCTAAAATCAAAAACACAAGAAACACCAGGTGTTGGCAAGGACGAGGAGAAAAAGGAACACTCTTGCCCTGTTGGTGGGAACGCAAGCTGGTGCAGCTACTATGGGAAACAGTGTGGAGGTTCCTCAAAAATAGATCTACCCTACAATCCAGGAATAAATCTACTGGGTATTTACCCCCAAAATACAAAAATTCAAAAGAAAAGAAGGAAGGAAGGAAGGAAGGAAGGAAGGAAGGAAGGAAGGAAGGAAAGAAAGAAGGAAGATTTTGTTTTCCTTGTGATGAGAACTCTTAGAATCTACACTCTTACCAACTTTTGTATATATATTACAACAGGGTAACACCCCCATTTTTTTTTCAACAGGAGGAGGTGAATTGGTAATCTGTACAAAGAGAAATATAAGCAGGCGCTGAGTATAAAAAAGGATGCCAGCCTCACTAATCTCTTCACTGAAACCTGCTACCTCCACCTATTTGTAGGGAAGAGAGAGGACAAAGAAAACCACAAACCCTTGCACTTGAACCTTTTTAGGATATTTGCAAAGTAGCGATGGAGGAAAAGAATTTTGATGTGCCGAAAGGAGACTTTCTCCAAGGATCTCCCCCCAAAATTTGAATCGGGGTTTAAAGGGTCTCTGATCCAAAACAAGTTGTGCCTCCAAAGTTCTGCTAGAACTCTGAGAGCAGCACAGCTCTTTAGTTTCCATCTGCTTCACAAATACAATCACACTTTGTTTTCCTTTTGGGATCACACATTCTGCAGTTGAGTCTTACATGTAATTACTCTTGAAAACTTCCCCACATATGAATCAGGCCACAACGTTTTCATGCAAAAAGCACCCAGGCTTTCTAATCCCAGAGTTGCAACATGAAACCTAGCCAACGTCTTAGAAACCACAGACCTGGGCTTGCCCACGAAAACACCACCCCCAGGGGCCCAGGCGCCAAGCCCTGGTGGTGGGTGCTCAACCACATGAGACATTAAGAACTAAGCAGAAGAGGCAGAATTAACAGCTAACACTCAAGAGAACATCAGGGGACATGGGCCAGACCAGGGGAAGACATAACAGTTATATCAGTACTCAGCGCCAGCCACAAGGCATCTGAGGGCATGACAGCCTGTCCTAGAGACCAGCCCTTACTTTCAGGAAGTACTGAATCTAACCATCTTATTCATTTTTAATTGTGGTAAAATACACAGGACATAAAATTTACCATCTCAACCATTTTGATGGGTACTGTTCAGTAGCATTGAGTACATTCATGTTATTGCGCACCATCCCTCCATCGACCCAGAGAACTCTTCCCATCATCCCAAGTGAAACTCTGGACCCATTATACAGTCACTCCCTGCATCCCTGCCCTGCTCCCAGCCCCCAGCAACACAGTTCTACTTTCTGTCTTTATGAATTCAACTACTCTAGGTAGCTCTTACGTAAGCGGAATCACACAGGATCTCTCTTTTCCTGACTGGCTTATTTATGCCCTCAAGACTCACCCATATTGCAGCAGGTTTCAAACTTTCTTTCCTTTTCAAGGCTGAATAATATCCTATTCTGTGTATATACTACATTTTGTTTATTCGTTCATTTGTGGATGGACCTTAGGGTTGATTCCATCTTTCAGTTATTGCAAATGTCATCCCATGCCTTTTCTAAAGGCATCTAGAAGATGGCCCACTGCAAAGGCTTGCTGTGAGCTTTATTTTCCCCAATTCAGCATCATTTCTAACCTAAATCCTTTGTGCTGTATCTTAAGGTCATCTCTTCCTTGTGCCCAACAAAGGCTCTGCTTCGGTTCTACCACTTATAAGCTGTGGGACTTTTAACAACACCCTCCACTCTTCACCTTCCTACCTCTTGGTTTTCTCATTGGTAATGGGGGAAATATTTGCAGGATTTTGTAACATGTTAAGTGCACTGCTGCACAGAGGGCACCTGGCCCTGAGCCTGACACTTACTAAGAGCGCGATATTGGTAGTTCTTTGAAATAAGCATACTTTGTAGATTTATAATTTGTCCACCTTCTGTACTCAATCTCAGACTCCTCTAGATGACTCGTATTTCCTAATCACGCCCTTTTCTGTGCGTGTGTGTGTGTGTGTGTGTGTGTGTGTCCAATGAGTCAACTTTCACACATAAAGATGCCAGCTAAGCTATCTGCACGTCCTTCCAGAATGGCTCAGGACTGAGCAGTGAAGTCCATGCCATGACAACCAGCCTGGGGATGCATCATTCCAGCCACCTAGGGGGTGGGTTCTGGACCCACATCTCTTTGCATCTCACCACCTAAATGTACAGAAACACCGTCTTTACTGGTGCCAAAATGAAGGGACTAAGTCAGCCCCCTACACACATACTTCCCTTTAGGGCAAAGTGTTCCATATGCTGTGGTGGCTCTTGAACCCAGGTCGATTCAGCTAGCACCAGATTTCCAGGCTTCTTCAGACAGCCCTCTCCTCACCTTCCTCTACTTCTGGCTATGTTTGCCCCCTTTTTAGCGTCAAATTAAAGAAACAAACAAAAAATGCTATTTCTTCTCAGTCCAGAAGAGCCTGCACAATCCCATCTCCAGGAAATTTGTTTTTATATTCAATCTAGTCATGTAGTCGGTGTCCAGATTTGCCCACCTTGTGTTGGGGGCAGCTGCAGGCTAGTGTCCACCAGCTCTCTTGCACCACAACCGGGATCTTCCCTCCTCCTGAGCCTTCCTGTAGAGAAAGTTGACCATGGTTCATCTACTGTGGTAACAAGTTAGGCACGGTACCTACCCACCCACCCCCCAGCAGCCCCAGAGTCAGGAACCCCACCTGCATCAGATGCCTCTTCCTACGGTCATCTTCATGATGAAAATACTAGTTGGAAGCACCAGAAGCTTAGTTAATAAGGGGACAGCAGCCTATCACACTGACTTTCTTCTGGACAACAAAATTGTGGAAGAAGTTCAGCTGGGGGGTGGGGGCTCAACTTCTTGAAAAGTTTTAAATTTTAACAACCGCCCCCCTCACTAGCTGTAGGGTAGTCATCACTGGGGTGGCTGCCCAGTCACACCACCTCCCCCAGGGGTCAGGGGCTCTGTGACCCATTCTCTGGCCATAGCTGATGGAACTTGGGGAGAAACATCTGGCCAACCGCCTTCACAGTATGACAACTAGCCAGTAGCAAACCTTCCTTTTCACTGTATGAATTGTTCTCACGGGAATCCCAGTACAAGCCCAAGCTTTATCTGCTTCTGAACCAGATTCAGAAGTGTCCAAAAGCCTCACATGAACATGTTAAGGGCATGGCTGTCAGGTCCCACTCCTGGAATATGCAGGGACTGGCGTAGCTCCTAGCCAGGGACCTCCTGGACCCCAGGCAGGCTCCCGGCAGCATTCTAGCTGGAAGGCCTGTCACTGTGCCACAAGGCTCCTCAAGGCCTCAGACACCTGCTCCTACCGAGGCCTGCTGGTTTCAGCTTTCCCCAAGAATCTGGAAATGAGCTCCACAGCCCTCCAGTAAATCCCTGTTTATTGCCTGAGCCATCACAACCTTAACTAATGTACTGCATAATCTGAGGCTAAGCATACTAGCCTGTGTGAATGTAGACAGGCTGTGAAGTGGTATAGACAAAGCAGCCATTACAAGGCTGGCCCTAAGCAGAACCACTATAAAGAACAGCAACACTACCTCCTCCCAAGACAAAGGCCAGGAGGGCATTAAAAGTGGGGGGAGCAAGGTGAGAAGTGTGTGCAAAGCTGGAGTGATGGGCAGCGTGGAGGATGTAGGCCAGAAAGACCGGCTTTACTCAGTTCCCACTTGTGCCTCAGACTCCTGCCTCTGATTCCCATCCCTGCACTCCCCACCTCCAGCACAGGCCCCAACATTGTCTATTCTGCTGGTTTCAAAAAGCCCCCTATCGCTGAGTATCTGTGCTCCTCTACACGCTGAGTCCTGTGGACATCTACCCCCTTTAAACAAACCCCTGGGTGGGTTTGTTAGCAATGATGGTGTGCTAGGAGAATAACAGTCCACAAAGCTGCCCACCTCCTAATTCCCAGAACCTTGAATATGACAACATGGAAAAATGCAGGATTTAAGGTTGCTAATCACATCTGGGAGGACCCAATATAGTCACAGGAGCTATTAAAAACAAAACGGGGGGGGGGGGGGCGCCGGGCTGGCGCAGTCGGTTAAGCGTCCGACTTCAGCCAGGTCACGATCTCGCGTTCCGTGAGTTCTGGGCTGATGGCTCAGAGCCTGGAGCCTGCTTCCGATTCTGTGTCTCCCTCTCTCTGCCCCTCCCCTGTTCATGCTCTGTCTCTCTCTGTCCCAAAAATAAATAAACGTTGAAAAAAAACAAAAAAACAAAAACAAAACAAAACAAAACAGGGGGGCGCCTGGAGAGCTCAGTTGATAAAGCATCTGACTCTTGATTTCGGCTCAGGTCATGCTCCCCAGGGTCGTGGGATCGAGCCCTATGTTGGGCTTCGCATTAAGTGTGGCACCTGCTTAAGCTCTTCTCTCTCTCTCTCCCTCTGTCTCTCTCCCCTGCTCACACACACTCTCTCTCTCTCTAAAATAAAAGAAAAAAAATAAAAATTTAAAAATTTTTAAAAAATAAAAACAAAAGAGGGATGCAAAGAGTTACTGGGGATGTGATGTGAGAAGGACTCAGTCCACCATTGCTGGCTTTGAGATAGAAGAAGACGTCACAAGTCAAGGGATCAGCAGCCTTTAGAAGCCGGGAACGGCCCTTGCTTTATAGCCAGCAAGAAAACAGGGGGTTCAGTCCTACAACCACAAGGAACTGGGTTCTGTCAACAGCCCACAATGAGTAAGGAAGCAGATTCTACCTTAGACCCTCCAGAAAGGAACACAGCCCTGCCAACATCCTGATTTCCACTTGGTCAGACCCATGTTGCCCTTCTGACCTCCAACTGTAAGAAAATAAACATGTATTGTTTTAGGTCACAGGGTCTGTGGTGGTTTGTTATATGAGAAATAGAAACGGATACAGATGGTAGTGATGCGTGCATGGTACAGGCCTGTGCTGGCTATTTTATATGCATGATCATGTTTAATCTTCACTGAAGCCCTGGGGAGTAGCAACTGGTGTCATCATCTCCATTTCATAGAATGGGAGGAGGGAAGCTCTGTCCTTTTCCCACCATCACACTGTCCCCAAGAGGGGAATTGGGACTGGATTCCAAACCGATCAGACTTCAGAGCTTGTCCATAAACTACATTGCAGTGGTGCTTCCCCAGGGCCCAGGGACCCACACAGAGCCGCAAAATAACTGTTGGTCCCCTAAAGCATGCACGCACGCACACGCACACACATACACTCATGCACACACAGAGTAGTGACTCACTGGCCATCTTTTGCTACTCCATGGTTGTGCCAAGTGGCCCCAGGTACCTTTGGCACAGGAATGTCTTCCCGTTGGTTTGGTTATGCAATCATTTAGAACTGTTTGGTTTTAGGTGCTGGCAATGCTTGACATAAACTAGCAGCTCCAATAGGGACCAGGACCACAGGAAAGGTTGTGCCACTTAAGAAAGGGTTAAACCAAAGTCCACACCCCCTGCCACTCCCTCCCATGGGAGATCTAAGCCACTGGCTTCAACAAATCATCCTAAAAATCCTTTTTTAAGAAGTCAAGAAAAGCATGTAAGAATCTAAAATCTAAAGTCTTTGCTTAATTGGAGGGAGAAAATAAAAGAGTCTTTAATGGGTGGTGTGGTTTCTCTCACTATCTGAGGAAGATCAAGATTACAAACATCACAAAAATCATGATTTGACACAAAGAGGCACAGGCTCTGACATTTCTTTGTCACTAATTCTCAGAATTCTAAAGTGGAATAACAATCATTGTAATAAACCATGGTTTTTCAGAGTGTGACCTACTGAATTACAAAAGGGGTTTCACCCTATGTTAATCCCTCAATGACTTTTCGTTTTTCATATTTGGTGTTATTTCCTCCTTTTGCAAACAGCAGTCATGACACAGCAGCCATGGCCCAGGAAGGGACCTTCATTTTCTATGAAGACTCATACAATGGCCCCATAATATCACGGCTGTTGGTCTCCAAAGGAAACATCTCTTTTTATTTAAAAGAAGTACATCCACAATTTATGTGAAATGTAGTCAATCCCAGGAACGAAGAACCTTTTAGTTCAGCAAATAACAAATTAAGAAAGAGTTCCCAAAAGAGTGTAATGGTTTTTCCATGAGGCCCCTGCTGGTAACCTTGGCTGCGAAACACGTGATGCTAGGAGCATCAGAAGAAATGACTTTCACACTTACATTCTTCCTGGATTCCTGAAATAAAGAGAGAAATGAGAATATGACTTGTTATCAAACACCTCTAGGTCAGAGAGAAAGGAGGAGGTAGATATTAAATACATAGTGTGTCTCAGAGGCCGTAGAGATAACAGCGATTACCACGTATTGAGTTTGGCTCTCTGCTATGCTCATCACATGTATCATCTCACTTATTATCCATGGCAATGGCATAAGCTCCCAATATCCAGATGGAGAAACAGAGGCCAAGACAGGTTTCTGTCCTAACGTGCCTCAGTTAGTGGACCATGAGGTCCAGGTTTGAAGCCGGGGGCCAGAAGCATTCACCTGTATGGTGCTGTTATAGTTGTTACAGTTGAGGAATCCTTGTCACTGATTACCAAGGGTCATTCGTGTGGATGGGGGTAGCTGGAGGCCTGAAGTTGAAAACCACACTGTCTTTTCCTCAAATGAGGCAAGTTGGAGGAAAATGGATGTAGGGAAAGGCTGCCAATCAGAGGACTTCCTACTTGAAAAGTAGGTGACAGACAGCCACCAGGTTACCTCGGGTAGGCTGAACTGATGGGGCAGATGGGTCTCACAGGTTGTCAGGGGACCGGAACAAGGAAAATGCAAGAGGCCAAAAGAGGAACAGGCGCTGCTAAAGGCTGCAAATAAGGGGCTGGGTGAGCTCTCTGGGTGAGCTGACAAGAGCCCAAGCTGGCCCCGAGTCGCACCTGCACACAGCCCTCTCCCAAATAAGTACAGGAACCCATTTGCCTCCTGAGTATGAGATACCTGGTGTCCAGAGCAGGAATGCAGGGCATGGAAGGGATGAGGAGGAGTATAATCAGAGGAAGGCAGCTGAGCCAAGCACCTTCTCCCCTTTCTCCGTAAGTCAGTACTTTACATGCAAGAAAGAGCTATTAAGCAGTTCTGGTTCCCTTTCTTTTTAAAGCAGTCATTTCCCATGCTTTAATAAAACCACCTTTTTGCACCGAAGGGGGAAAAAAAACAAAAACAAAACAAAAGCAATCTCTTTCCCACCATTACATACAAACTACCTCTTGAGAAGAGAAAGAAGTTTCCATCTGATGAAAACACTGAACCGTGGAGCTCCTCCCTTCACAGAAGCTACATAGTAACATCATTCCTTCCTTTATGACACACTGAGTGACACACTGAGTGCCCGCCATGTGTCAGACATCACACCAGGCACTGGGGAGCCATGCAGAGGTGAAGACGGCAGCACATGAGGATGGCTGTGCAGCTGTGTGACACAGCAGAGGTGCTGACTCAGAGCTGTGGGAGCACAGGAAATGTCTGATCTAGGGCGGAGCAAGGCAGCCAGCGTTGTCTCCTTACTCCCAGAGGTGAGGAGATCATAGAGAAAATCTTACAAATTAGGCAAGTTTCTCTCTGGAAGCCCTGAGACAAGCTCAGAAGCCGCTGAGATGGTTGATTGCAGAGTTCTGTGCACAGAGAGGCTTTCTTTCCAGACATCTGGCACACCTGCCGAGCTACAAGAAAGCCTAAAGATGCTTCACATCTATGCCCTCCCGTACAGGTGAAGCAAGTGACCTGGAGAAAATGGTCCAAATTGCATTTCAGGGACCTGTACAAGAAAACTAGATGACTGTCAGATGAAAAGCTGAAGTCCACCGATCTGCAATGTGGTCTGATCCCCAATTTGGTCTGATTCTTCCATCCAATCACTCATTCATTCATTCATTGAAACATTTACTGAAACATTTGTAGAAATGCTTACCAAGCACTAATTATATGTCAAGAACTGGACTTGGCTCATCATCTCTCTAGAACTACAGGATGTAATGTTCACATGGAAATAAACCTTAATTGATGCTATTTCAAACTTATTAATCATGAGAAGTCTTGTAATGCTTTTTTCATTGGGTATGTCTCTACTTTGATCTCAATCTGATCACCTATTGGTGGAAGGACCCAAGGGAAAACATGTGGAGCATTGATAGCATCTTTAGTAAATAACGGAAATTAAAATTTTGGAATTTTATGAAAATTATGGAAAACAAAAAACAAAAAAAGTTCTGGAAGCAGCCAGAGCAAGGAAGACATATGACCTTCAAAGGAGCATCAATGAGACTGACAGTTAGTTTTCTAATAGAAACAATGGAATTCAAAAACAATGGAATGATTTTCAAAGTCCCGAAAGCAAATAGCTCACAGCCTAGAATTCTATACCCAGTGAAATATTTTTCAAACCAGAAACAAAGAAGACCTAGGCAAAAAGCCATACGTGTGGGTAAATGTAAACAAATATTAATTGCACCAAACAATAATGATGACTTATGGAAACTAAAATACATGTAGAATAAAAATTCATGAATACTGTAATAGCACAAATGGCATGAGAGGTATAAAGAAAATTAGTGTTTTAAGGTGAAAACATTGTCTGAAAACTAATAAAAATATTCATTTATATTCAAGTGTAAAAGTCCAAGAATATAAAACTAACAAACTAATGGAAAGGGAGAAATTGGATAATAAAAATATTTGATTCATACAAAAGGAGGGAAGAAGGGAGAGAAAAAGAAATGTAAAACAGATGACACAAATAGAGAACAAATTATAAGATGGCCATAGTTACCTAAAATGGAAATAAAACAAATGTTCCAGTTAAAGTCCTGAGGTGACATCAGCAAAAAAGGAAGGAGTAAAGACCTCCAAAAGTTTGTTCCTCCGTAAAAGCAATAAAAAAATAAAAAGACAGGCAAAATTTCTCAAAACTCAACTTTTTCAGAACTCTGGGAATTAACCAAAGGCTTACGATAATCCGGAAATCCTTCAGTCGAGAAAATCAACTAAATCTTATGAAGAAAAGAGATAAAAGCTATCCTACTGGAAAAGAAGATAAACTGTTATCTATTTGTAGGTGACACGATCTTATGTAAATCCTAAAGAATCAACAACAACAACAAAATCTATTAGCGCTAATAAACAAGTTCAGCAAGGTTACAGGATACACAATCAATATTCAAAAAGCAGTTATATTTGTATATACTAGCAATGAACAATTCAAAAATGAAATTAAGAAAACAATCCCATTTACAATAGTATTGAAAAGAAAACTACAAAAGAAAAAAGTCACCAAAAAAAGTGTAAAACTCAAACGTGGGAAACAATACTTTCTTGGACAAAATTAAAAATCTAAATTATGGAAAGTTCATGGATAGAAAGAGCTAATGTTGTTAATATGGCAATGTTCCCCAAGTTCATTTACAGATTCAATGTGATTCCTATCAAAATTCCAACTGCCTTTTTCCAGAAATAGACAAATTGGTCCACAAATTCATAGGGAATTACAAAATACCTTAAGTATCTGACACAATCTTGAAAAAGAAGGACAAGTCTGGAGGGAGCACACTTTCAAATTTCAAAATCTACATAATCAAAAAAAAAAAGGTACAGTAATCAAGACAGGGTGGTACTGGCATAGGACTAGACGTATAATGATCAATGGACTAGACTTGAAATTCCAGAACTAAAGTGAACAATGCTAGGGGTAGTGAAAACCCAAATGAGAAAGATGAAACAATAAAGTTTCTATAAGATTGCACAGAAAAGTGAAAAAGTAAACCACAAAGTAGGAGAAGATAGGTGTAGCAAACATAGCTAGCAAAGGGCTCATATCCAGGATATATAAAGAAAATCTTATGATAAGATACAGACTAGCAACCCAATTTAAAAATTGAGAAAATATGCTCTGTCTCTCTCTGTCCCAAAAATTAAAATTGAGAAAATAGGGATGTCTGGGTGGCTGTGTCAGTTAAGCGTCCACCTCTTGATTTCAGCTCAGGTCACGATCTCACAGGCATGAGACTAAGCCCCATATCAGGCCCTGTGCTGAGCAGGGAGCCTGCTTGGGATTCTCTCTCTCCTCCCTCACTGTCCCTCTCTCTGCCCTTCCGCTGTTCATGCACTCTTCTCTCCCTCTCCCTCTCTCTCTCTCTCTCTCATTTAAAATAAAATTGAGCAAATGATGTAAACAGGAACTTCACAAAAAGAGATATCCAAAGGGCCAAAAAACATCTAAAAAGGCACACAATCAAAGGCTTAATCATCAGAGAAATGCAAATTGAAGCCACAATGAGATACTGTTACACATAGTCCAAAAAGTAATCTAAGCATTGGTGAGGATGTTCTACAAAGGAATGCTCCTATATTTCTAGTGGTGATATAAATTGTCAACTGTTTGGACAATCATTAGACAATATTCATTAAAGCTGAAGGTAAGCATACCTTGTGACCCTTCAATTGCAGTCATAGATGCATACCCAACAAAGATGCCTACATATATTTGCCAAAGGATATGTTCATGGCACCATTATTCATGATAGTCCAAAACTGAGGAAAACTCAAATGTCCATCAAGGGAGAATAGATGAATGAATAAGTAGGCTGCGTGAAAAAATGTATATAATGGATGGGGCACCTGGGTAGCTCAACTGGTTGAGCATCAGACTCTTGATCTCTGCTCAGGTCATGTTCCTAGGGTCATGGGATCAAGCCCTGCCTTGGGCTCCATGCTGAGTGTGGCACCTGCATGAGATTCTCTCTCTCTCTCTCTCTCTCTCTCTCTCTCTGTCTCTCTCTCTCTGTCTCCCTCCCTCTCTCTCTCTGTCTCTCCCTGTGTCCTTCTCCCCCACATGCACTCTCTCCCTCTCTCTAAAAAAAAAAAGAAAAATCTTATACGAGGGAGTTCTATATATCAATGGAAAAGAAAGGATTGCCGCTTTCAACAACACAGAGGAATCTCACAGATATTAAGCAAAGGAAGCCAAGCTCAAGAGACTACCTGCTGTATGGTTCCAGTTACCCAGAGCGTAATAAAACAGGCACAATAAATCTGTTGTGAGGCAAGTTGGGATGGGTGGTAACCTCTGGAGGAGGTGATGCTTGGGAGGAGACACGAAGGGAGCATATTGGGTGCTGGTAAGGCTCAACGTCTTTATCTAGTTGGCGTGTTGACTCTGCAATAATTTAGCACACTGCACACACTGTTCCCTGTGCATGTTCTACTTAAACTCTAAGGGTCGCCAAGAAATCACCGGAGAGGCCATCCAGACACCGGCAGGAGGAGTGTGAGTAGAAGGCGGTGCAGGTGAGAGTGAGGCTGAGCAGAACTCACGAGCGGAGTCAGAAGGCAAGACTGAGACTCGCCTCTCATCAACTTTGCCAGCAGGGATCACGGGCTGGTCCCGCTGAGATGGAGCAGCTGCTTCTCCGAGGATCAGAGACAGACCATTTAGAAGGCCTGACTCTGTCCACATGGAAAACTTTATCTCATTTGCCTCCTCCCCATGGTTTTGAACCATCTCCAACTCCTTTCTTTCTGATAGCACAAAAGGCAGGAATGTACACGGAATTGACTAAAAAGCGTCTCTGAACATGACCAGGGGGGAATATGAGACAGCTTTCGGAAGGCAAGCGGACAACACCGAAACTCGAGCACACGACTTCGCCACTGCTTGGCATGGTCACAACCTCTTCGACAGTCACCGCTGAGGAGCACAGCTGAGTGTGCACCAAGCATCAGGCAGTGCTCTCCACAGTTTAAATGTTATTAACTTGTTCAATCTCCCCCAAGAAGCCTATGAAGCATATTTTACCATCATTATCCCTAGTTTAGAGATGAGAATATCGGGGTACAAAAATGTAGGCACCTGGCCAAGTTTCCACTGCTAATTACTAGCAGAGCTGGGACTCGACACGCATGCTTCACATCTACACTATACCATGTCCTGATAACACAAGTCCAAGCTACCTCTACAGATCCCCAAGGTCAGCTTCTGCAAGACTGGGTTCATTTCTGGAGAACTGCTCCTCAGGGCTTCAAATCCAGTGCACGTAAGCCATGCACAGAGGAGAAAAGGTGTGTTCCAGAGAAAGATGCTGCAGTTCCCTGCCATTCCTCCAAGAGACATCACATTGCTAATAAAATAATGAGTGGCAAGTGCTTTTTTGTAATGTTTATTAATTTTTAAGAGAGAGAGAGTCAGAGCGCGAGTGGGGGAGAGGCAGAGAGAGAGGGAGACACAGAACCGGAAGCAGGCTCCAGGCTCTGAGCTGTCTGCGCAGAGCCTGATGTGGGGCTCGAACCCACGAACCATGAATCTTGGCCTGAGCCAAAGTCAGATGTTTAACCGACTAAGCCACCCAGGTGCCCGAGTGGCAAGCTTTTTTATGGAACTGATCACAAACACAAAATTTCACCAACGATAAATGATGTTCCTTTCAAGAGGTTCACGTTGGCTTTGGAAAGTTTTATTCAATCCCAGCCACAAGCCCTGTTCTTTGTTCTATAAAATGCAATTACCACCAGCCTTAGAAAAAAAAGGGTTTTCAGGGAGAACTTGTCCAGGCAGACTGTTGTCAGTAGGTAAGAAGAATCACTGGTGTTGGTGTTTCTCGCCACCATCCAGGTGTAGTCCCCGTGGGACGGTGGCTCCCTGGTCGATGATGCCGCAACCACTTGACACTATTCGCATCTGCCTCCAGAAGCAGTTTATCAGTGTCATGGTAGAACTGTCCCCCTAACTGGTACTATTCGGAAGCCCTCCTCCCTCCTCCTTCTCTGGAGCATTCCAGAAGCAGGCTGATGGATGGGGCTCACATGAGTATTCCTTGCTTCTTCTAAGGGCTGGACTGTGGGAACACAGATGTAAACCGGCCCAGGGATCCCACCCTAAATCACTAGACCCTGAATTGTTCCAAACTGGGATGCTCTGCATTCAGGGATAGCTGTTTCTTTTCCAAAAGGGACCTTGTCTTTATCATTTGTGGGGATTTCTAAGATACCAACTTTCAATCGTGGTAAAGAAGCGAATGCACAATTTGGAATACGTTATAGATCGGTTGTGTTATGGTTAGTAATCCCGTTATTTTCTAGTGCACCATCTATTAATGCCACTCCCAAGTCACCCACAGTCACCCTGAATTTGCAACTGACGGAACCAACTCCATCAAAAAGCATGGCCACGAAGGGAACGGCTGCTTTTTATGCTAAGGCTGGAAGTCCTCGCTTGCATCGGGACAACAAGGAAATAAACGGATAATATGGTTGCTGAGCATCTGGGGCTGGTGATGCCATACCTGAAGTGGAGGACGACTGTTGCCTCATGGATCACCTTCCCAGGGAAGAGAAGATGGGTCTCCATTGTTGGTACACACCCATAGTCCTCTCTAGACCGTGTCTACAAAATTTCATGTCTCAGCGATCACAATACAAAGTTCTGTGTAAGTGAAAAACGTCGTCCAAAACAACTCAAGACCTAAAACCGTTGTTCTGATGCTTCATCCCGATGCACATTTACCTCTATGGAGTTTCCACACTCAGAATCTTGTTAGAGCCTGATGCCTGCCTCCCACACCGGAACACGCTAGCCACCCTGAGTCCTGAACCATGAAAACGAAGGCAAATCACATTCTCATCTTTGAAAGTTCCTGCCCACATTCCCCTCCTCTGGTGTTGGAGACCCAAACATGCATCAAGTCCTTGGGGCAACTGTGGAAACCAAACCCCAAGGCTTAAGTATCTGCCTGGGCTGGCTGCCCTCAGTGTCGTTGATGACCCTGGTTTAAGAGCAGGGAAGTGGTGGGTGGGGGCTCGGTACATGCTGACCAGCAGCCCGGGAAACAGAGAGACCACCTGAGCTTAGTCCCAGCTTCACTGCTCACAGCTGGGTGACCTCAAAGAGGTTGCTCAACTTTCTGAACCTCACCCTTCTCACCTGTAAACCTGGCTACTTAGATCTATTGACTGGGCTGCTGAGTGATTTAAATACATTAGCCTGATGAGGCTAGCTCAGTGACTAGCACAGACCCCATTCTGTGGGGGGATGTAACTAGAACCCGCCCAGGATGCTTCCATTAACAGCCCTGCACCAGCTCGCCCCTTACCCACTCCCACCTGCACAACCACAGTCTCCAAACAGGGAAACCACAGTTCTGGTACTTATTTTTTTTTCAAAAATGATGTGTCAGTGATTCTTTGTCAATAAAGGCGCAACTAATTCTTAAACTTCACATTAAGAAAATAAGGCCCAGAACACGGACAGATGAACTCTCTACTGACCCGCGGAAACAGCCTCAGACCACTCTGCTTTATTTCAGGAGAGCCCAGGGTCCAGGGATGCTGCTTCACGGCATCTGCTGTTTCTTCCTAAACAGACACTGGCTGTCAACCATGGACCTTCCATTTGTCATTGGATGTCTCTCTGAACTGCCATCACCCTTTTGGTTCTATTTTGCCCCAACTTTTGGTGAGCAAAAGTTCCTTTTTTTTTAGAAAGGAAAGAGAAGTCAGTCAACCTAAGAGAACAGTTTTGAGTTTTTTCCCCAAATCTGATCAACATATGCTGCAAAACATGTAAGATCGTTAGAACTTTCTACCAAAAGAGAGAAAAGAAAATCTCAGGATGCAACTCGCATGATTCATAAGAGTTTTTCAAGCCCCTCGCCCGCCTACAGTCTCCAGTTGGTGAGGAGTTTCACAAATTTTATTAAAGACGAAATTTCTTTTTTTAATAAAAAGACACCTGTGCTTTTCTCCACTTCTCTATTAATGCTTATCTACAATGCTATGGATAAATCACTCCTCCAAGAATCTTACTTTGGGATCTTATTATTTTATTAGGTTTTTTCAATTTTTTTAATGTTTATTTATTTTTGAGAGAGTCCGTGCATGAGCAGGGGAGGGGCAGAGAGAGAGGGAGACACAGAATCTAAAGCAGGCTCCAGGCTCTGAGCTGTCAACACGACGTGGGGCTCGAGCCCACCAGCCATGAGATCATGACCTGAGCTGAAGTTGGATGCTTAACCGACTGAGCCACCCAGGCACCCCTATTCTATGTTTTTTAACCTGTTACCAACCACCACAGCATGTGCTTCTGAGGTTACCACTGCACCAGCTTTGGATTCAGGTTCTCCCCAGTGCAGCGACATTAGGGTCTGCCCCCTCCAGGGAGCACTCAGATTTCTGCATGATGTAGGCCAGCGCTGGCCCAAACCTTCATAGAGAGCCTGCAAGTGCAACTCTTCCTGGCTCGGTTCACGTTTATTGTTGGCAAGCAGGTGATTAATGTCAGGGGATGGGGTGGGGGGGTGCCATGTTGGGAAAACATGAGTTAGGGAAGTAAGCCATTCAAGAGGCAAAACTGGGGAGGACACGTCTTAACTTTTGCAACCATCTGCATATTCGGCCTACCTTCTAGTCGAGGTGACACAATATTGGCATCTCCTAAAAAGGCAAGGAAATGGACGTGTGTCTCCTGGATGAGGGAGCTGGGTGGGGCTCTGGGCGTAGCATGAGGGGCGGCAAGTACCTGCTCCTCGTCCGCCACCCGGGGCTCCACAGAAGTGGACAACGCACACAAGTGAGTTGCCCTTTGCTTTCTGAGTAAGGGTTAATAAAAGTAATGCCTGAAAACGTCTTTGCCAAATCCGCAAAACACAGTCTCAGCCCTGAGACCAAATGGTTTCAATTCCCCGCTCCTTCTCCTCCCTGCTGCCTTCAAGATAATTCTGGCAGACAAGCCATGCAGAAAGCAGGTTAGCAATCTTTAGTGCTCCGTCCTCCCACGGCCAACAGACAAACCTGCTCTGTTTTTCTCGGGATAACCTTGCTGTCGTTCTCACTTCTGTTCTGTGTCACCTTCTTTGAATGTTTCTTTATTTTATTATCAGCCACAGGGCAAAGGTCTAAATGGTTTCTTCTTGAAGGGTCGTCATCATGGATCCCAAGTTACTATGGGACCATCCTTTATTCCTGGGCAGACAATGACCAGGACGCCCATGGCCAGCCCTGGGCCAGGCAGAGGAGGAGGTGTGCCTCTTATCCTAAAGATTGGGGGGCTCTCTCTCACTCCTTTTTCTTCTATGTCTTTCCATATGTCTTATATCAACCCTGCCCTTCCCGTTGGGACATCCCTACATCAGTCTTCAGCTATTATGAAGCCAATTCCTCTTTAACTCTTCCTTAGCCAAGACTCAGGCACAACTGGATTCCAACCCAACTCCCTCATGACCAGTTTCCTCAAGTTGTTGCCAGGGAGAAACAAGACTGGGTGTGAAAAGGGCCGACACGGGCCTGGCATATAGTAGATGCTCAGTAAACAACATTGCTGGCCAGGGAGGGGAAGGATCATCCACCTCATGGAGGTGAGAACTGGAAAACAACGGAATAAATGCCATCTTGTTGGATCCTCTCCATTTCCAATGAGGAACCAAAGCCCAGAAATTGGAGATTTGTTTTCCAAGGGTATTCGGGCATGCCCAGGTGTGGCGGGGGGCTGGGGGCCACACCTCCTTACATCCTTGCTCTCTCTGTTGGCCAAGCTGTGCAAAGATTCCTTTGCCAAAGGTCTCCACAGTGACATTGCCCAGGTGAGGATGAAATAAGAGAAAACCTGGTGTGACCTGACATACACATCATGTCCAAGAGAGACTTCTGATCACAACTACAATTCAACTTCCTAAGAATGAAATGTGGCAAAGCTGTCTTCAGAGATCGTTTCTCTTACTGGGAAACAGTGAATGTGATAAAGACAATTATAGTAACTTAAGAAAGGTTATCAAGGTCAAGCCCACGGGCTATAGATACCAGGGTATGTCACTCATAGTCCTGGATGTGAGATGTTTACAGAAGGACCTGGCCTCTCAGAACCAAAAGCTTACAGAGGTGGCCCCTAAAGCATCCTTGTTTCCCTGATCGCCAGGGAGGTCTGTCTTAGTGCTGGCAATCATCATTCTTACGGATCTCCAAACTATTTAGATTTTTGATCATCTCTCAAGGCAACAAATTCCAAATGTTGATCACGTTATTTGTCCCAATTTTACCTTTTTAGACCATTCAGGGCCAGGGTAGAGATGCATCAACAAGGTGGCATTGATGTTGTCCTTACACTTTGCCCGCACTGCCACCACCCTGAATCCTGCCATTTCTTGAGCTCCTACAGTGCCAAGCGATATATAAAGCCCTCACCAGCCTTAACCCTCAGATTTGGATAACAACCCGCAAAGGCAGGTCCTATCACCATCTTCACCTTACCCATGAAGACTGCCAGGTTCAGAAAGGGCAGAGCCTTGTCCAGCATGCGAGTAGAGCAGGGACTCTTGGCCACACCCCCTATCTCCAGGGAGAAGCGGAAGACTGAGTTCAGTCCCCACACTAGTAATTGAATCAGGCATGCCTATGGAGTAAAATTCCAGACCAAACCTGAAGCCACGAGGCAGTTTCCTGGATGGTGGACATATCAATGTGCTGGGAGGGCAGTGCGTCCTCACTCTACCAGCACAGAAACTTCTGCACCTCCCCAGCCCCCAGACCTTGTTGCCCTGTATGTCTCTTCACCTGCCTGATGAGTGGTATCCTTTATACCAAAATGGTGATTGTAAGTGTAGCACTTTGCTGAGCAATGCCATGTGAGTCATTCTAGCAAGTTATGGAACCTGAAGGAGGGACCGTGGGAACCCCCAGATTGTAGCCAAGTTGGACAGAACTGTGTGTGCCCTAGCGAGCTGGAACTTGTGGCTGGTATCTGAAATGGTGGGCAGTCCCATGGAACTGAGCCCCTGAACCTGTAAGGTCTGCACTAATTCTGGGTAATGTCAGATTGAACTGTAGGACACTTAGTAGGTGTCCAGAGAATTTGTGTTAGAATGGATCTGCCCTCCACCCTTCCCAGCCCCTGGATGAAGTATCCCAATCCTGTGCCTTAGCCTCTACTTCAACACTTTTTCTGATCATACACCTGTTTTTCAATGCAATAGTAACCACCACACACCTTCTCCAGCTCAGATACTTCCTGGTTGTGTTCAACATGGTGCCAGATGGTTAAAAGAAGGGTGTTAACTGGGCAATGTTAGCATGAGGGGCAGATAACCTAACACAGTCTTGAAAGATTCATCACAACAATGGGATGGACTCAGGTGGCTCAGTCGGTTAAGCATCCAGCTTCACACCAGGTCATGATCTCACGGTTTATGAGTTCGAGCCCTGCGTCCGGCTCTGTGCTGACCGCTCAGAGCCTGGAGCCTGCTTCGGATTCTGTGTCTCTCTCTCTCTCTCTCTCTCTCTCTCTCTCTCTCTCTCTGCCCCTCTCCCACTCACGCTCTCTTTGTCTCTCAAAAATAAATACATGTTAAAAATTTTTTTCTAAATAAATAAAAAAATAACATGATGGGCAGAACAGATGTGAGCCTCATTCAGTAGTATGTGCACTGAGCATCACTGCTAGCATCATCGTTTCACAAATGTTTAATGGATTACCTTCAAGATTAGCACACGTTGGTAATGAATTAAAGACATGGGAAGCCTGCTCCCATTTTGAAAGTTTAGTTCGCCCTGGATGCTTCCCTTCTACTCTCACCGATGTTAACCACATTGATGATGGGGTCAGCGGGCCCCTTAAATCCAGTTTCCCTTTCTTTCATAAAACTAGAGGCCAGTGATGGGGGATTTGTGTTCTTTCCACAAATCTGTTGGGAAAATGCACAGCTTTACTTAAGACCTTGTTTTTTTTTTTTTTTCTTTTGAAACCCAGCATGAGATTCTCTATCTTATTTTCCTAACTCAACACGTAAAATTCCCCATGTCCCTAATGTTCCCTCCATTTCCCCAACAAACTGAACCGAAGGTTCCTCCAACAAAAATACTACACTGCAAGTTTACATTTCCAAATGACTTTCACACACGTAGCCCTTTTTGTTTTCTTTCCAGAGCAGAAGGGCTATTGTAATCTTCCTTTTTAAATATGAGAACACTGAAGTCTCAAAAGTGGTAGCAGGCATGTATAAAACACTTATCCTGCGTGGGCTGCAGTCATTTCCATGTATTTTCCCATTTGGTCCTTTCAACATCCTAGAAAACCAGTGCTACTAGTGACCCACTTTACAGGTATGGAAACTAAGGTTCAAAGGAGCCAAAGAGATTACCTGGGACCACATAGCAAGTGAGAGGCTGAGCCAGGCTTCCTACCCCCAAGTGCATAAAGCCACCTCCAAGGGCTCTTGGGTGCCCAGCTAGGGTATAAGCTCTAAGGACAAGCCCCACCCTGCCTTGTTCCCTTGAGATAACACAGCAGATCTTGACCTGATGGTGTGAGAATACACCTTCCGTGTCTGTGTCAGGTTCTTCCCTCCTCTGGCACCTTTCTGCTACTATCCTTCCTTTCGAGGTTGATAGAGTCAGGTCAGTGGGCGGCAAACCCATTTTTCTACCCACTCCTCAAACTCCTGACCTCCTCCTTCTGCCTCTCAAATCTCCTGCCTTCTTGTTCCATTCTCTCTCCTGGCTCTCCTGATGCAAGGATCACTCCTTCCCAGCCTCCCTCCCTGGCACCTCCTCATACCAGAGGTCCAGCTCATTCTCTGCCCCTCTACACTCAAGCCACACCACTGCCATCTCTTCGACCACCATTTCCGGGTGGAAACTGCCGGTTTCCAGGGGCCAGGCTAAGGCTTTCAATTCATCATGTGTTTGGACAAATTACTAGATGCACGGAATGAACCCAGTAAATATTTGTTTGAGTCATAAACCCATAAGCAGGAGGAACCAATGGTTTAAATGAGTAAGACAATGAAACCACTAAGAACGGCTGAATAAGAACTATCACTATTCCAAGCAGGGTGCTAAGCATGGAACATGCTTGTCGTATTCAATACTCACCAAAATGCTAGGGTAGATGCCATGATTACTCCCATTTTGCAGTTGAGAGAAGCAAGTTTTAGGGAGCTCAGGTGGTTTTCCCGAGACGATGTAACTAATAAATAGCACAGCTATGACCCCAGGTGAGTGCCTGACTCCACCCTTCTACTCCTCTCCCCAGTAACTCACTGTGTGCCCTTGGTCAGTGCCCCTGCCCCGCCAGTCCTCAAAGGCCCCTCTACGAAATAAAGGAATTAAAGGAGATGGTCACCAAACCCACCTCAACTTGAAAATGGTGAGGGCCCCTATAGGGTTCTCCCATTTGTGACATGTGCTCTTCCAAAGAAAATCACAGAGCGGGAGATGGCGCTCATTTGAGGAGGGTGGCTGAAGGGATGGGAGAGGGAAGGACAAACTTCTTTTCTCAGGGATAATCATTTCTGAGGCTCGCTTTATGTCATTTGTGCAAAACAGCATGTGGTTTGGGCCAGAGAAAACATCTGAGAGCAATGGATCGGCTCAGAACCACAGACCCAAGCTGCTGGAAGGTTCCTGTGGCGTCCCACCTGGACTCCAACTCCAGGCTGGGCCGAGGCCTTGAACCACCAACGCTACTGCCCTCTGGCTTCCTAGTTTCTAGAGCTCCTCCAGCCCCGGGAAGCCCCTTCCTACCCTGTCTTGAGCTTCTTCTTTCCCTGACTTCCCAGGCAGCCTCTGGTTCCCAGGAGTCCCAGAGAGGACTCAGGCTCTCACCCAGCACCTGCTTCTCTTTCCCTTAGGTTTTGGCACCTGGAGAAGTCACTGTCCATGTGGCTGCCTCCTGAAGCCCCAAGAGTGACGAGGTCCCAGAGAGCCCATGGAAAGCAAAAGGTGGACATAGGTTTGCATTTCTCTCCTGCAGAATAGAGCCCAGGGTGTCCCAGCCCATTCAGGCTGCTGTAACAGAATACCATAGGCTGGCAGTTCAAGCAACAGAAATTTATTTCTTGCTGTTCAGGAGGCTGGGAGTCTGAAGCAGCAGATCTGGTATCTGTTGAGAAGACTCTCCCTGGTTTGCAGACAACTATCTCCTCGCTATGTCCTCACATGCCAGAAAGTGAGCAAAATTACGTCCCTGTGCCTCTTCTGAAAAGGACACTAAGCCCATTCACAAGGGCCCCACCCTCACGACCTCATCACCTTCCAAGGGCCCCACCTCCTCATACATGGAGTTTAGGCTTTACTGCATGTAAGGGGGGCGGGGCACAAACATCCAGCCCATAGGGAGGGGCCATCAGATGACTGTTGGTGTTCACAGCCCTGACACTCAGCTTCTCAGTCAACCCAGAATCTGCCAGAGAAGGCAGAGCTGACAGGGCAAACCAGGAACCTCTATGGGGCTCAGCCCTGATGAGGGCGAAGTGCAGACCCTCCCGGGACCGGGACCAGCAGTGAGGACAGAGAGGCCTCAGGGAAATCCAGGCCGGCAGCCACCCCGAAAGGCCACCCCTGCCACATTTCATGTGTGCAGTCATCCCCTAGGAAGCAAGGATTCTGGAGGCGGTACTCAGGATAGGGATACCAAGAGCCCTCCACAAATACTACTCACCAGGAGGATAGACAGGAATTGGCATAATAAGAGCATCAGTGGCTTTGAGCACAGCCCGGGCGACAGGCAGGGCTGGGGGCTCCAATCTCCTCCTCCCACCTCTGCTGCTCCATCATCCTGGGGGTTCCTCAAATGATTTGCTCGAGAGTCATATGAAGGTTCAGTGAAGGAATCCGCCTACAGCGTTGTTCATAGCTGCTCTCCTCATCACGATCACAACAGCTCGGAGACGAAGAACAGAGAGCAAAAGGACAGTTGTGATTTGTAACTGCACAAAAGTACGTGTTCGTGGGTGACGAGCCCTGTGCCTGCACGCATTGAACTCACTCCAAACGCTGTCTCCTTCTGTCGGTCCTCCCCACGTTCGTCCTCCTGGAATCGATACCTTTGTGAAAGCCAGACGCACAGCAGGAGGAACTACATGGAACACAACCGTCACTCCCCAGGGCCCCATTTGCCAGACAGGACATAATCCCTCTCGTTCTTTCCATCAACGTCTGAAGGACTGAACGTGGGATCTTCACTAACGAATGATGGCCAAGCAGTACCTGGACCCGTGCCTCCCTCAAGACCATGTCTCTCATTCTTGCAGACTTCCTTAAGCTGTATTTCTCTGCTTACTGGAAGGGGGAATGAACCAGGAAAATACACTTTACCTTTGGAGAGGATTTGCCTAGGGGTCTGAATTTTCCACTCTACTTTTTAAGTTGGGAAACTGCCCTGGCCCAGTCTTCCTGTTTAAAGGCATCTGCCCAAATGTGTGTCCCGAGAAGCTTGGCTCTTGGAAGAACGTGAGGAAAAATAGAGTGAAGATTCTGGAAGAGACAGGGTAGAGGTTGATAAGCCTGCCCATGGTCTGGGGGGGAAGCAGTTTGAGGTTGCCTCCCTCTCTCTCTCTTTCTCTCTCTTTCTTGCTTGGTATTCTCTCTCTCTCTCTCTCTCTCTCTCTCTCTCTCTCTCTCTCAACAAATTAAATTAAATTAATAAAATAAAACTAACAAAATAAAATGCTCCCTCCTCCCCTCACCCTGCCCACAGCCAGTGGTCTGAACACAAATTGCTTTCTGCCCTGGGGAAAGGGCCTTGAACATCCAGCCTACCAGAACCATCTCAGACCAGGGCTCCTCCTCAACAGATTCTTAAAGGTTTGCTGGTGGGGAAAATAGATCTTCATCAAGCAAATCCTCTTTAGACAAAGATACTCCGAGATGCTTTCTGTACCCTCACTTGCAGACAAGAAATCATTCATTGGATAGAACAAAGAAAGCCAACCAGACCCCTGGAGGCCAGATACTATTCCCAAATGTGTTCATTTGACCTGCATAGTCTTAGAATTTTTTTTTAACTTATAAGTGGTCAACGTTTTACAATCAGGCATTTTTGCATTTTAAAAATTCTGAGTCTAGCTTTGGAGCCGGGGGTCAGAAAATCTGGAAACAATAGGCTCTCATTTTCCCATAGTAAAGCCTAGCTGGAGCTGAGTGGCTTTGTTCCGCTGATATGGGGCATGAGCTCTGTGTCCCCCACAGCACCTGGTCCCCCCTGCCTGACAGTTAGCCCTCAGAGGTGCCCACTGCCACTGCCACCTGCCTCTAGGCATGTGAGCTCGCACCCCCAGAAGCAGACTTTGGAGCTTGGTTCTCTCCATTTTATATCCCCCTCTTGCCTCAACTTCCCCATCCTCACCCCTATATCCATCTAGTTGTCCCTCAGAGCAAAAAAAGAAAGAAAACATCAGCTAGCATCTGGAATTTGAGGAATGCCAACACAGAGTTTCCATGTCTGACACAGCAATGCAAGGAATTATTGTTGACTAATAATGAAGGATTTATCATCAGCGCTAGGCCTGTTTGTAAGCCTCAGACCTGTTTCTGTGCTGGATTTGAACAAAATATGATATGTTTCATGTCTAATGAGAGTATATATTTTCCCCCAGAGAGGAAAATTTCAAGGGAGGGAATTAGCCAATAAGACTCTCCAACACTTACTACCCAAAAGAGAGAAGACTCATGCCATTGACCCCAAAGGTAAGATGTGTCAGAAGGGAGCGCTGAGACAGAAAACCTCCCAGAGATGCCTGCCTGGGCCTGGCATTGGAGGGGAGTGACTGGGCAGTGGGCTGCAGACTGGGAGAGAATGCTTGTCATCACACAGAATCTGCAGGAAAACTTCCTAGCCTCCTCAACTGTTCTTACGGAACTTAGACTAACCTAATCTCACCCAGAATATACTTGGAAACAAAACAGTGTTTGACCCTGCTGCCTTCCAGTTTTCCTTTCCCCTCTCACATCCTTCCAGTTGCCATCTATGATGCCAACAAGGACTGTGGAGTCCTGTCCTCTCCCCACACCACCCAAAGCAACTCTGCTCTCTAACGATAAACAAATCTACCATGACTTAAAGTAGTTTTTAAAATCTGGAACTCTTCAGGGGGCATTTTGTGAGGAATCCGAATATGAAAAGCAAATAATGGGGATGCTCACGATGGAAGCATGAGTGGAAGAGGAAGGCCCAGGACCCCATGTGCTTAGTGAGCTGCATATCCCCACTTCTACCCCACCCTTCAGTCAGAGGCTGAGGGCTTCACAGGTTTAATTTGGAAACCTTTACTATGATGTCTTACCCACATGTGGGATGAGGGTGGTGACAGTGTTGTTAGTGGTGGTGGTGTTACCATTAATGGCCCTGGTGATGGAGGCAGTGATGGAGGTGATGTTAGTGGAAGTGACGGCAATAGTGGCGGTAATGACAAATAGTGGTGGTTGTTAATTCTAGTGGAGGTGGTGGACATGGTGATGGTAATGGTGGCTGGAGGGGGAGTGATAGTGGTGATGGTAGAGGTGGAGATGGTGGTGGAGATAATGGTGATGGTAATGGTGGTGGTCATAATGGCAGTGATGACAGTGATGGTGGTGGTGGTGGTGATAGTGGAGATAATGGTGATGATGGTGGGGTGGATAATGGTGATGGTGGTGGTGGTGTTGGCGGAGATGATGGCGGCGATGATGGTGGTGGCGGTGGTGATGGTGGTGGTGGTGTTGGCGGAGATGATGGCGGCGATGATGGTGGTGGCGGTGGTGATGGTGGTGGTGGTGTTGGCGGAGATGATGGCGGCGATGACGGTGATGGCGGCGATGATGGTGGTGTTGGTGTTGGCGGAGATGATGGCGGTGGTGATGGTGGTGGTGGTGTTGGTGGAGGTGATGGCGGCGATGATGGTGATGGCGGTGATGATGGTGGTGGTGGTGGTGCTGATAGTGGAGATAATGGTGATGGTGGGAGGGATAATGGTGATGGTGGTGGTGGTGTTGGCGGAGATGATGGTGGCGACGATGGTGGTGGCAGTGGTGATGGTGGTGGTGGTGTCGGCGGAGATGATGGCGGCGACGATGGTGGCGGTGGTGATGGTGGGT
>NW_024412419.1:37523632-37565489 GCF_014898765.1 Herpailurus yagouaroundi
CGATGATGGTGGTGGCGGTGGTGATGGTGGTGGTGGTGTTGGCGGAGGTGATGGCGGCGATGATTGTGATGGTGGCAATGATGGTGGTGGTGGTGTTGGCGGAGGTGATGGCGGTGATGATGGTGGTGGTGGTGATGGTGGCGACAGTAGCAATAGTTATAGACAATATTACTGAACCAAGGGTTTATTGAAATGGTATTAATTTCAGGCACTATGGTAGGGAAAATAAGAAGGTAAACTCCTTTTTGAAAAGCATCATCTCCCAATTTTTTTTGTATTCCTCAATGGTATACAGGCAGACAAAGGCACGCGGTAGATACCCAATAAATGTAACTTAACTTGAGACTTTCATGTCTGCAAGGAAACAACTGATCCAGAAAATTCTGTTTGGCTATCCCTAAGCCCAAAAAGGCACATATTAGAAGAAAAGAATAATTGGATAAAGGTATTTCAATATGAAAGAAAGCGGACGAGTAGGGTATAAAGAACCCCTACAATTAGATACCAGCTCTATCCGGGAAGAAAAAGGAAATAAGAAAGCTATTGTGTGTTGAGTCCTCACTGACTCTTAGCAACCTTGCAAGGCACGGTGACTGGCATCTGCACAAAGAACTGAGGCCCCCACACCAACGTTTCTGGAGCTGTTGACATCACAGCCCATGGGCCTGAGGCAGACTCCAGCCAGTCTGGCTCTCTCCAGAGTGCGGTTCTGGAACAAGAGTTTGAAATCAGCCAGAGGAATCCAAGAATCCCATTTAATGGCCTTTTCTGAGCCATATTAGGCACAGAGGACAGTATCAGTTGTGGTCTTGCTGCCATGCATGAATATGCCTGACAAGGCTTGTTTTTCCTTAGTGTTTAGAAACTTCACAGCCCAGACTGACTTTTGCCTTACATTTCACTCTGAACGGATTGTGGCTGAGATGCCCAGTGCATAGTTCGGTAGGTTGCACTTAGAATGTGCTGCAAAGTACGGAACCAAACTTGCAGGAACAGTGTGTGTCCAGCACATGGCCAGGCCGTGCTAGAGGAGTCACCTGAGCCTGTTTTTGGTGCTTCCAAAATCCAAATAAACCTCTTGATTCTTCCCCTACGTCACCTCCAACCACCAAGTCATGTACGTGGGTGTTCTGGGCCCAGTACTCCCGACCTTTGAGGGTCCCACTCTTCTCCGCTATTTATTTGACTTTTGTGACTCTCTGTTTTATACACAAAAGAAAATGTGCAATATTTGATTTTCTGTTTACTTTAGGTTGATTTGTCATGTGATGAAGGCAACACATGACATTTTGGAAAATATTAAAAATTATTTTTTTTAATTTAAATCATGCCTAGACTTACTATCGGTAGACAAGCACAGTGAGCATTTTAGTGTTTCAGCTACTGCAGGGATGTGTGAGCAGACACGGGGTGGGGGCATTTTGGGGTTTTAACAGAAGCAATTTTGTATCTTCTGTTTAATTTAAACTTAAGTCGCAAGCATTTTCTCAAACCATCCAATATAAAATTGCATTCATTCATGTATTCTTTTCCCAACTTTTTATCGGGCACCCCCTAGGTGTCAGGCACAGGCTGGGGTCACAGGGACAAACAGGCAGAAAGTCCTAACCTTACGCCAAGGGGTGAAGGTGGATGTCAGACTCTCACAACAAACAGTAAAGTCAGGAAACTGAGAACACAGAGAATTGACCACTAAGGGCTTTCACACACTTGGGCAGATGTCTGACCCATGCAGCCGCTGACCCACAGCCCTAACAGTCCAACCAGCAAGATTGTCCTTGTCACTGTATTATATGTCCCAGGTTGAGACAACACTGGGATGTTCCTCTTTAGGAACAACATCATTTCCTGCAATACCATTAATTACTGATGACGCTTCTTTTTTTAATTGGTTTTTGAAACAGAGAGAGAGAGAGAGAGAGAGAGAGAGAGAGAGAGAGAGAGAATGAGCGGGGGAGGGGCAGAGAGAGGGAGACACAGAATCTGAAGCAGGCTCCAGGCTCTGAGCTGTCAGCACACAGCCCGCCATGGGGCTCGAACACACAAACTGCAAGATCATGACCTGAGCCAAAGTTGGATGTTTAATGGACTCAGCCACCCGAGCACGACAATTATTGATGATATTTAAAAGCAGCATACAGGGGCGCCTGGGTGGCGCAGTCGGTTGGGTGTCTGACTTCAGCCAGGTCACGATCTCGCGGTCCGTGAGTTCGAGCCCCGCGTCGGGCTCTGGGCTGATGGCTCAGAGCCTGGAGCCTGTTTCCGATTCTGTGTCTCCCTCTCTCTCTGCCCCTCGCCCGTTCATGCTCTGTCTCTCTCTGTCCCCAAAATAAATAAACGTTGAAAAAAAAAATTTTTTTTTAAATAAAATAAAATAAAAGCAGCATACATTTAGCCATTAAGTGACCATCAGGTCCTCACTATTTGCCATGCACTGAGGTACCATACCAGAGTGTTGACACCAGGGTTTACAGGCAGGGCATCATCCCAGCCAGCCAAAGGCTATAACTGGAGGTCCTCCTGGGTGCCCAGCTGTTCTCACACCCTCCCCATGGTACCTGCAATAGGACAATCACAGTACCTGCCGGGTCATCCAGTCCATTCTTGTCAAGCACTTAAACCAGCACTTGCCTCCCAGAGACCCCAACTGTTATTATGGTGTGTCCTCCCAGGTCCTTGAGCATCCTCTCTTTCTGTCCTTGGGAGCTGCCCTGAATGTCCTTTTATAACAAGGTCTGCCTTCCCTGGGAGTCTGGGAGGGGGTTCCACATAGACTTAGCTTAAAGCTCACCTCTGCAGGAAAGGCCTCGGAGTCACTTCCCTCCCTGAGTTGCAACAGCAAGAACATCCTAAGAGAGGATGACAAATGTAGGGCCCCTGGGTGGCTCAGCCAGTTAAGCGTCTGACTTCGGCTCAGGTCATTATCTTATTTTCATGAGTTCGAGCCCCGCGTTGGGTTCTGTGCTGACAGCTCAGAGCCTGGAGCCTGCTTTGGATTCTGTGTACCCTTCTCTCTGCCCCTTCCCTTCTCTCTCTCTCTCTCTCTCTCTCTCTCTCTGTCTCTCCCAAAAATAAAAAACATTTTAAAAAATTGGCCAAGATGACAAATGCAGTCAGGAGACTTCCAAGGAGAAAAAGGTAAAGAATTATCATCACTCTAAAGAGATAGAGGGGAAGGTGAAAAACAATGATTTAAGGGAGCCCCAAATAAAATGGGTAAGAATGCAAATCCTAGGTAAGGTTATATGAGATTTTTACCTTTTTCTTGGTGCCTCGCTGATTTTCATATTTTGCAAGGTAGACATGCATTGTGTGTATCATCCGGAAATGTAAACCTAGAACAAATATAATAAAGACCTGTCAGTTCAAAGTGAGTGAAGTAATTTTAATGGCAGCAAGATTTTCCTTACCTTTCCTTCCTAACACTTTGATATAAAAGGGGAACTGGAACCCCAGTCACCTGTATAGAACCAGGTGCCTGCAAAACAGCATTGGTGCAACAAATTAACCCAAGTCGGTTCAGGTTCACAAAAACATTTTCCATCTACCAGGGGTGCCCCGTGACGGAGCCCCAGCCATATGGGGAAAAAAATGGTTTGGGCTGTGTAATCACAGCTAGAATAATCACATTCTGTTTTTTAAAAGTGTATACAGTATATCTTTTTCAGTTCTAAATCAGCAGATGCAAATGTGAGAATGCCAGCGTATGTACACTCCAGCCCTTTAAGAGTGAGGATGGGCCTCAGGAAAATTCATGACAGTGGTTCTGTTCTGAAATGGAAACAAATAGAAGCTTTGCCTCGGGCTTTGGTGGGTGGCCTTACTGTCCTTTCCCCGCCAAATCTAGTCCTTTGCTTCCCTTGTCCTCAGCAGTCAGGCAGGGCTCACAGGACATTGCCCCAAAGCATGTTTTTCCTTCTACCTAATGATGCTGAGTCATGAATGGACAGGTGAGGAACAGGAAGAAGCAGCCTCAGGGGTAGAGAGACCAGGATGCTGTTGCCTTGGAAACGGAGCCACCTGGTTTAAGTAGCTGATAAACCAAACACGGTGTGATTACTTTGCACTGACATGAGCTGATTTGCAAAATGCAAAGTGGTCATGTATTATTGATACAAATAAGTCATTCACTGGGGCGCCTGGGTGGCTCAGTCTGTTAAGCGTCCGACTTCGGCTCAGGTCATGATCTCGCGGTTCGTGAGTTCGAGCCCCGTGTCAGGCTCTGTGCTGATGGCTCAGAGCCTGGAGCCTGTTTCAGATTCTGTGTCTCCCTCTCTCTCTGACCCTCTCCCGTTCATGCCCTGTCTCTCTCTGTCTCAAAAATAAATAAACGTTAAAAAATTTAAAAACAAACAAACAAGTCATTCACTGGCTGGTTCTCACTGACGAGGCACCTGGCATACACAGACAGGCCGCAGCAGCATCCACGGAAAACCCAGGAGTAGAGGGGCAATCCCAGGCCCCACCTGCCAGGCTCTGAAGGAGTCACCTTTTCACGGTGTCAAAGACAGCTGCAGAATGCAAACAGGAAGGTAAGAAGAATTACTGTAAACTTCATTACAACTTAATTACAAAGTAGGGGAGGAGAAAACAACCTTTGGGCGGTCTGGTTTCTTTTCTGCTAGATCCCCAGGACTCTAACAGTTCCTGGGACAAGCTATCTGCTCAATAAATACTTGCGGAATGCATGAACCAGTGAATAAAATTGCCCGCAGAACTGGTTGACGCCTTATAAAATATATTAAAGCACCGTTTGGCGAAAAGGAAAAGCGGCCACCGTTAAGAGGACGTCACGTTAAATGGACGTTGGGATCAAAAACCACAGGCTTTTGAAAAATCACAGCGGTGTGTTGAAACGAGCACCCGCTGTGTGCATTAGTGATGCTGTGCAGTGCTGACAAGAGGCTTCTTGGTGACACAGCACCCCCTGGGACGGATCCTGGGTCCAGATGAGATGGGGTGGAAAGCCTTGCTCACATACCGTAGTCTTGTACCTGGGACTGAATGTTTCAGGTGAGCAGGTGAAGAACATGAAGCATGCCTTTAAATAAAAAAAAAAATAAATAAAAAAATAAAAGATACTCCAGCCCATGCTCCGTTAGAGAATGGAGTTACATTCAGGTCACATTAGGGATAAAGGTGATGCAGGTATTTTCCAAGGGACAGGATGGAACCCTGGAAGCTTTAGAGAAGAGCAGGACTGGGTCACGCAGAGCAGTCTTCCGGCCCTTGAGGCTGTAGGATTGTCCCCTCCCCCCACATCCCCAGTTATCCTGAAGCGCCATATCTACCTAAGTATAACTTTCTCCAGAAGAGTTCTGAGTTGTGATGTCCTCTTACCCGGCACCTTCTAAGGAGAGGTCTGCTCCAGGGGCGTCCCTCTGAGCACCACGGGGCTGGGCTGTGTGGGGGCGGAGCTGACTCACTCCCGCTAACCGAGGCATGAAGACTTGCCAGTCATGTCTGGGGGTGGCATGAGAGGGGAACAGCAGTGCTGTGGCTGATAAGCCTCCCGGCTCGGCGGCTTCTCACCAGAGATTTTCCTTGCTCACAGGCCATTCAGTGAAAGCGTTCAGCAGGCCACCTTCCATGTGGCATCTCAGTGTCCAGGATCCCTCTTGTGGTGTCTCAGTGCCCAGGATCCTAACTTGTGGTGGCCTCTGGCCAGCAGACGACCATTTGAGTCAAGAAGAAACCCCGTACCTCACCCACTCCCATCTCACTGGTGAGAACCAGCCAAGGAGCCCCATCTAGATGCAAAGGGAACCAGGGGCATGGCCTCCCGTCCCAACTCCACTCAACGGAAGAGGAACGTGAGAATCTCCTCAGGGAGAGGGAAGCCTTGGAGGATGAGACCAGCCGCCAAAGCCAGGCTGGGGTGGGGTGGGGTCAGAAATAGAACCAGGCTGCAGGGACCAGCGTGGATGGGCCAGCGAGGGGCTGTGGATCCTACCTTCCCCAGAAGATTTGTGGTGGAATTTCTGTGGTGCGTAATGTTTTTGTGTGACTGGCTCCTTTTGGGGGAGCTGGAAAGGCACTGAGTTGTGCGTCTGGTCTTAGGTGGAGAAAAAGTATCAGAGCCAACTTGTGTTACTCTTTTTTTAATGTTTATTTATTTTTGAGAGAGACAGAGAGAGAGAATGTGGGGGAAGGGCAGAGAGAGAAGGGGACAGAGGATCTGATGCTCACAAGCTGTGAGATCATGACCTGAGCCAAAGTCGGACGCTTCACTGACTAAGCCACCCAGGCTCCCCTAACCTACATTCTTTACTCTTATATCACACAAACGGGCAATCCTGACCTCAAGATTGCCTGGCGTCATGCATGCAAATGTTAATACTATCATGTAGTTGTGCAATAATGGCCCTAAAATTAGTAGCCACGTTTTGCTGATGTGGAGCTTGAAATGTTAAGTTGCAAGCAAGGTGTGCTGGCTTGAATTCATGCCCACATGAGACCTCAGAATGTGTCCTTTTGGAAAGACGGTCTTTGCAGGCATAATAGTTATGATGAGGTCATGCTGCCTTAGGGGAAGCTCAAAAGCAATAGGCCCAGTGTCCTTGTAAGAAGAGGAGAGAGACAAGGACACACAGGAACACCACGTGAAGAGAGAGGCTGAGATTCAAGTAGTGCATCTGGGAGCCAAGAAACATCTAGGATCACTGGCCACCACCAGCAGCTGGAAGAGGCAAAGAAGGATCCTCCCCTAGAGGCCTCAGAGCCAAGATGGCCCTATGGCCAACTTCATTTCAAACCTGTGACCTCCAAAACGATGAGAGGTCATGATGAGAGGTCGTTTGACCTCTCATGAGAGGTGGCTTCTGTGATTATAAGCCACCAAGTTTGTGGTGTTTTGTTACAGCAGCCACAGGAAACTGATACAGAAGGGGAGGGTCCACGGGGAAGGATAACAAAAATGAGTGTTAGAAAGTATAGTCACCAGTGGCTCTCCATAGCCCATCTTCACCTCTATCCCTGGCTCAAGACATTTTTCGCAACAGACTTTAGCTCTCTCCAGCTGGTTGTCCCCAGCACATCAGATACACCAGGTCTGGAGCCTAACTGAAGCCCCCTCCAGCCACACCTTTCTGCTGTGTTTCCTTATTTCTCCATTGCCCACGGCCCCTGGCCAGAGGCCCTGCAGTCAGGCCCACCTCCTCCGTCCTCGTCACCACCCGCCTCCAGTCCACCACCGAGGCCCTCATCTTGGCCCCCCAGGCTCCCTTCTCTGAAATGGGGCTCCTGCTTTCCAGTCCCTGCGGTCCTTTAAGTCAGCAAGTCCTCTGCACCTCGCTGTAGATGGGACTTGCTACCTCTCCAACTGGGTCACGTCACTCCCAGCTGAGGCACGTCTGCTCACTCCTTTCCCAACTTCTCCCCGGCCTTCTGCCTGAAGATGAGTCTAGACAGATCCCTCAGTGATGTGCAATCAAGCACCAGACATGGGTTGCTGAAATTATCCCTCACAACTAACCCCCCTCCTAAATCTAGGTCCGGTCATTAACTTCCTCTGATAGGCCAGAGAACTGGGGCTAAAGAAAGATGAACTTGCAGGTGGCAAAGAGAGGCTGAAGTATTCTCCCTAAAAGTAAGCCAGTTCTTTTGGGAAACTTCAACTTGGAATTAAAGATTAAACATGGACTCTCTCCAAAATCAGCCATCTGGCCCCCCATTAAAATACATAAATCATTGGGGCGCCTGGGTGGCTCAGTCAGTTAAGCGTCCGACTCTTGATTTCGGCTCAGGTCATGATCTCATGGTCGTGGGATCGAGCCCCATGTCGGGCTCTGAACTGAGCATAGAACCTGCTTGGGATTCTTTCCCTCCCTCTCATTCACTGTCTGCCGCTCTCCCACTCATGCACATGCATGTTCTCTCTCCCTCTCTCTCTGTTTCTTAAAATAAATAAATACACATATTTTAAACACATAATTATCATGGTAATTATGAAGCAGCAATAACAAAAAATGATATTGGGCTACTTGAAAACTGTGTTGAGCCTGCAGGTTTACAAGATCATCCATTCAAATCCCATCACTGAGACGTTTTCAGAGTCTTGAAAGTCTGATATCAGGCAGGTCAGAGATCTCCGCTGACGGGTGTGGGGAGCACAGGGGAGCACATATGTGCCTCTGAGGGGTCTTTCTTCAGAGCCATTGTGTGAAATGCTACCCCCAATATGTCTGGGCATTAACGCTATTGTATGCCTCTTATCTAAGCAACTGTTTCTACAGAGAATGTTAGTGTTCCCCCCAAATTCATATATGGAAGCCCCGACTCCCAGAACGATGGTGTTTGGAGGTGTGGTCTTTGGGAGGTAAGTAAATTTTTTTTAATTTTTTTTAATGTTTATTATTTATTTTTGAGAGAGAGACAGACAGAGTGTGAGCAGGGGAGGGGCAGAGAGAGAGAGGGAGACACAGAATCCAAAGCAGGCTCCAGGCTCGGGGCTGTCAGCACAGAGCCCAACGCGGGGCTCGAACTCATGAACTGCGAGATCATGACCTGAGCTGAAGTCAGACATTTAACCGACTGAGCCACCCAGGTGCCCCAGGAGGTGAGTAAATTTTATGTGAGGTCACGAGAGTGGTGGCCTCACGATGCGGTTAGCACCCATATAAGAAGAGGGAGAGACAGAGCAAATTTTACAATAAAAATTAGCTTTAAGATAGAAAAACTATGCCTTTCAGATTTCAAGCACCTGATGTGTGACAATTTTGACCCATAAAGTCAGTGTAAAGAGGTGAGCACTGCTCTCACATGGGCACAGAGCTCTACCCCATATGTGCTCTTAAGGTCCTAAAGATCTCTTCTTGTGGCTGTGTTCGTTCTCTAGTTCAGTACATCAGATCGTCCCAAACTTCATACCTTAAGCAACGTCCATGTGTCAGCTTAGAGGTTACCAGGTGAGAAGGCCTTGGCTGGAGTGGCTGGGTGCTCTGCCCCAGGATGTTTGTTACAAGACTGAAATCAAAGTATTAGACAGCAGCATCTCTTTCTAGACTCTAGGGAAGATTCCACCTGCAAGCTCATTCAGGTTAATGGATGAATGAGTTGCAGGACGAGCGAGGGTCCCTGTTTCTTTGCTGGTTGTCAGCCAGGGCTTACTTTCAGTTCCTAGATGCCACATGCACCCCTACCACATACACACACCCCCACACACACCTGCCACCTTCAAACCAGCAAGGGAGAATCTCCGTCACACAGAATCTCTCCCACACATCAAATCTCTCCCTGATTAGTCCAGGCTCACCCGCGATAATCTCTTCTCCTTAAAGGCAACTGATTGGAGACCTTAATTACATCCTCAAAACCCTGTCATGGTAGCACCTAGATTAGTGTTGGATTGAATAGCTGGACAAGGTGTGTGCATCAGGGACAGGGATCCCAGGAGCCATCTTAGAATTCCCCCTACCACAATGCCTTGGCCTTGGGTCACCTACTTCATTCTCTTCTTTATTTAATAAGAGCAGAGCGTGCCTGCGTGGCTCAGTTGGTTAAGCGGCTGACTTCAGCTCAGGTCATGATCTCATGGTTCGTGGGTTCGAGCCCCGCGTCGGGCTCTGTGCTGACAGCTCAGAGCCTGGAGCCTGCTTCAGATTCTGTCTCCCTCTCTCTCTGCCCCTCTCCCACACATGCTCTGTCTCTCCTCTCTCAAAAATAAATAAAAACAGGAAAAAATTAAAGAAAAAAAAAGAGCAGGAAAGGATCCCTTATTTCTAATTATTTCAATATGCCAGAAAATGAAACTTATTTTGGAGCTGACGACCTATTCTGTGGCCAAATGGGAGAAATTTCAGAGACCAGAATAAAATCCAGGCTATTCTGAAACCTGTTTGTGCAGGGCCTAGCATTAAAGTCTCTTACCAGCTATTACCATCACTAGAACACTGCAAACCAACAGTGGCACTCCAGGGACAACCGGGGACCTGCAGCAGGGAGGCGCCTGGCTCTCCATCCACCAGCACTCACCGCTCTTAGAAGGAGCTCGGGACACCTCACCTTCCCTCCTCAAACTGGGATGCTGACCAACAGCATTAGCACCACCTGAGAGCTTGGAACAAATGCAGAGTCTCAGGCCCCATCCCAGACTTCCGAACCAGAATCTTCCTCTCAGCAAGATTCTAGCTAATCCGTGCACACATCAGAGCTGAGCAGCGTGTTGGAAGCCACGTGCCTAAGCTACTCGTTCTGCCCTGCCAACCACCGCAAACATGTCACCCTTCCCCTGCACAGCCCCACCTGGGTTCCTGCCCAGGCGGAGCCTCGATAATGGATTAGACCCATGTCATACCTAGCCACGTGAGAGGAATCTCCTAACCCGGGCAATGATTGCCTAAAGTCGCTCCCACTTCCTGTGGTGCAGGGCTGAAGCCAGAGAGTGAGCAGAGGTGACATGGGCTGGCCCAGTCTGAGCTACGCTCTGACCTGCGGGCCTTCTCTGTGACACAGTGGGGCGAGTGCTGCCTGCACAGAGTTGAGGTGAAGCGTGGAATCAGTGCTCAGTGGCACTCAGTCCTCCTGCCAGGCGTGTCTTCTGCCCCCGAGTAAGTATAGACCTACTATGTGTCCAGAGAGCTGGGCACTCCAGAAAGCAGCCTCTGTCACCAACCCCGGGGCCCTTTCCTAATCACTTCACAGCTGTCTGCACTGGGGACCACAGGTCAGTGGCTGGGAGGCAGGACACCTGTCCTCTGGCAACGTTGGGGTTCAAAGCCTGATTCCCCACCTTCTAGCCACATCACGTTTTGGCAAGGTGCTTCATCTCTCTGAGTAATATTGGACGCCCGATTCTTCGGGCTTGGCTTGCCCTGCCAGATACCCCATAGTTACCCAGGGCTGGGAGGGTCTTCATTTTGAAACTGTAGCTCCAACCTCTGGTGCTCCCTGGGACCACTCAGGGACCTGACCTCCAATGTGGCCCAATGTTGGAGGAGAGAGGGCTCCGGAAGGCCCCACACCTATACTTAACGGTGTCACTCTGGCTCACAACTCACCCGGAGGGTCTCACACGCATACTTAACCATTTCGCTCTGGCTCATGACTCACCGGGCAGAACTAGTCACATGTCCCACCTGCCACAGGACAGGAAATTTCAGCTTGCCACACCAGGAAGTGGAGAGCTGCAGCTATCCAATGAGTGTCCCTCAAACATGCCAGCCCACTGATGGGAAGGAGAGTATGTGGGTGGTCTAAGGCCCCCCCAAGTCCCTTTAGGGCCACCTCTGTCTTCAAAGCATTCTGGGAGGACAGTACATGATTCAGGCAGGTTTTCTGACCGAAAATGAGGGTGCAGGAGGGCCATGCAGCCTCCACTCTCAGCCTGAGCACCAACCTATTCTCCCTACTTGCTGGGCTCGGTCCAGGGCCTGCTTCACCGAGGGGCCTGTGTTGGCCCTCGGGTTCTTACTCCCTCCCACAGGAGAAATATTGGACTCCCCTGATGGAACTCAGATCTGCAATGCTGGGGAAGGCCTGTGGCTGGGTGAGGGCTTTCCCTGGGACAGGAGGTCTCACAACACTGGCTCTGGAAGTTTCTGGAAAGCACAGCTCTACCACAGGCTTCGCAGCTGGGTGGTACAGAAAGCAGCCAGGACTGGCAGCTGGAGCACAGGGAGCTGTCACTCTTAGGCATGCTTCAAAAGCACAGCCCATGGCTGGTGGATGCTCCAGGAGGACTTCATCACTTGAAGGTGTTTTCCTGTGAGCAACCAACTTCCCGCTCCTTACATATTCTCCTCCCCAGGTATCACCAGGCCAAGCCCTTAAACTCAAGCTCTGAACTTTTATTATGCAAACTAATTTCTTGGTGGGGAAGAATCAGCTCCCAGAGGGTCTAGATTCTTGGTTTGTTTTTAATTCAAGTTTAGTTAACATACAGTGTAGTCTTGACTTCAGGAATAGAACCCAGTGATACATCTCCTACATATGACCCCTAGTGCTCACCCCAACAAGTGCTCTCCTTAAAGCCCATCACTCATTTAACCTGTCCCCCCACTCACCTCCCCTCCAGCAGCCTTCATTTTGTTCTCTGTCTTTAAGAGTCTCTTACGGTTTGCCTCCCTGTTCCTATCTTATTTCTCCTTCCCTTCCCCTATGTTCATCTGTTGTGCTTCTCAAATGCCACGTATGAGTGAAATCACATATCTTTCTTTGGTTGACTTATTTCTCTTAGCGTAATACCCTCTAGTTCTATCCACATTGTTGCAAATGGCAAGATTTCGTTCTTTTTGATTGCTGAGGAGTATTCCATTGTACATATATATCACATCTTCTTTATCCATATATCAGTCAATGGACATTTGGGTTCTTTCCATATTTTGGCTATTTTTGATAGCACTGCTATAAACATTGTGATGCATGTGCCCCTTAGAATCAGCACTCCTATATCCTTTGGATAAATACCTAATAGTGCAATTGCTGGGTCAGAGAGTAGTTCGATCTTTAATTTTTTGAGGAACCTCCATACTGTTCTCCAGAGTATCTGCACCAGTTTGCATTCCCACCAGCTGTGCAAAAGTGTTCCCCTTTCTCCACATCCTCACCAACATCTGTTGTTTCCTGAGTTGTTAACTTTAGCCTCTCTGACAGGTGTGAGGTGATATGTCACTGTGGTTTTGATTTGTATTTCCCTGATGATGAGTGATGTTGAGCATCTTTTCATGTATCTATTAGCCATCTGGATGTCTTCTTTGGAAAAATGTCTACTTATGTCCTGCCCATTCCTTCACTGGATTATTTGGTTTTTGGGTGTTGAGTATCGTAAGTTCTTTTTTTTTTTTTTTTTTTTTTTTTGAGCTTGTTGAGTTCTTTATAGATTTTGGATACTAACCTTTTATCTGATATGTCATTGCAAATATCTTCTCCCATTCTGCCAGTTGCCTTTTCATTGTGTTGATTGTTTCCTTCACTATGCAGAATCTTTTTATCTTGATGAGGTCCCAATAGTTCATTTTTGCTTCTATTCCCCTTGCCTCCGGACACATACCAAGCGAGAAGTTGCTGTGGCTGAGGTCAAAGAGGTTGCTGCCTGTTTTCTCCCGTAGGATTTTGATGAGGGTCTGGATTCTTGGCTGGGAAGGAGTTTGGGAAGCTGCAGGCTGAATGTCTCCCAGCTTTGTCCCCAGTCCCTGCTGGGGACACCTACTGAGGATGGGCACATATCCCAGCCTGGCCAAGGACAGGGTCCCCTTATCCCTTCACACTCAAAACCCTGTGGATCAGAGTGTCTCAGGGTTCCCAGAACTGCTGATCAGCAAAGGAGCCTAAGCACTTTCTCATGTCATGCCACCTGCAGCCAGATGCTGGACCAGAAGCTTTTTGACAACACAGGGTGAGCCAAGGAAGCCAAAGACAGAATTTTGCCTTTACCCATGTGGTGATTGGGGCTCGTAAAACATATATTTCACACCCCCAAATTTAAAAATTGGCAGCATTTATATGAGTGCTGGAGCTACGAGCAGCTGGCCATCTAAAGCACCCATTTTTTCAGAGGGTGTTTTCGTTGGTTGTTGTTTTAGAACACAACAGTCATTTTCTTATTTTGAGCAGTATAAGAAGAAAAACATCACCTGTCCAGGAAAACCATTGTAACATGTTGTGTTTCAAAATAACTAATTTTGGATGGGCCTCAGAAGTGTCTAGATTTCTACTTTAAAAAAAAAAAGGAGGGGGTCGCCTGGGTGGCTCAGTTGGTTAAGCAGCCAACTTCGGCTCAGGTCATGATCTCACCGTCTGTGGGTTTGAGTCCCGTGTCGGGCTCTGTGCTGACAGAGACCTGTGCTCAGAGCCTGGGGCCTGCTTCAGATTCTGTGTCCCCCTCTCTCTCTGCCCCTCCCCTGCCTGTCCTCTCTCCCTCTCTCCCTCAAAACTAAATAAATGAACTTTAAAAACAAGTGTCTAGATTTCTAGAATGGTCACGTGTCCTCAGAGGGAAAGAGAGAAGTGTCCCTTTACCCAACAGAGGCTGTGGTATCTGCAGCCCACTTCTTATGCTTTCCAAAATGTCTCATTCATGCAAGTGGTTTTAGCGAGGGGGTAAGGTCTCCTTGGGGACACTCCTTCATAACACAGAGAATCCCACCACCGCCCACGTGATTTTTAAACATGTTCCTTGACATCCGTGTAGGTGAAAATCTGTACAGTATTACCTGAGCCTGAACCGAACTCCATTTGACACGTAAACATTGTGTATTTTTTTTTTTTTTTTACAGTTTCAAATACACTGAATCTGCCAGGAGACAACCACTGCATACGTCAAGGGAAGATAGTACTTTGATTTGTTTGAAACCTTCCCAAGGTCCAGTCTCCAGTCTGGACACTCAGGGCACCAACGCATTTTTTCCAGGCGTGTCAGTCACCGGCCCCATGTCCCTGCTTCGGTCTGCATTTACAGCTGGCAGACCCGTGGTGATTCTAGGCTTAGAAGCAGGTCAGTGTGCAGATGTCACTCGGAGAATCGGCTCACCTGGCAGGGCACATTGGCAAGGGGTTTTTCAGGGGACAGGTGAGAAAAAGAAGGATTAAATATTTATGTAGGTTCCCCAACATTTAAATTTACACCACTGACCCAAAGCATAATTGTATCCAAGAGAGATTAAAAAAAAAAAAATCCATGTTACTAAAATGGGACAGTCATTAATTTTTTTTGGGGGGGGGCAGACAGGATGGGGTCAGTGTAATTAGACATCAAGTCCCATGTCCTCCAATCCTTCCAGGTTTCTGTCTTCTGCACCAAGAAGGACTTGGGCTCACCGAGAGGCCTCCCTGGGCTAGCACACCCTTGCCCTTCTCAGCAATTTCTCTTCCTAGTTAAGATCAAACACTACATCCCCGGCCTGATGGCAGAGTCTGGATTTTGCAGCAGCTAGTGCCCTGGTTCTGCTCTCACCTGCTAGAGAGAAGCCCCATCCCCTAGTGCAGGGGTCAGTGAGCCCAGATTCAGGTCCCAGCTCCCCTCTTTCCAGTCAGGTGACCCTGGGCTGTGTCCTCACCCTAACTCTCTTTTTCTTGAGGGAGGGCAGGGTTGTGGGAGGGGCTGCACAGGAGAATACAATGGTCTTAGGCAGGGGTTTAGAGAGAGGAGGCTCTCCCTTAGCAAGGGTGACCCTCCCACTGCCATGATCATTAGATTCCATTGTCCGGGAGCAGGTTCACTGCAGCTTTGGGCTCCAGCAAAGGGTGACCTCTTTTTTCACTTCCCATCCCAAATGACATCTCATCTCGGGGTTCCTGATCCAACATGGAGGCATCCCTAGCGCCCCACTGAAGTGTCATTAGAAACTCTGGCAACTTGTCACCTTCAGTCTCAAGGGATGCCAGTCTGCCCCAGGCTCCTAGATCATCCAGCCTGTTTTCAAGGCTTTGCTACAAGACCTTCCCACCATGACACTGAGCCCTGCACGGGTAGAGACTGAGCCACATTACCTTGTGTCCTCCCAAAACCATGCACACAGTTGGTGCTTAATTAGTGCTCACCGGGTGGATGGACAGGCAGATCTGACAGCAAACTCAGCCCAGGTGGGAAGTGTACGTGGACAGGTGACCATGGAAGTGACTCCCTCCACTCACCAGGAGAGAAAGCTCTCCCCTGCCACCTAAGGCCTCCATCTCCTGGGCTCTCTGCAGCAGCTTCAATGGGAGACAGGAGAAGCTGGTGGTAGTTAGGGTTCATAACATCGCAAATCATTTTTCAAACTCTTGGTCCAGCCCCTTAGGCCCTTTGCCAAGTACTTGTCTGCTTGGTTTGCAAACCCTAGGGAAATGCTATCTGAACATTTCCAATTCATTTATGCTCAATTCATCAAAATACCATTTTGTAAGAGCCATTTAACCTCTGAGAGGTCTGGGAAACTTTCCCCTGGTATATTTATATGTGAAAAGCAGGCTGGGTCCTTCTGTTAACAGGGAGTGCCCTGCTGTGCTGCCCCCACCTACCCCCGGGGGCCACCTGGATAGGCTTAGATACAGATAGCCCCCAGGCTATTTCAGGGCAGGAGGTCAGGCAGGGTACCATCCAGGCCACCCCACCTCCACAAACAAGAGAGAAATGTTGGACCCAGGCAGGAGATTTGAATTCCCAAAAGTAAACATTTTCCTACAGATTCCTCCCCAGGGAGCATTCCCTAAATGCAAATGAAGAGCCTCCAGAGTTCTCCAGATTGGAGCTAGGAGAAGAGGGATGCATTCTGAGCCTTAGATGAGGAAGAGGAGTCTCAGCTTCCACTGCCATTACTTCCTGACCAGGCTGAGGTTTAAATGGGATAGTGTCCCTGGGGTCCAGAACTCTACTAGATCCAAGATCCCCTTCAAGAAAGGCCAGGAAGTGTCTGGTAGAGCTGCCCTCCTCCCCACCTCCAGCACACTCCTCAGTGAAGCCTGAAGTCTGCAAGATCTGCTGGAGTGCTCCCTCTAACTACCACGTTCTGGCTTCACGGTCAGCAACCCTCCAAGCAGAAGGATGGGGACAGCTTCTTCACCCCCACCCACTTCTCCACTTTCTCCTCCGTGACCCAGCTTGGGAGGAGGGGCAGAACCAGACATCAGAAAATCAGAAATCGCTAAAATTGAAAACAGAAAATCAGTGGAGACAATGAATGAAACAAAAAGCTGGTTCGTTGAAAAAAAGTCAAATTCACAAACCTCTAGCAAGACTGACAAAGAAAAAAAGAGAGAGGAGACACAAATCACCAATATCACCAATGAAATGGGACAAAACTACAGATCACAGCAGACATTATGTGAGTAATAAGGAAATACTATGAAAAACATTATGAGCATAAATTTGACAACTTAGATGAAATAAACCAGTTCCTTGAAAATGACCAACTACCACAGCTCATGCAAGATGAAACAGATACTATGAATAGCCCTATAACTAATCAAGAAATTAACTCTTAATTTTAAAACCCCCTAAGAAGAAACCTCCTGGCCCAGATTATTTCACTGAAGGGAATTTTAACAAATATTAAAAAAAAATTAACACAAATTTCCACAATTTCTTCCAGAAAACAGAAAAGAAGGGAAAACTTCTCAATTGATTTTTATGAATCTAGTATTACCTGATATGAAATCAGACAAAGACAGTACAAAAAAAGAAAACCACAGACCAATAGAACTCATGGATACAGATGCTACAATTCTTTTTTCTTTAAAGCTTATTTATTTTGAGAGAGAGAGAGAAAGACAGTGACAGAGAGAGAGAGAGAGAGAGAGAATGGGGAAGAGGCAGAGAGATAGGGAGACAGAAAATCTCAAGCAGACTCCACACTGTCAGCACAGAGCCCGATGTGGGGCTCAAACTCACGGATCATGAGATCATGATCTGAGCCAAAACCAAGAGTCAGGCGCTTAACCAACTGTACCACCCAGGTGCCCATAGATGCTGAAATTCTTAACAAAGTATCAATAAACCAGGCTTAGCAGTACACACAAAGAATACCACATGATCAAGTGGGGTTTATTTCAGAGATGCAAGGTTGGTTCAATACTCAGAAACTAATCAGTGTGGTCCACATCAATAGATAAAAGAAGACAAATCACATGATCATAGCAATTGATGCGGAAAGAACATTTGACAAAACTCAACACCTACTCATGACAAAAACTCTCAGAAAACTGTGAATAGAGGCGAATTTCCTCAGCTTTGAACATCTATCAAAAAACTATAGCTAACATCAAACTTCATGATGAAAGACTGAACACTTTCCACCTAAGGTCAAGAACAAAGTAAGGATGTCTGTTCTCACTGCTATTATCAACATAGTACTGGAAGTTCTAGCTAAGGCAATAAGACATAAATAAATAATTAAACAAACAAACAAACAAATAAATAAATAAATAAATACGATTTTTTAAAAAGTGAAAGGCTTACAGATCAGAAAAAAAGAATCTAAAGTGTTGTTCTTTGCAGATGATGTGAGGGTCTCCATGTATGGAATCTACCAGACACACATACTCCAAAACAAAAGAAAACAAACAAACGAAAAACCTCCTGGAACTAATAAAACAGTTTTATTAAAGTCACAAGATAAAAGATCTACAAAGGACAATTAACTCTATTTCCATATCTTAGCATGAATACACAGAAATCAAAATTAAACATACAATACCATTTACAATCTCTTTAAAAATGAAATACTTAGGTATAAATCTAACAAAAGATATACCGGACTTACATGTCAAGGTCTGAAAGCTGCTGCTGAAAGAAATAAAAATAAAAAACAGACAGACACACGACATTCATGGATTGTAATACCCAACATAACAAAGATGTCAATTCTCCCCAATTTGATGTACAGATTTAACATAACTCTTATCAAAATCTCAGCAAGGTATTTGTAAATATAAGCAAGTTTATTCCAAAATTTGTGTGGAGAAACAAAGGAATTAGAACAGCTAAAATAATTTTGAAAAAGAATAAAATGAGAGGAGTCATTCAACCCAGTTGTAAGACTTATTATATAGCTATGGTAATCAGGACTATGTGTTAATGGCAGAGGAACAGACACGTAGACCAGTGGAACAGAACAGGAAAAAAAAAATATGGCCCCACACAACAACAGTCAACTGGTTTGTAACAAATGTGCAAAAGCAATTCGATGGGTAATTTTTCAACAACTGGTGTTGAAGTGATTGGATAACCAAAGGCAAAAAAAGAACCTTAACCAACACTTCACATCTTGTACAAAAATTAACTGTAAACAGATCACTTAGTCAAAGGTAAAATGTGAACTATATGATTTCAAAGAATACATAAGAAAACATCTTTCGAACCTAGAACTTGGGGAAGAGTTCTTAAACTTGACACCAAAAGCACAATCCACAAAAGAAAATAATTGATAGATTGAACTTCATCAAAATTAAAAAATTTGCTCTGGGAGAGATCTTGTTAAGAGGATGACAAGACAAACTGCAGACTGTGTATTAATTCTCGATTGCATCCATAACAAATTACGACAAATGCAGCAGCTTAAAACAACACCCGTTTATTATCTAACAGTTTTGAAGTCAGAAGGCTTGTAGGCTCAGCTGGTTTCTCTGCTCTAGATTTGCCATAGCAGGAGCGCTGTGTTCCTTTCTAGAGGCTCTGCTAATTAATCTTCCAGACTCATTCTGGTTGTTGGCCAAGCTCAGTTCCATGCAGTTGTACGACAAAGGTTACCATTTCCTTGTGGCTGTCAGGTTGGGATCATTCTTAGCTTCTAGACATCTGCATTCCTTGGCTCATGGTCCCGTGTCTTTAATCCATCTTCAAAGTCAGCAATGGTAAATCAAATCCTTCTCACACTTGAAATCATTCTGACCTCCTCCTCTTCTTGTTCTTCCTCCTCCTCCTCCATTTTCCATTTCTCTCTCTCCCTCCCTCTCTCCCTCTCTCTGCCCTCTCTCTCTCTTTCTTCCACTTCCTCTTCTACTTTAAAAGGCTCCTGTGTTTACATTGAGCCTATCTAGATTATTCAGGATAACCTTCCCTATTTTAAAGTTGGCCGCTTAGCAACCTTAATTGCATCTGAAAAGTCTCTTCACAGCACTACCCAGGTTAATGTTTGATTGAATAATCAGGGAAAGGGGAATTCTGGGAGGACATCTTTAAAATTCTGCCTACTACAGACTGGAGAAATTATTTGCAAACCACATATCTAACAAAGCACTCGTATTTGGAATATAATATTATATTATATTAATATAATAATATAATTAATATAATATTAATATTATAATTATATTATATATTATATTATATATTATATTATTATAATATTAATTATATTATGTATTATTTATTATCATTACTAATATATATACCAAGCTCTCAAAATTCAACAGGAAAAGACAATCCAATTAGAAAAAAGGCAAAGAAAAAGAAATTTCACTGAAGAGAAAATACAAATGGCAATAAGCACATAAAAAGATATTCAACAACACTAGCCATTAGGGAAGTGCAAATTAAGTCCAAGGGGAGCTAACCCAACTCACCTATCGGAATTGATAAAGTTAAAAAAATAGCAACAATACCAAATGCGGGTGAGAATTTGGAGAAGCTGGATCTCTCATCCATTGCCGGTAGGAATGTAAAATTGTGCAGGCGCTCCGGAGAACCATTTGGTGGTTTCTTAAAAATTAAACACACACTTATCTCATGACCCAGCAGTTGCAATCCTGGGCATTTATCCCAGAGAAATAAAAACTTATGTTCACATGAAAACTTATACACAGGGGGTGCTGGGTGGCTCAGTCGGTTAAGTACCTGACTCTTGATCTCAGTTCAGGTCTTGATGTCGGGGTCATGAGTTCAAGCCCTGCACTGGGCTCCACGGTGGGTGAGAAAACTTATACACAGTTTTTATTGTTGCTTTTTTGTATGTAATAGCCAAGAGCAAAGTAATCAAAATGTCCTTCGATGGGTGAATAGCTAAACCAAGTGTGGTGCAACCATAGTAAGGATTATTAATCCTGGTTCTCCAGACACAGACACAGTCACAGATGCAAATGCAGACACAGACGCAGACACAGAGATGTGGAGAGAAAAAGCGTCGAAGGAACTGGCTCAGGTAACTGGAAGCTGACATTTGCAGAGCAGGCTGGCAGGCTGGAAAATCAGGGATGAGTAGATGTGACAACTCAAATCTGAAGGCAGCCTGCCGACAGGCTTCTCTTTCTTGGGAGAATCCAGGTATTTCTTCTTTTTCCTATTAAGACCTTCAACTGGGGGTGCCTGGGTGTCTGAATCAATTAAGCCTCTGACCCACTTTTTTTCTGTATATTTATTTATTTTTGAGAGAACGTATGTAAGTGAGTGGGGAAGGGGCAGTGAGAGAGGGAGTGAAAGAATCCCAAGCAGGCTCCGTGCTCAGTGTGGAGCCTGACACAGGGCTCGATCTCACAACCGTGAGACCATGACCTGAGCCAAAATCAAGAGCCAGATGCTGTGGGGCACCTGGATGGCTCAGTCTGTTGAGCATCCAACTCTTGATTTTGGCTGACATTGTGATCTCAAGGTTCTTAAGATTAAGCCCCACATGGAGCTTTTCGCTGACAGCAAGGAGCCTGCTTATGATTGTCTGTCTCCCTCTCTCAAAATAAATAAATAAACATTAAAAAAAAAAAAAAAGGACCTTCAACTGATTGGGTGAGGCCTGTTGACATTATGGAAGATAATCTGCTTTACTCAAAGTCTGCTGATTGAAATGTTATCCTCACAGCCTTGGCAGAAACATCTAGAATAGTATTTGGCCAAATATCTGGGTCAAAACTTTGATCGAGCCAAGTTAACACATAAAATTACCCATCACAATGGAGTACTATTTGACAATAAAAAGCAATGGACTGTGGGTACACACAACAACTTGGATGGGTCTTTGTACTCCATTGAGAAAACGCTGGAGTCTCAAAAGGTCACATGAGTCCATTTACATAACTTTTCAAAATAAAAATACAAATGTGGAAAGCAGATTAGTGGTTGATAGGGTTAGGGATGGTGGGGAAACGGGGCAGCATGATTTAAGGGGATAAGGGGAAGAACACGGGGATCTTTGTGGTGATGGAGCAGGTCTGTGTCTTGGTTGAGTTGGTGCTTTCAGGAATCTATACATGTGACAAAACAGCATAAAACCACACACACATAGGACAAAGGCCAGTTTCCTGGGTTTGGTATCATACTATAATTATGTAAGATGTAACCAGTGGGGTGACTAGATGGAGGGTACACAGGAAGCCTCTGCACTGTCTTTGCAACTTCCTGTGAATCTATAAAGATTTCAGAATAAAAGTTTAAAAAGAGGGGCACCTGAGTGCCTGAGTGGGTAAAGCGTCTGACTCTGCATTTTGGCTCAGGTCATGATCACATGGTTCATGAGTTCCAGCCCCTCATCGGGCTCCACACTAGCAGTGTGGAGCTGCTTGGGATTCTCTCTTTCTCTCTCTCTCTCTCTCTCTGCCCCTCCCCAGATCACTCTCTCTCTCAAAATAAATTTAAAACAATAAACTTTAAAAAATAAATTAAGAGGAAAGAACCAGAAGGATTTATAGCAAAGGGCCAATAAGCAAATTTTCAACAATAAACATGTATTCCTCCTAAAGTAATACAAGCTTCCTTTTTCTTTTTCTTGTTTTTATTTTTAATAAGAATGTCCAAAAGTTTTCCCTCAGAAAGAATGACATAAATACCAATGAATACACTGAGGTCTGTTAATAATCACTGGAGGAAGAGGCCAAGGGAACTTGTCTGAGAAGCAAGCGTTAGGATGCCCTCTGCCTGAATACCACTGAAGTGGCTGAACCCCTGGGTTCTCAGTCCCCTGAAGGAAAATATGAGCCCCCTCACCCTGCATCCTCTCCTTAGGTAACCCTGGGATTGCAAGGGTGGCAATGATGGGCCAATGGCACATGGAAAACAATCACTTTGGCACCAGAATCTGTTCTTTTCCATTTGTTCACCTTCTTAAGGCAAATCAATTCCCTTTCTTTTTATGTCTACCTAAACCAACAGCTGAAAATAATTAAACACCCCTGTCTGCAAAGGCCACACAAATCTGTGTTAATAGATTCCATTCATATGAATACATTAAGCCCATGGAGATGAACAACCCTGCCCAAAGCAAGTTATTTATAACTATCAGAGTTGACAATTGAAAATTACAGGTGCAACTTACTTTGGAGGCTTGTAGATTCATTAAAATCGACCCGTTAGTCCTGGGACTAGACTGCATTCAAGTTGCCCTTCAAATAGTAGTCTAAAAAAAAATAAGAACCATGCAGGGATGCATGAGTATCCGAATTCGGCTCAGGTTACGATCTCGCATTTCGTGAGTTCGAGCCCCGCATCGAGCCCCGCTGACAGCTCAGAGCCTGGAGCCTGCTTCGGATTCTGTGTCTCCCTCTCTCTCTCTGCCCCTCCCCTGCTCACATTCTGTCTCTCTCTCCCTCAAAATAAATAAACGTTAAAAAAATTTTTTTAATAAGAACCATGCAGACAGGACTTTAGGGGCGCCTCAAGGAACTGCCAAACAAGAGGGCAGCAATGGATGGCCTCCACTCAATGTAGAATAACACAATAGGGGAGGCTCATGGGGAGATGGTTCACAGTGAGGAACCATGCCTACAGTGATGAACATGGTCTACAGTGACAAACTTTGTCTACAATGATGGACCTGGTCTGCAGTGATGAACTTCATCTACTGTAATGAACCTTATCTACAGTGATGAACCTTGTCTACAGTGATGAACCTTGTCTACAGTGATGAACCTTGTCTACAGTTATAAGCTTTGTCTACAGTGGTGAATTTTTTTTACTGTGTTCCCCTAATCTTCCCACCAGCCCTGCCTCCACCTTGCCCATAAAAATTATCCTCACACTCTGGCCCCATCAGGTATTAACTGACCTTCCAGGGCTCTGTACCTTCTGTTGGGGCTTCTTCCCCATTCCCACTTCCTGGGAAATGAATAAGCAGGGTTTGGCTGGCTCTGCCTCCTGCCTGTGTTATTACAGCTGATTCACCAGATACAGTTGGTACACAGTTTGGAGTACTGATGCAATTCACTTCACATTGGATCATATTTCCCTGTGTCATTAAATATTCTTGAAAAACATGATTTTTAATGGCTGCTAACATTGCCAGCACCATCTGCTTACTTGATGTTGGCATCGAAGCTGGCAGACCTCAGTGTCCCCCTGGTCTTTGATGTATCCAGTGGAGAACACACACCCACGTGTGGCCATTCCCAGTATTCCACATTGTACACTAGGTCCCCTGCAGAGCTACTGCTTTGAATCTAGGCATTTAAATATCAAAACGTGATAGCCACAAAAAAAATTTTTTAGGTCCTATAATAAGCCACGTAGCCTTTAGCTCAAATTTACCTGCCCCTGAGGGGTGCCTGGGTGGCTCAGTCAGTTGAGCGTCCAACTTCAGCTCGGGTCATGATCTCATGGCTGGTGAGTTTGGGCCCTATGTCAGGCTCTGTCCTGACAGTTCAGAGCTTGGAGCCTGCTTTAGATTCTGTGTCCCCGTCTCTCTCTGCCCCTCCCTGCCCCCTCTTTTTCTCAGAAATAAGTAAACATCTTTTTAAAAAATTTTTTTAATCTACCTGCCCCTGGGATATTTCTATTCACTTTAGTTCAGATAATGGAGGAATGAACTCTCTTTCCTACATGACCAGGGATAGGCATCCAGCACACAGGCCCTGGAAGATGGTATTAAAGGATCCTTGAATCACAGATTTTTTTTTTAAATAATTATGTTTATCACACATATGATGTGTTTATGTACCAGATGCTCAAAACAACACAGTAAAAAAGTAATTAAAATATAAATAATTTAAAATAAGGCAGTTTTCTATCCATTTGAATAGATATTTAATCTATTAATATTCAAATTATTATCACAAAATTCCTTGCCTCAGAAATTGCTGGTAAGAGTTAAGTCAACTTCTTAAATCCTCACAGCAGTAACCAGATAGAAACCTTCAATAGAGTTCATCTTCAGGTACCTCTAAAGAAGACAAAGGACGTATCACTCCTGTATTAAAGATTATGAGAAAAAAAACTATGAGAAAGTCATACAATGATAACAGCATCATTTGCTGCACACATACTAGGCCCCAAGTACTGCACAAAGTAACTTTATGGAAGCTATCACCACCCTTTTGGTGTATTTTTGGCCCAAAATGGCAAGGGGGGGTGCTTCATTGCATAATGTCAGAGCTCAGATTTAAAGTCCAGAACAGTGGGTATTACCAGCAAACAATGTTCCAGATCAAGGGACCCTGAGCCCTCTGGCCTCCACTTGGGTATTTCATGGTCAACTGTATGAGAAACCCACCACCCTTTCCATTACTGGCTGTTCCTGACAGTCCTCTTGCCAGGCTTTGCCCTTCTCAACCTTGTGCTCACTGGTAGAACTAGACAGACAAAATAGGAAACTTTTGCACTTTCCTTCTCACTGATTGCTCTATGGCAGAGTGTGTTTCCAAAGGTGGCCACAAGAATACCTCCCACCCCACATGTCTTTCCAGAACTTTGCATTCCTCCATCAAAAGGTAGAATCTAATTCCTTTCCCCTTGATCTAGGCAGGCTTGGGACTTACTTTCAACCAAAAGCACACAGCAAAAGGGTCATACCTGGTTTCCAAAGCTAGGGCACAAAAGGTGATCTAGTTTCCACCCTGAAGCTAAAACGCTGAGCCCCATGTAAAAAGTCTGACCCCTCTGAGGCTTCCATGCTGAGAGAAAGTACAGGACATCTGTAGGTATTCCAGGTGACAATGCCAGATAAGGCCCCAGCTAATAGGCAGCATCAGTCACCACAAATACAAACACAAACAAGCCTTCAGGTGGCTCCAGCCCTCAGCCCCGATCACCACCAGCCCTTGTGTCTCGCCAGCTGAAGTTCCGGACACCTTGAAGCCGACTGGCCAATGAGGCCAATGCAACTTATAAGGTGGCACTACAACCAGGACATGGAGGTAAACTTGTTAATGAGTGTGTTCCCTTCTCAGAGTATTTGTGATGAATCAATGCTCAAGGAAACTTATATTTCCCTGAAATCTTACAGCCTGTGCATGAAAGAAACTTGATAAAAATAAGGACGGAATGGCCTAAAATTTGCAAAGTTCACAGCTCTGTGAAAAAGCTGGATTGGAGAACTTGGTTGGTCCCAGAAGACAAACTGGAGGCTCCTAGCATCACATTCAAGTTTAGGCCTTAGAACCTCCAGGGGGAGGCTGGGTCTGCTAAGTCCTATTTGGAAGGTTCTGCCTGGCCCATAGGTCCAGCAGACAGCAGGACAGAAATAGGCTGTGAAAAAGACTGGTTCTACCCCAGATGTGTTTGCCATCTGGAGAGAAAATAGAGAAGAGTGAGATTCATGGTGATGTGTGCACAGGGTGCAAAAGAGAGAACATTAATCAAACAACACAGCGGCCATATTCCCTTGTAAATGCGGCCCAGTATGTTCAGGCTCTCACTAGTCTCCCCAGTCACACAGGACACAGCTCCTCCCTGGGGGCAGGTCAGCAAGGTGGCTGGAGGTAGTGTTTATCCCAACACCGCAGGGGTACCCGGGTCCATCCACCACTATCTCCAGGACACTAGGCTAAAGTGTGAGCTCAAAGAGTGAGCTGGCCCATTCTCCAGAAGGAAGGCCCCAATGGCAAAGAAGGCCTCCCATGCATTTGCAACTCTCAGCGGCTCAGAGAGGGGCCACGGGGCCTGTGCCGAGAGCCTCTGTGCTGGACTCCCTGGGCTCCCTTCTCTCTCCTGAAGGAAGTGTTCTCTGGGAACAGGCCCGGGCTGGCTGTCTCACCCCTGGCCACATGCTGGTTGGCACAAAGTGAAAAGACATTCCGGTGGAGCATTGACTATAGAGGAGGGGAAGATCATGGTCATTTGGCATGCTGGGAGAGGAAACGCAATGCACTGCCCATCAGCACGAGGACAGGGACAATGGAACATGTGCAGCAGAGCTCACCCCAGACACGCCTTGGTTCCCCCGGAAGTCAATAAAACAGAGTAAAAGGAGGCATCAGGGGCTTTGGGCGGCCTCCTCTCCTCCGGGTCCCTCTTCTGGGCACCAGCTCTCCACGCTTTGTGTCCTCACCTGATCCCAGATGGGAAGATCGGACCAGGCAAGCAAGCACATTGGCATGATTATGTCCCAGAGCTACGCCCAGATGGAAAAACAAAAACCAGGGAATGAGATGTTAAAAATAAAACTATTGATGCTTCTCTTCTGTTGGCAATTTCTGAGGACAGCTGCTCCCCCATTTCTCCAAGAACTCCTTCAGGCTCCAGGGAGCAGGACAGCAGTTCCTGTTTGGACGCCAAATCTCACCTGTCACCAGCAACAGCTACATCTTTTTGATTCTGATACAATTCCCCATGTACAGTAGGTGCTCAATCAATGCTGATAAAATCAAGGGAAACCTTAGGAATGGCTCATATGGATGTTAAGACCCTTGTCCACCTCTGGCTCTCGGGGTTTTCATGATGCCCGCCAGCAAGACAGACATCTCCCGGGTGCCCAGAAGGCCGAGCAGAGCTGTCTCTGTACTTGATGAGCGTAGCCAGCAGGGAAGATGCCTCGCCACCCAGCCTCACCCACACCCTCAGGAGTCTGGGGGTCCTCCGGGCACCTGTTCTGTGCCAGCTGCTATGAACCCTTTGCACAGTGGCTGCCTATGGCTTCGTTAGCTGGGGTGAGGAGCCACCCTCAGCCTCTTGACCACAGGCCTGATGGTGGGGATAGCGGGAGCACAGTTACTCCCTGAACATGGGAATTATAGAGACTAAAAGAAACTCATCTGCTGCAAGGGCATCTTCCGGTGCCTGCCGGGCCTCATCCTGATGCCATTCCACATTCCTGGCAAGGATGTGCTGGAGAGAACATCACTCTCTCCAAAAGCCAATCTGCCCTCTATTTTACATTAGCTGGCTTCGCCTTCATTGGCGGGGGTTTGGGTGGGCCCAGCTCCAGCTCCGCTTCCTACAGGCAGCCCACCCCTCGGCAAGGATGGGCAAGGGCCCAAGAGCCCCAGTCTGACATACTTACTCATTCCCAAAAGCCCGATGTCTTCTTGCCTTCCTGCTTACACCACCCCGTGTCCCCCTGAAAATTACATAAGGGAAGAGGAAGGTAAAAAGATGGCCCTGTAAGTGGCCCATGACACACTGACAGGTGTCCCACCCTGCCCCACCTCTTACCTCCCAAAGAGAAGAAAACAACTCTTCCGATCAATGAACTGACGGCTGCGTGCCAGGCAGGTTCGAGGACTGGGGACACAGCCCAGCAGGGAGCAGAGGGGACTCGTGCAACCGTTCCTCCGGCTGCAGGGCCGGCACCTCCTGGAGACAGCTGCTTGCAGCACCGTGCGGGCCATCTCCCTCGGAAATGACTCCTGTGACATTCATTTCTAATAACACAGAATGTCTGACTCACCCCGCCACCCTGATTCTTCCTGCCAGCTGCAGTGATGTGGCAAGGCAGCAAATCTCTGGAGCTCCCCACCATAGAAGGGAAAGTCCGAGCACCCCACGATTTCCAGGGGGGCCCGCAGCCTTGTGGTCTGGCTTGGTGGTAAAGGAGCGAGTAGGTGTGCACTGGGCAGTCACTGTATGGCTGCCCAGCGACCTGGGCTCCAAGCTGCAAATTAAAAACCTAACCCTGAAGAAGTCCGTGTCTAAAGGTCACAGACAGGTGTAATGCAAGTCCAATGGAAATGGGATAAAAGGAGGACATCTGGGGCTACCTTTAACTCCGAGTGCAGAAAGGAAAAAAAAAAAAAGAGAGATTCCTGCCCTGTGTTTGTCTGGCAGATTCCAGCCGCTTCCAGTCCCAAGGCTGAGGGCCCAATCTGGCACCGCCCATCGGTTTCATTCCTGTGAATAGACCAGATTTGATTGGAACCAAATATTCCCATTTCTGAAAGTCCTTGCAGTGAAGCTTGCAACTCGTCCTTCAGGCCTGAGGACTGGAGGGAAGCGGTGGGCACCTGCAGGTGGGGACACAGGCGCTCTCTGCGGGCAGTGGAAATTCAGAGTGTGTACGTTGATGTTAAGGGGAAAGGAAAAGTGTTTGCAGTATCTAGCTGCATGGCCAGGTGGAAAGAAAGCCCAAAGCCATGTTGGGACAAACGTGCTGATTTTATTTCCACCCAAAAAGCACCAGAATGCCAGGTGAGAGCTGTCAGCTCGTCGAGGCGGCATGTAGAAAATCAAAGCCAGGGTCAGGGCACACACGCTCACTTCCAAAAGGGGAGTCAGCCCCGGAGGGGTCTGGGAGGGCCCTGGGGGCTCTCGCACCAAGTGAGAAATACAACTTCATCAAAGGATGGGTCACCCCAAGCACACTTTCCCTCTTCACGAGCATGGCAAGGATCTGAGCGTCCAGGCAGGCCCTGTCTAAAGGGCTCGACAGTTTCCCCCTTAGTGTGATGTCTTTCGTGTCGACCAAACTGGGGCAGCCATGTGACTGCAAAAAGCTGCTAAGAGAGGGCAGCACTATTTCCAACAGACACCCAAACACCTGTTTTTCTTGTTAAGTAAAAACAAGTTAATAGTCACAGCAAAACCATGAAAGAAAACCACAAGTGACCTAAGGATTTCTGACTCACCCCCCAGCCTGAGTACTTTGTGACATTCCACCAAAAGCCATCAGCCACACCTGCAGCAGCTCTGAGAACTGCTGATCAGCAGTCCTTTCGTCTCCCCAACTCAGGGTAATTACCCGTGTGTGCCTGCTCCCAGATGGCTCTGGCCTTCAGATGAAAAAAAAAGAAGACTGAACAACAACAACAAAAACCTACCTTCCCCCTAAGCCCAAGTGACTAAGAAAAGCTGGCAGGGACCCTCCCTCAGACCATAATTGTGGGAAACCTCTTGCAAAACAGTTTCCTCTGCAAGATAAACTGTGTCTGTTCCCAGCAGCCAAGTACCACGCCCAAAAGAACGGTGAGAGATTTCCTTTAAGAAACCTCGAGAAAACACCAAGAACATTCACTCTTCTGTGCACTGGGATTAGTTGTGAAGAGTTACTTATACTGAGAAGATCTTCTTCTTCTTTTTTTTCATCTTGAAGAAACAAATACAGCCTCCAGGGTAGGCACCGTCTAAGCCCAGTTCTGGAAACCAGGGTTAATAAGTTAGTTCCAAGTCAGTCTGGGGCTCAGTCACCTCCTATCAGCAGAGGGTCTGCCACATGCCAGGTGTGGGTCAAGGCCCTTTGCTTGTCAGCGGGGCCACCTGCCAGAAATCCATCTGTCCAAGGTTGCACGGGGGCCGGCCAGGCCCCAGAGCCATCCTGCAAGAGGCAGCCAGCATGAAAGTTGCCACGCTCTGTGTCCCACGCAGCTCAGGTAGCTCACGTCTCCCCTGGCAGGAACCGGGCCTGGGCCACAAGACAAAGGCTACCTTCCTGGGACTGGACTATGGGCAGCAATGGGCTATGAGCTTTCCTGTTCCCAAGCGCTGCCCTGGGGTCGACCGGGGCCCTCTGTCCCCATCAGAGTCTCCTGCTTTCGATCTGATGACAGTCATGAAGGACCATAAGGTGAGCCGAGGGCAAAGTGCAAGCTAGCCCCCACCCCCACCCCTGGGTGGGATATGTGTGACATTTCTCAGGCCCTTCTGGCTGCCCAAGAACAAAGGAAAGGACAGAAAATAAATGGTTAAACTGATAGAGTCTCCATCAGTTTGCAAATATCTTAGTACAATTACAAGAAAAGGACAATCTTATCAAAAGCCTAATGTCCAGAAAATCCCTACCATTTTAAGTCTTTGCTAGAGGGAAAAACAACCTTAGCTTGACAATAGCTAGGCCTCCAGTAACCTGTGAGTCTTCTTCAGCACATGGAATTCCCTTTAGAAAACTTCCTCTTGGGGCACCTGGGCGGCTCAGTCGGTTAAGCGTCCGACTTCAGCTCAGGTCATGATCTCACGGTCCGTGAGTTCGAGCCCACGTCGGGCTCTGTGCTGACAGCTCAGAGCCTGGAGCCTGTTTCAGATTCTGTGTCTCCCTCTCTCTGACCCTCCCCCATTCATGCTGTGTCTCTCTCTGTCTCAAAAACAAAGAAACGTTAAAAAAAAAAAAATTAAAAAAAAAGAAAACTTCCTCTTGACTTTATCTCCCCCAATTCCTTAGTATACAAGCAGCCACTCTTTACAACCCAGTGCAGCTCTTTCTGCCCACGGGCCCTGTCCCCGTACTTTAATAAAATCACCTTTCTACACCAAAGATGTCTTCAAGAATTCTTTCTTGTCCATCAGCTCCGAACCCCACTATCACCCCAAAATCTCATCAATAGTATTGAGGTCATCGCAGGAGAGGGGAAAGCCCACCTCTGTCTGCCCACTGCCCAGCACTGCCCATGGGCCTCTGGGTCTTGCATTCACCTGCAGTTCTGTGCCCTGTACCCGGCTGGGGTCCCCATGATTCCCCAGTCTGCCTGGGCACCTCTGCTCCCTGACAGCTGATCAACGAGCACAGTGCTCAGGGCCCCGGGGAAGACGTAGATGACAGGAACCCAAAGGGAATCCCTGGGACACCAGGGTGTGAGGAGTGGGGACTCCAAACCCCATAGGTGGGAAGTGCCCCAAATCACGCCTGTCGTGTGAGCACCCTCTGAGGGCACAAGAAATTCCCTCTGCTCAAGAGAAAATATCTCCCTCCAAAGTCTCTCCACGTACTGAAAGTCTCCCATTAGAAGCACCCCAGGTGCTTCTAGGTGGTTGCCTCTGTTCTTCTGTTGACTGTTCTATGGGATGAGGCTCAGGAACAGTAATATTCATCCAGCACCTTCTAAGCTTTCACACATTTCCAGCACATGATCTTTTAATATAGGATCACAACCAACTTAAGAGGTGGGCAGTTCTATTAGCCCATTTTATAGATGAGGAACCTGAGACTGCGTGGATTACATAATGTTTACAGGGCCACGTGGACAGGGGTTGGGGCCTCGGTTCAATCCCGTGAACGTCAGATGCCACAGCCATTGTTTCGTGGCGTTACACACGGCGCGTAGCACAACCCACTGTTTCTCGCCTTCCTGCTGGCACCTGGCAGAGGTCAGCACCCTGGAGAAAAAGGAGTTTGGAGGGTCTAACACTAGACCCTCTGCCCCAGGGTGATCCTCAGCACCTGGGTATCTGGCAAAGTAGGCGGTGGTAGACAGTCTAACCTGTAGACCTGGACTTTGCCTCCTGGAGAGCATTCTTTGGGCAGTCTCCCCGGGCACCATCTGCCACCTCAACTTGAGCACCACGAACACTGATTGAGTGTATGGCTGGCTGCAAGACTCATGGTTTTAGCTAAGGCTTTTCTATAAATTTTTTTATAGGTACTTAAAAGAAATAAGCCTAAATTTGAGAATCATAGTGTTCCACTTCCCCAGCGCTCAGAATCTACTTCACCCCCTGAGGCTCAGAACTCAGCAGTTAGCAGATGGAGGAAAAAACCACCTGAACCTGAAGGAAAAGAAAAATTACCTCAGAAAGGCAACACCCCTTCTCTGGATACCCTCAGCACTGCCTTCTTTGGAGTCTATGTACTTAGAATGTTGTGTAAAGTGACAATTTTGACATTCCTCAGAGGGAGCGTCCAGCCTGGGCCTGAGCGTGCCCAGGACATAGTGGGTGTTGGTCAGGAATAGAGAAAAGCCGCAAGTAAGAACAGCCAGTGTCCAGGGGCCCATACCCCCACTGGACACCACTGCTTAACACAACTTGGATGATTTATATGACTTTACCTAATATACAAAGTCTTTAAAACCTGGATACCCTAAAGGTTGAAAATAATAAAGATGTTAGTAAAGACTTTATGAAGCCAAGAAAGCGTGTGGAATGTTCTAGAAAACAGCTCCATCCAGGCATCATATTAGTTTATTGTTGTTTCCACAGGGTGCAACACAAAGTAAATTCTCAAGAAGCATTCATTTTCTTACTCCTTTTTGCCCTACATCTCCTAAAGTAACAAGTCAAATCTTGACCTCTCACATCACCTCAGGAATGACAGGAAGAAAGCAAAAATCAAAGTGGGCAATCCTGACTCCTCCACAGTCCCCAGCTGAGGTTCACGCTGACATGTGCCACAAGCCTCACCCAACCGTGTTTAGAATTATCGTTCTGGAAAGCAATTCGGCGATCTGAGCTAAGAGCCTTAAAAAAGGAGTTTCCACCCTTCTGCCCCTCACCGACCTTCTGGCAATCCATTAGTAGGAACAAGTCAGAAACTTGGATGTATTTGCAAAGATGTTCGCTGAAGCATCATATATAATTGTAAAAAGTCGGCACCAGTAAATGTGTCTTACAATGTAAGAATGGTTAAATAAATTATGGTACATCCATACGATAGAAGAAACCACAGTGATTTCACAAGGGCGACTTCAAGACTGTTTAATGAGGCAGAACCACAGTTATGCTACAATGTTAAGTGGAAAGCTATAGCCATACAGAATCACACACACAACAAATTCCAAGGCTTCCATAAAATTGCACGTATGTGTGAATACACAACACGGAAAGAAAATTACAAAATGGCAGAAGTGGCTACTATTTCTGGAAGGTAAGATTATGGTCTGTTTTTTATTCTCTCCTCTGCCCCTTTATTATTTTCTGTCTGTTGTCCTTATAACTTAAAAAGGCTATTGAAAAGAAATTTCCGCCAAAAATAACAAGAAAAAGTTTTTTCACAGTTCATAGTGCAAGTATGGAATCATAGGAAAATTTTGTATGTGAAATTCATTTAAAGACAGTCCTGCTTTGGCTTTGCCCTTGCAGAGCCAGCTGGGCAGGGAGTCCCATACTCCTATCCCTGTTCCCAAGAGGAAACAGGGCAGGGGCCCAGGCCAGGCAGCAAAGGATTACGGTAATTCCGGAAACTCACAACAGAATGTCTCCTAACGGCTGACTTACAGCATCCATTTGCTTTTTGTGTTTTTTAGGATTTTTTTAATGCTGTAATGGGTTACAGGACAAGGTTATATAATTATTCTGTTTATATTGAGAGATTTTTAAATTTTATTTTAATGTTTATTTATTTATCTTGAGAGAGACAGAGAGTATAAGCAGGGGAGGGGCAGACAGAGAGGGAGAGAGGATCCCAAGCAGGCCCCATGCTATCAGTGCAGAGCCCAGTGCAGGGCTCAATCTCATGAACCTCTCACAAACCATGACATCATAACCTGAGCTGAAATCAAGAGTCAGACACTTAACCAACTGAGCCACCCAGGCGCCTGTCGAGAGATTTTTTTTTTTTTTTTTTAAAGAAAGGTGTCAGGTATAAGTCATGAGATACATGAAGGTGCTGGAGATGTTCATTCACCCCAGTGTGGAAAATGACAATGGCCACAGCGTCCCTGTCCCAGAACAGCTCTGATCAGGAACACGTGCACCGGGGGTGCTACCGCAGAGGTCTGGAGCTGCACTGGCTGCAACAGAGAGGAGGCTGGACAGATGAGCCTGTGTCCCATAGACACAGCCAGAAGGAGGGGCAGGTGAGTCTTTCCCGGGTAGGGCCCATGCAGCACTGAAGACCTATCCCTGACGTCCTGACATCACTGTAACGACTTTGCACCATCATTCACATGCCCCGAGGGCTCTCTATTCTGGCTTCCTCCACTCCCCCCTCAAATGTTTATATAATAAAATGTGCTTCTCCAATATAGGCCAAAAATGTGGCTTCAGACTCCCACACACCCCAAACATCCTGACAAACACCACCACAAGGAAGCCCCGCTCCTGATGCAGAAACGAAGCTTCCCAGGGAAGGACATTCTGCACCCCGCACTCCCGAGCCTCTGGAAGCCAAAGAAACGGCTTTGTGCGGCCAGCCTGGGAGTCAGCCCAAATACACAGTAGTGTATCCCTGAGAAGGGGCGGCATTCCAGCTGGCCTGGATGCTTGGGTCTATGGAGTTGGCCAGGCCCCCGAGGTACAGGGGGCCTGAAAGAAGGCCGCTTGGGAATTCTACCGCTGCAAGGACACCGTGACAGCCACCTCAGCCTCTTAGGCTCTGTGGGTGGCAGGGTCTGCAATACATCTGTGATCACTGCCTTTCCACACCTGGGGAACTGAGACCATGCCAGGAGATCCTGAATGAGGGCTTTGAAGTGTAAAAAAGCTAAATACATGCAAGCTATCTTTATTTAAAAAACAAACAACTTTTCAAGTCACAGAAAAGTAATAAGCTACAAATATGGTCATCAGTGACATCAGGTAAGAGGTGGATGGTTTCAGCTTCAAGCTGAAAAGGCAGGATGATAAGGAAGGAACGACAGGAATTTGGCGGAGCCCTCTCCTAAGAGCAGAAGCAGGGTTGTGGGGGCAGGGGAGCAGGGCAGAGGGAGGAGAGAGGCTGGTGTCAGCTGCTGACAGTGGTCCAGGGGGAGGGCAGAGGAGAGTCAGGGCCTGCTCTGGAGAGCCTGGCAGGAAGGACACAGGGTATGTAGGACAGGGAGTGGAATGGAGGGGCCCCATGGTCACTGCAGTGTGCAAAAGTCAGCAACAGGAGACAACTGTAGATGCTTTGCTGTATGCCCCACACCCACCTGTAAGGAGCCCATAAGAATTTCAGGTGCTGGCTCCAGGACTGGGGCTTCTGTGGACTCCACACTCCGGGAAGCTGGTACAGGGGCTGAGCTGTGAACAGAGGCACACTCAGGCCTGAGACACCAACATGCACTGTGCAGGCAATGATTTTCACATCACACGTTTGCGAACAGGAAGGACACCTTGACCAAGATTTCCCAAAATATACCCCCCACCACCACCATCACCACAAAAAGGGGGTTTTGTGGTCAAAAGGTGAGGGAAATGCTCACTGAACATCCTAACCAGTTTTCTTCCTGTAGGTATTTGCAGATCCTGTCATGTGCTGATGAGTCTTGTAACTGAAAGAATGTGGAAAGGCAGTGTTTTCCAGACACGCTGGACCAAGGAACCTTCCCAGTGAGACATCTACAAGCATCCGGAATACATTTCACTGTGCCTCATTTTAAACAAGAAGAAAGAGAAGGTAGAAGGTTGAAGGACTTGCCCTAGATCACATGACCAACTCGCCATGAAATCAGAGGCAGCTCCAAACCTTCTGTCTGCTCCCTTCATATGCACCTGGTCTGGGACACCTGTCCATCCAGGTAACCTCCCAACACTCCACCACGTTCTCCTCGTGCAACCTTCTTTCCATATCACACCAAAATGCAATGCTATGAAGGTAAATTAGGTAATTGAACCTTAAACCACGTGTCCCAATGCCAAATATACATATTGATCACATATTGTTTGGAATTACACTGCAGCTCACTTCAGCATTGACTTATGTGTAGTTCAATCCAATAGGAACTGACAGAACAAGAGAATCTAACCAAAACAGCAGACTTTTAAAACCATTGTGGAATCACCCCCTCAGGAAACCCTGCCTCGCTCACCTTCAATGGTTCACGGTAAGGTTACAGCAGATGAACACCCTCCTCTGTGGTCCAGGACCAAGGGCGAGCCCTGGAAGAAAGTGTTTCATTATCGTCCTCACAGAAGGCTGGTTGCTGTGAACTTTTTTTCCAAACTTGTCTGGGAGTCGTCTGGTGGTTTAGTCAGTTAAGCACTTGACTCTTGTTTCAGCCCAGGTCATGATCTCACGTTTTGTGAGATAACGCCCTGCATCAGGTTCTGTGCTGACAGTGCAGAACCTGCTTGGGTTTCTGTCTCCCTCTCTCCCTGCGCCTCCCCCCATGTGTGCACACGCTCTCTGTCTCAAAATAAATAAATAAACTTTAATAAAATAACATAAAAAATAAAACTCATCTGGTTATAATTAAAGTACCATGTAACCTGTCCCCTCCCCAGGACCAGAAAACAAAAGGATCATGGTCTTTTCTTGTTTGGAAAGAAATAAACTTCTGAGCTTGTTGTTGCTTCCATGGTGACCCTCGGAGTTAGAATCACCAGCCACTGAGATGAAGAGCACAAAGGAGGAAAAAGGAAAGGATTTGTAAGATTGCAGGACTGAAGTCAAGAAGAGATAAGGGAAGAGACGCCAGGCTGACTCAGGTGGTAGACTATGGTGACTCTTGATATTGGGACTGTGAGTTTGAGCCCCATGTTGGGTGTAGAGATTACTTAAATAAAATCTTTAGAAGGAGAAAGAGGAGGAGGAGGAGGAAGAAGGGGAAGGGGAAGGAGGAGAAGGAGAAGAAGAAGGAAGAAAAAAGAAGAAGAAAGAAGAAGAAGAAGAGGAAGAAGAGGAAGAAGAGGAGGAGGAAGGGAAGGGAAGAAGGAGAAGAAGAAGCAAGAAGCAAGAAGAAGAAAGAAGAAAGAAGAAGAAGAAGAAGAAGGGGAGGAGGAGGAGGAGGAGAAGGAGGAAGAACAGGGCCAAGAAGAGCTCACTACCCAAGATGCTCAGGTACAACATACACCATCAGCACCCCTTGCCTAGCACACATGCCCCAACCCACCCCAGTGAAAACAATGAAGGGCAAGATTAGGATGCCTAGAGAAGGCTATCCAGCTGTCACCTGCATCCAAGAATAGCCTCTCCCACAAATGCCCCATTGTATGTGGTACAAATGCTCTTTTATTTATGGACCAGGAATAATGGAGGTTGATGCAGCCTTACAAGGAAAATGCTCTCCACCCCCTGCCATATTGGGCTAAATGCCTTTCTTCAGTATCACCATGGATAGAAATCTTGAGCTGACTCCTACCCAACAGCCTTTACTGTGCTGCTGTGTATGTTTGCATGAGTAAGAGCTGCTGGAGCTTTTATTCCCCACATTCCCAGGGCTTACACATTAATACGCAGTCAATATAACTCTCATTAAGTGTTTGCCACATGCCAGGCACTGCTGAAAACACAATCGAGGAGGCAGTTCAAGATGGCAGCATAAAAATATCTTGAACCTGCCTCCTCCCATAGACACACCAAATCTATAGCTATTGATGAAACAATTCCCTCTAAAAAAAGACCTGAAAAACAGGGGAAGAGATCTCCCACAACAGAGGATAATAGGGCCACATAGAGACAGAAGAGGAAGAGACACGGTCTCCCCCAAAGCCCTGCCACCGGCTCTGTGACCCACAGTTGGTTCTCACAGTTGGAAGGAATCTCGTGAGGAATCTTGGTGCACCACGTCAGGCACCCCAACCCTTGGGGCCTGCACTAGGAAGATGAGCCCCCAAAACAGCTGGCTTTGAAAACCAATGGCGCTTACTTCCAGGAGACCCAATTCTGTAGGGAACCGAGATTCTGCTCTTAAAGGGCTCATGTGCAGACTCACCCACCACAAAGGCTGCAGTTTGGAAAGAGCCAGACCACATGTGACCACTAGCAGGCACCATTTTTTACCCCTTCCTCTACCTTGCCAGTGCCAATAGGCACAACATCCCTCCATGTTCTCCCACGGCCTGCTAAAGCCAGTGGGTGCATCTGCCCCCATGAGCTTCCAGAGTTCCATGACAGCCAGCGGGTACAGAGTCCACAGAGGGGCCACCCCTGGATCGCCTGGCTCTGGTGGCCAGGGGCACTCGCTTTTCTGAGTCCCTCAGGACTTATACCATCAGAGAGACAGAGGTTGGCAAGCTATTACTGCCAGGGCACAGCACAGACCACAGACTGAAACACACCCAACTCTTCCTGTGAAAAAAAGGCCTATTTCCTTGTCTGGAGCTTTAGCCTAAGGGGCACACTTCAGGTTCACCACACATGGAGAGGCTACGGAGGCTCTCTGGGAATATGGGCTGCTATCTTTGTTCGCTCACTTGCCTCACTCCAGCTCACTGGTACCTTCTAGAAAGAAGCTATCGGTTCAGCTGGAGCTCTGGTTTTTGCAACTTTAATTTGGGGGATACCTCTAGATCGCCTGGTTGGGAGGCCAGCAGGGTTTACAGGCATGGTCCCACAGGACTAGGTCTGCAAACCTGCCTGGAGGTTCAGCTTCCAATCAGGCTGAAACTAGGGGCAGACTGAGACCCCTCCCTTTGGAGCACCCACAGGCCTCGGCATTGTTACCTTTCAAGGATAAATCAGCCCGCTTAGAGCATCACAAAGGTTTGAGAGACAATCAAGCCCCAGGGCGATGTTATACAACAAGGTTCATCTCCTACACAAAGCCACTCCTTCAAGACTGGCAGAGGTAGTTATTTAACCTAATACATAGATGCAAACACAGAGAGCCAAGCAACATGAGGAAGCAGAGAAATATATTCCAAATGAAAGAACGAGATAAGACCCCAGGAAAGAAACCTTAATGAAACAGAGTCAAGTAAAACTCCTAGAAGAAAACATAGGGAGTCAGCTCTTTGACATTAGTCCTGGCAATGATTTTTTGGATCCAATTCTAAAGGCAAAGGCGACAAAAGCAAAAATAAACAAGTGGGACCACATCAAACTAAAAAGCTTCTGCACGGCAAAAGAAACCATCAACAAAACAAAAAGGCAGCCTACTGAATGAGAGAAGATATTTGTAAATCATATATCTGATAAGGGGTTAACATCCAAAATACATAAAGGATTCAAAAAACTCTAACAACGACAGTAAAAAAAAAAAAAAATCTGATTAAAATATGGGCAGAGGATCTGAGTAAACGTTTGTCCAGAGAAGACATACGGATGGCCAACAAGCACACGAAAAGATGTCCAACATGACTCATTGTCAGGGAAATGTAAATCAAAACCATGAGGAGATGTCACCTCACACCTGCCAGAATGGCTAAAATCAAAACAAGAAACAACAAGTGTGGGTGAGGATGTGGAGAAAAGGAAACCCTTGTGCACTGTTGGTGGGAATGCAAACTGGTGTAGTCACTATGGAAAGCAGTATGGAGTTTCCTAAAAAAAAATTAAAAATAGAAAATAGAAAAAATTAAAAATTAAAAATAGAAATACCATATGACCCAGTAATGCCACCGCTGGGTATTTATCTAAAGAAAACATAAACACTAATTCATAAAGATATATGCACCCTATGTTATTGCAGATAATGCAGTATTATCTTGGCCAAGAACCAAGATGTGGAAACAACCTCCTTATGGGTAAGTAGATAAAGAAGATGTGCCATATATATATATGTATATATATGTATATATATGGCACACACATGTATATACACATGTATATACACACACACACACATACATATACACACACACACACATACACACACACACACACACACACACACACGCACACACACTACTCAACCATAAAAAAGAATAAAAGAATGAGGTCTTGCTATTTGGGACAGCATGAATAGACCTTGAGAGTATTATGCTAAGGGAAATAAGTCAGAGAAAGACAAATATCATATGATTTCACTCATATGTAGAATTTAAGAAACAAAACAAAGAAACAAAAGAGAGAAGCAAAAAAAACCAGACCCTTAAATACAGAGAACAACCTGGTGGTTGTCAGAGGGGAGGTGGGTGGGGGATGGGTGAAACAGGTGAAGGGGTGAAGAGCACATTTATCCTGATGAGCACTGAGAAATGTATAGAATTATCGGATCACTGTATTGTCCACCTGAAACTAATGTAGCACTGTATGTGAATTATTCTTGAATGTAAAGAAACAAACCAACAAAATAAAACTAACAGACACAGAGAACAGACTGGTGGCTGCCAGAGGGGAGTGAAGGTTGGGGAGGGACAGGGTAGGCAAAATGGGAAGGGGGTCAAGAGGTACAAGCTTCCAGTTATAAAAGAAGCAAATCATGAGAATGTGCTATACAGCATGGTGACTACAGTAATAATATTGTAGTGTGTATCTGAAGGTTGCTAAGAGAGGAAAATCCTGAATAAGAAAAAAATGTGTAGCTTTAGTGAAAAATGGTACCCAGACTTACTGTGATGACCATTTCACAGTATATACAAATATCGAATCATGTTGTACATCTGAAACTAGTATAATGCCATGTATCGATTATACCTCAATTAAAAATAATAATAATAATAAACATAATCAAGCACCAACACAAATGTATGAGGTAGGCACTATTATTCATCCCCATTATAGAGATGAGGGAACTGAGGCACAGAGAGTTTATATGACTTGTCCAGGGGCAGGCAGGTATACTCAGGGTCCAAACCCTGGCGGTTTAGCTACGGAGTGTGTTCCTAACCACTCACCCATTCTGCCTCTCATGAAAAGCGTGTTGAACAATCAGCCCCGGCCATCAATTAAGACCCTTTAGAAACCAACTTCTTACAAAACATTAGAGTAGATGTCGGGTCAGGAGGAGGAAGAAGTAGGAAAGCAATGGTAAAGAAGTGTGGTGCTGGCTGGTTTCCACACCAGCAATGGCTAGTGTGAGCCCATTTGTGTAACACCATGCAAACACCAGCTGGAACCAGTACAGAGAGAACTAACCAGAAGGATGTTACAGCAAATACAGTCAGTGGTTGTCTCTAGGTAGCTGGATCTCAACCCAAATTGACTTTCTCCCCTTGCACTTTCCTGTGTTTGAATTATTTCCATTTACAGTGACTACAATTTGCTTTTACAGCAATTTTTTAAAAATTTTTTAAATGTTTATTTATCTGAGAGAGAAAGCGAGCGGAGGAGGGGCAGAGAGAGAGGGGGATACACAGAATCCGAAGCAGGCTCCAGGCTCTGAGCTGTCAGCACAGAGCCCAACGCGGGGCTCAAACTCACAAACCGTGAGACCATGACCTGAGCCGAAGTCGGACACTCAACCGACTGAGCCACCCAGGTGCCCCGACAGGAATTTTTTTGGAAAGGTCAGGGTATAACCCCTGTCATCAGGGGTTCACCATCAAGTTGGGGCAATCTGCTATAAACTAATAAAGAGGAAAGGGTAAAATGCCCACGCTGAGCAGTGGGAAAGAAAGCCCTGTGGCAGGGCAGCCTGGGGAGGAGTCAGAGAGCAGGCAAGAATGTCCGAGAAGGGTGTGAGCAGGGTTTGCGCTGGCAGAGGCCAGAAGTGGGACGGTGACCGCTGAGTTCAAGAGGGCAGGAGGCATTTCTAAAAGGTGAGTTAAGTGGAAGGTTGGTTTTGGCGTGTTGTTTTTACTGAACTAAAAACGTTCAAAATGATGCAGAACAGCATATCACTCTCCATTTCTTTTCTCGGCCACTCGAAAACTGCTCACCGCACACCCAGAAGCTTTCCTTGGAAGGTCGTGGTGTGGGAAGGGGTGAGGCAGGGCTCGGCTCAGCTGTGGGAGAAGCAAGGCACACACACGACTCCCCCCAAACCGAAACACAGCAGAACGAGTTCTGGGAACGAAAACCACAGGTGACTCAGCAAGGGGGGAAATGTGTAAACAGTCTTCATTCCACTTCTAAGACTTGAACTTTCCAGGGAAAGGAAGAGCTCCGGGGGGGGGGGGGGGGGGGGGGGGGGGGGGGGGGGGGGG
>NW_024412419.1:37565589-37711954 GCF_014898765.1 Herpailurus yagouaroundi
AAGGGTGACGGCTCAGATCACACGAGTCCTAAACGAGTCAGAACACTGCCCTACCTCAGGTGGCCACCTCCCAGCCCCTGCCCAGGGCCCATGAGGTCAAGCGCCCCTCCCCGCTGGAAGGAGCTACAGCCTCAGGCCGGCTGCACCGAGGGCTCTTCGTAGGGCCTGGTCCCCCACGTGCCAAGCGTGGAGACAGAGGGCCAGCCAGCAGTGTGCAGTTGCTGGGGAAGGGATCGGCGAATGAACGAATAGCCACCACACTGTCGCTGTCATCGCTCTGCTTAGTAAAGAATTGTTGATTCATCAGACTGATTTCCTAACGGCACAAAACAGACTTGAAAGTTTTAGAGGAAAACTATGTGTAGAGCCACGCGAGAAGCGAGCAGAGATAAAGATGTGGGTGAGAAATACAGCCGTCCCCATCCTGCACCACAGCTGATGACGCCTAGTCCTTCCGTGTGCCCAGTGCTGAGCTCGACTCTATAAACATGATCTCATTTCATGCTGCGACTCCACAAGGTAATTACATAATTATTACCCCTAATGTATCATGTCATTACCCCCACTTAACCAACAAGGAACCCGAGTGCCAGGGAGGATGGGAAATCGCCCGCGGTCGTCCTGCAGGTAAATGGCAGGACTGGAACTTGAGCGCAGGCCAGGCTGACTCCAAAACCAGGCTCTTGGCGGCCCCACCTCCCTGAGATATCGTGGCGACGGCCTCACCCTCGGTGGAGTGAATACGGGAATGGGCCAGACGCACAGGCTCAGCACAGAGTGAAGCCAAGCCGAGTGGCAGCTCACCGAAGGGTTTTGTCACTCCAAAATGCTGGGGGCGGGGCCAGGAATGGAGGTCCACCTGACCGTGCAAGGTGTATTCCAGGCCCTTTTCGCCAAAATCCTTGCAGACTTTGTTAAGTGCAAGTCCAGTGGTTCCTACAACTCCTGTCAGGCAAAAGCAACCTAGAGGGGAGGGAGAGAGAGGAGGAGAAGAGGCAGGGTGGCCATGCTGCGGCAGAGAGTCTCCCAGAGTCCGGTCCTACCTGTAAAGTGTCCTCCACAAGCTCGCTAGTTGCCATCGGCAGGCTGTGACTAGTGTATGGTAGGAAGGGTCTTGGGTCCTTCAGCAGTCGTGGCTGGGACTCTGCAGTCTCCTGGAGCAACCCCACTGCAGCCCAAGCCACTTTTGGGGCCCAAGACCGTCCCCGCCTCCACCCTGAGCATCGCCACCACCTGCCCCCTTTCTCTGGCTGGCTCACAGCTCCAAGTCCCTGGGTGAAGGAGGACAGAGGGCAGGCCTCATGGCTCAAGGGGCAGACACTTCACTATGACACAAGCTCTTAACCCAGGCCACGGGCCCTAAGATGTCACACAAGCTGTGCTGTACCAGCGCATTTAAGCTCACTTATTTTTCCCTTAAGTTTACTTATTTACTTTGAGAGAGAGAGAGAGAAAGAGGGACAGAGACAGAGAGAGAGAGAGAGAGAGAGAGAGAGAGAGAGAGAGAATTTCAAGCAGGCTCCGTGCTGCCCGTGCAGAGCCCCACGCAGGGCTCAATCCCACCAACCGTGAGATTGAGCTGAAATCAAGGGTCGGATGCCCAACTGACTGAGCCACCCAGGTGCCCCATGTACCAGTGCATTTTCATGGACGGCAGGTCCAGCCTTCCCTTGGGTCCTCAGAGGGGCCACCCTGGTTGGGTGGATGAGTCTGAGAGGTGAGGAAGAATGCCTTAGGGAGCAGTCCCTCTCTGCTCCTCAGCCAAGCTGCGGGGCACCCTGGACGGCAGCTGGCACAGCAGACAGTGAGCACCAGATTCTCAGCAGCTGCGGGCCCCGTGTCTCCAGCAGTGAGCTGAGGTAGAGCGGCCTCCCCAGATGGGAGAAGGCCAGGCTCTGGAAGGGGACTCGCCCCGGGGGAACACAACCTTCTGATGGCCCTGCCACGTGCTCTCTCTCTTCATTCTTGTGCTATTGTTTTCGTCCTATGTAGTCGATAAATATTCAAGTAATACCCAAGTCCTTACTTGCGCAAACCCTACCAAGTCTGTGCTAAGGCACATGCACACCCACAATTCACATCGCCCTCTTATTCCAGTTATTCTGGGAGACGCCAGGCGCACCCTGGGGTCCAAACTGCCTGCAGACTGCGATGTCCAGCAGGCACAAGGAGGCAGAGGGAGGTGGGAGTCTGCACAAAGCAGCCTGAGGGGGGCCGATGGCAGAGGCAGGGAAGGCCTGATGGCCAGAGGAAGAGGGTACCGAGAACACACCCAGGCCCGGGCCCCTGAACTGCCCAGACCTGGCTGCATGCTGGATCTTAGCCTCCATCACCCACTTAGCATCTTAGGAATTAATTACCTGATTGCTCCGGGCAGAAGCCAGAAGCTGGAAGGAGGCCGCAGGCAATCTGCAGAGGCCTGGAGAGCCGGGGAAGCAGCGTTTGATGCCAAATATCAGCAGAATCCTCAGAAGACGGATTGTGATATTGTAACATTTCCTACAGCTCTGACTGCATCTGAACTCACCAACCCTCTGATAGAAGCAAACTTGGTTGTGATAAGTTTATCAACAGAGCATAGTGAAGAGATGTCAAGAGAGCACTCGGGACACCCTTCCGTCAGCCTGGTAGCTTGATTTCTTAAAGAAATCAAAGGGTAGGAGAATAAGGCAAAGCACAGTTGAAAACAAAGGAGGCTTATCATGAAAAAGCATCAGGGAAGAAATGGAAGAAAAAATCGAAAGCATTGCGAGGCTCTTCTAACAGTAACTAAGTATGTATTGATCCAGATTCTTTTCCCCTGAGCGGTGGAAAATGTTTCCCAAAAATTGCTTCCCTAACATGTAAAGGATGGTTTTGTGAACTTGAATCCTGATGAAGAAAAACTGCCAATGATAAAAGCCCATGATTACCAAGGAAATGAGCAGATGACAGTAGCAACAAGGACTCATAGCTGAGTTATTGGAACCTGGGTCACTAGGACTGGAAGCACTCGGAGAGAACTAGAAGTCACAGAATGTGTGCAGAGGAGACAGAAGGTTTTCCACGGAAGCTTTTAAGGCAGAACTGGTTTTCTGTTTCCTGCGGGATTTCAGTTGTCAAGGAAAGTATACAGTGTATGTATTATATGATAAGTCATGCTTTCAAGAATATCTGAAATTTCTGGAGGAAAAAAAAAAGGCCTCTAATGTAAAAAACCTAAAGTTCTTTTCTCTCAATCTTAGCCAGTGGTTTAGGGCACAGCCTCCTAGAACTTTATATAGTCACATACATTTGTAATAAAAACTGGCTACATGTATCCTTCGACCACTTGCATTCTTTATTTAACAATTTGTCATAAAGGTCTTTGCATCTGCTTTTTTAATAGTATATCACAAATTAAGCCATGTCAGTGGCTTCATTTAACTGCCAGCCACCTCCACGGTACTGCTTACCCAGAACCCTAGGAGGAAATCACCATTTGCAGGTGTATGGGACTGGGGGGTGGGGGGTCACACCTGAGTGCTGGGGCCAGGTTTTAGTTCAGAAATGACCAGAGGAAGATGAGAAGAGGCCAGATCACCCAGCCACCCCTTTTCTTGCCAGATTCTCTGTAACTCCCTTCAGGGCTGAGTTACAGGCAGAGGTTTCCAGTAAGAATGCAGGCATCTCAGCTTTGTGTATCCCACAGGGACACCAGAGTGGGCAAGTCTGAGAGCGTGGCTATGGGCCAGAGCCCATCCAGAACTAAAATCCCTCACCCCTTACCTCTTGCCCTGCTCCGAATACTGAATGAGGCTTCGTAATGAGTCTGAGGTAGACTTCAGATGTGTTTTGTTAGAAGACTGCGACACTCACAAAATCTAAGAGTCAGTTGAGGCGAGAGAGGCAGGGCTGGCTTTCTAAGACCACCATGTAGGCCTATAGAGTCAAATGACACATCTCAAAATAAGTAGTTCACCCACCGATTTCAAAACCCACTCCTTCGCATGAGGATCTGTGTTTGCCTCTTGCTCCTTTTGTCATTCCTGGCAATGGGGGCCCATTGTGTCTGCCTGGGGCCACTCCCCGAGTCTTCATCTGCCGCTGAGTCCTCGCTCAATCAGGGGTAGATAACCAATCCAGAATAAGGAGGCAGAACTCCCAGGATGCCCCAGTCCCACAATCTTCCTGGTTTAACCAGTGGGGGGCTCACTCCTGCTCTCACGTAGAGGCTGAGATTGGGGACATTCTTTTCTCCATTAAGGCTCCATCCAGGTCCTTCTCCAATGGTGCACTGTTCCATCTCAGTCCGCCTACGACAGTACATTCCCCAACAACAGTGATAATAATGACCCTCAGTTACTAGGACTCCCTTCCCAGGAGCCGGACGCAGGCTCAGTGCTTTCCACATAATCCCTACGACAGCCTTGTGGAGCAGACACAGTCATTTCCAATTTCCAAAGGAGGCAACTGAGGGCCACAGGCACAGCCACCGTCCCAGCCCGTGCCTGTCCAATGTCCATGCCTGGTGCTCAGCCATGTGGCTGTGAAGGCCTCCCTAAAATCTACGGCTTTGACCACAGAAGTTACAAGTCCCACTAGCTCCCATTGGACGATTATTTCATCCCTTCTAAAAAGTGAGAAATATCACCAAAACACAGGCCTCTGCCTTATTCACTGAATCCACAGTTTCCCAAACAGAGCCTCATGGGACTCACGTATCAAATGTCTAATTTAATCAATTGCTAGATGGCGAGTAGGTGGTAGCAGACAGGAAACTAGGTAGGGGAGGAGAAATGTGATAGAGTAAGGTCAGAGAAATACTCCCTGTCCACGATGCTATTTGGTAGAAATGTATCCAGCTGGCTAGCAATGCCACCAAACACCCTGCCTTCAATGGTAGGTGGGGGTGGGTAACAGTCCATTTCCAAATGGTTTGCTGATAGCTGGCCAGACACACTTGGAGTCCAGATGGATGAGCAGAACCGTCCTCTACTTCCCCCACAGAATCCACAGGGACAGGGGCTGGGAACAGTCACCCCCATCCTGAGACTTTCAAGCGAGGCTCCCGTGGTCACCGTCTCATGGGGGATGGGGAAAAGTTCTTGTGTTCCCCACGGCCCCTTCCCCCACTCTGGTGTGGTTGGGTGGGGACAGGGGAGGCCCTCACTGTGGTCTGGCCTCAGGGTAGAGTAACCACAAGACAATCAGACTGCCAAATTGAACTCACCATAGCAGAGTTCCTGTGTGCTCTTATGCTAAAAGGTCCTCTTTGTAGTGTTGAGTCGTATTTCAAACAGTCCTCAGCGTGCATGCACGTGTGTGTGGATGTGTGTTACGGATACATACATACAAGCCTGAGGAAAGAGTGGAGAACGCGAGAGAAATCAGCCCCACTGTATATATCACACTATGTGTAAAATTTCAAGATCAATTTGTGCTTAATATGAGAAGCTGCCTCCTACCTGAATAGGTGAACCTATGTAGGTATTTCAAAATGGCAGCCTCAGTCTCCATCCCCACCAGGGTGATACTCTCTACCCAGCTGAGTCGGTAATGTAAAGCAAGCCATTTTCCCTTGAGATAAACAACAACACATCGGATTAGAAATACAACATCCATGGACATCACTCCTAGTAAAGCCATCTTGTAAAAAGAAGCATTTTATTTTTTTTTAACCTTTATTTATTTTTGAGACAGAGAGAGACAGAGCAAGAATGGGGGAGGGTCAGAGAGAGGAGACACAGAATCTGAAACAGGCTCCTGGCTCTGAGCTGTCAGCACAGAGCCCGACGCGGGGCTCGAACTCACGGACCATGAGATCATGACCTGAGCTGAAATCGGCCGCTTAACCGACTGAGTCACCCAGGCGCCCCAAAAAGAAGCATTTTAAATGAGACCCGGGAGGCAAGTACCTTTAAGTATCACAATACTGAGAAAAAGAAGGCATCTAACACATAGCATGTTCCCCAATTCTCCCTAGTTTCAGGACAGACCGGCTCTCAGATCAGAACCTGTCTGTGAACTCACAGAGTAACTTGAACCCAGCCCCTGGTCCAGCTCTGTCAGCACTCAGTGGCAGGCCTTCCCCACCAGGAAAATCGACCTCCAGCTACATGTGGAACACCAACCCCACCCACCCTGAACCACTTTCAGGCATAGCGGCTCACTCTGGAGCCATCGAAACAGGCTCACTGACCTGGAATATAGCCTGATACCCTCAGTTTAGTTTTTCTTACCAGTGATTTTTTTTTTAATTTGTGGTTATTGTTTTTAGAAAAATAAGAGCCACTTTCTGGGGTGCATGGGTGGCTCAGTCGGTTGAGCGTCAGACTTTCAGCTCAGGTCATAACCTCGTGGTTTGTGGGTTCAAGCCCCACATCAGGCTCTGTGCTGACAGCTTGGAGCCTGGAACCAGCTTCTGAATCTGTGTCTCCCTCTCTCTCTGCTCCTCCCCCACTCCTACTCTGTCTCCCTCTCAAAAATAAATAAGCACTTTTTTTTTAATTTTAAAGAAAAATAAGAACCACTTTCAAAGATTCCTAGAGCAGAAAGCTGTTTCAACTTTGGACCTGAGGAAATGCAAAATGAGGCAACTTCTGGAATGCTGTAACCCCCTGTCCTCCCCACTCCCACCCACCTCAAAGATAAAAGGATGGCATTAAGTGGTGTGGACCCCACGCCCAAAGCACTCACAATTTCTGCTGTCCAGAAAAATGATAGTGCACAAAGCAGTGTTTTCTGGGGTGACATTGAAAGGCCAGGGAGTCATCTTTTACCCACATTCCCAACTTTGGGGTAACGCTTTTCCATTTTTTTCCACACAGGTTTTCTTTCTCTCATTTGCCTCCACACCTCCAGGAGATGGATTGGGAGGTGAGCTTCCCATACAGGCCCCCAAGCCCCAAAGGGCAACCTCAGTGTGAATTATACACACAGCTAGAGCTGGGGCAGAACTGGGACGCCTCCAGGGGTGCCAATGCCAGAAGAGGCAAGGCCGTGGGGAATCTAGGGTCAACCCAGCCTCTGCACCGCCTGGCGCAGCAGCTCTGCTGAGGCCTTCCATCTCCTAATGCATAGAAGATGCAAGACCATACGTCTAACCCCCAGTCCAACCCCCTGCCCCACAAGCAAACTGCAAGACCTAGTTTAGAGCCCCTCAGATGATGGTGGAGAAGGTGCTTTGCAGAGCATACCCCTTGATCTTAATTATAGACTTGGCAGTAACAGGCCAGGACTTGTTGCTGGATCATGTTCTTTACGAGGATTTTTTTAGTTTTTGGGTTTTGCGGTTTTTTGAGGCAGGGGAGGGGCAGAGAGAGAGAAAGAAAAAAAAAAAATCTTAAGCCCACACAGGGCTCGATCCCATGATCCTGGGATCATGACCTGAGCCAAAATCAAGAGTTGGACACTCAACCAACTGAGCCACCCGGGTGCCCCTCTTTATGTTTTTAAAGACAATTTATTAAAAGAAAACAGGAAGTGAATGAGCAGAGAAAAATGGCTGGTCTAGCTTGAACTAACAGAGTTACGTTCTCTCCCTACCTTTTGACCAGTGCTCCGTGAGAAACTCATGCTCAGAAGTAGAAATAAGATGGGAGGGGGTGGGGGGCAGTGGAAAGTAGGTTAAGTCCTTCGTATTCTGAAACACTGACATCATTTTCTAGGTTTGGGTTTTTACAGCTAGCACATGAGACATTTTACCTCCTCTGTCAAAGCGTCATTTTCAAAATATTAGAAAGGTGTCCTCATACTGTCAAATATATATTAAGCAATTTCTGGAAATGCTGTAGCCCCCTGTTCATCTATGCAGCTCATCAGTGAGGGAGTCAAGAGGACGGTAAAGCTGGTTCACAGCATTAGAGAAAAGACATGGGCAGTCAGGGGGGATAACACTGCAGTAAATAGTGTCTTTGTCCAGTTGCGTTGCTGTAACAGAATCCCATAGACTGAGTAGCTTATAAGCAAGAAAAATTCATTTCTTACAGTTCTGGAGTCTGGGAAATCCAAGATCAAGGTGCCAGCAGATGAGGTGCCTGGTGAGGACCCGCTTCCCAGATGTTAGCTCCCCAGCTCCTCACTGTGTCCTCATGTGGCAAAAGGGGACAGGGGATCTCCCTGGGGTCCCTTTCATAAAAACACCAGTCCCATTCGTCCCCTAGTCATCTCCCAAGGGCCCCACCCCCTAAAACCATCACTTTGGGAACTAGGATTTCAACACGAATTTGAGGGGGACACAAACATTCAGTTCATTGCGCTGTTACATATAAAACTAGTTCATATTCGATGGTACAATAAAACTGTAACATCTGTGGTTATCTTTTCAACCAGACAGAAATCGTTTGCATTTTTACCAGGTTGAAAACTATATGTGACTTACCCTCTGTAAGTTAACGTGTAACTTCACAGAGTCTGAGTCCTAATAACTAGTAAATAGTACATAATTCCGTGTCTCCTTCTCTCTCTCTGCCCATCCCCTGCTCCTGCTCTGTCTCTCTCTCTCAAAAATAAATAAACATTTTGGGGCCCCTGAGTGGCTCAGTCGGTTGGGCATCTGACTTTGGCTCAGGTTCGTGAGTTTGAGCCCCGCGTTGGGCTCTGTGCTGTAGCTCAGAGCCTGGAGCCTGCTTCGGATTCTGTGTCTCCCTCTCTCTCTCTGCCCCTCCCCCACTCACACACTGTCTCTCTCTCTCTCTCTCAAAAATAAACATTAAAAAAAATTAGAAAATAAATACATAAATGTTTTTTAAAAAGTGTTATGGGTGGGGGGATGGGCTAAATGTGCAAAGGGCATTAAGGAAGACACTTACTTGTTGGGATAAACACTGGGTGTTATACATAGGGGATGAATCACTGGAATCTACTCCTGAAATCACTATTGCACTATGTGCTAACTTGAATGCAAATTAATTAATTAATTAATTAATTAAAATGAAAGAAAAGTGTTATTAGTAAATAGTACATGAAACAAAGATACATCCCCCTAGAGATTGAATAACCCTTCAGTGGACCTATTAGACATGCTCAGGTACAACACCGAAAACACACGACGAAGGGATCCTTTTTCCTCATCTCCAAGTTTGGGGTAATTTTTCTTAACACCTCCTAGGCCCCTTGCCAGCCATTTGGGCAGCTTCCAGCAAGTCAGTGATGATGGCTGAGTGACAAGCCTCATGACCAAAGCAGAGTCTTAGGCAGCTCCACTCCTCTCTGAAAATGAACTGCATGCTAAAAATGAAGCATAATATTAAATAACAAATTTCAAATGGCCATATACAAAATTTTTTTAAAGGTTTTATTTTTAAGTAATCTCTACACCCAATATGGAGCTGGAACTCAGAACCCCAAGATCAAGAGCCGGGTGCCCCAAATGGCCATATACAAAATTCAGGGAAATTCAAGCACACAGGGATAACCTGATACTTTTACACATCTTTACATTTTCTCATCACAGATCAACTTATTTTAACCTTTCCCACTTAGCTTGGAAGAGACACTTGAACTTGTCCTCTAAATGTCAGTCTGCAACCTCAGGCTTAGCCACTTGGGTTACGGTTATGGAGTAAGAGCTGAGGGATTGGGGAGGGGCAGGGCCGAGGATCACAGAACAAGGGGCTGGCAGGAGGGTAGACCAGACACCAGGGAGCATCTAAAAACCAACGGTTAACTCATATCTTGAGTCAGATACACAGCCCTTATAGTCATCCGGGTGATTCAGTCAGTTGAGAATCCGACTTGAGCTCAGGTCATGATCTCACAGTTCATGAGTTCGAGACTCACATCAGGCTCTGTGCTGGCAGCTCCGGGCCTGGAGCCTGCTTCAGATTCTGGGTCTCCCTCTCTCTCTCTGCCCCTCCCTTGTTAGCACTCTGTCTCTCTCGCTCGCTCTCTCAAAAATCAATAAACATTAAAAAAAATTTTTTTGAAGTAAATTAATACCAAGTGGCGATAAGCAACACAGAAACAAGCAGGGTTAGTTAAAGGATAAAAAGAATGAAGGAGGGTTATTTTATTGCAGGTGCTCGTGAAATTTCTTGGGTCACACCTGGCCTCTTAACATCCTCACCACAACCAGTGTATCCACAAAAGCAGATGAAATCCTGTAAACTCAAGTGAACTAGAAAAACTATTTTTAATGCTTGGGCAAGTCCCTGGAATAGAAACGTTTTGTTAAAAGTTTTCCGATGTTTTGGTATTTTAATAAAGACCACATGATATGAGGCTTATTTCCTGGCTATTAAAAAAAAGAAGAAGAAGAAAAAGAATGATGACAAGGGGAAGCCTCTAAGATAGGGGACCTGAAGGGAATGGAAGAGCTGGCCATGTGCATATCAGAAGGAAACTATTCCAGGCAGAGAAAACAGCTAGCGCAAATGTCCTGGGGCAGGTGCACACTTGCATATTAAGGGACTCCAAGGAGTCTGGTAAAGAGAATTTGAAGTGAAGAGAACTGAGTCAGAGGTAAAGATACAGAGGTACCACACCCCAAACCATGGAGAGCTTTGTGGGCCGAGAAAAGGCCTTAGAATGTTTTTCTGAGGGAAATGGAACTGAGCTGGAGAGTGGAATGATATGACTTGTTTTCACAGGCTGCAGAGAATAGCCTGCAGTGAGGCAAGGGGAGAAAGGAGTCTAGCCGGGCAGCACCATCAGTGTCAGATGGGGCATGATGGCAGCTGTGAGTGCCGGCGTCGGGAGAAGTCAATGGATTCTGGACATATTTCCAAGAAAGAACGGACAGGATCCCTGATGGCTCAGGCATCAGGTGTGAGAGGAAAAAAAAGAAGTCAAAGACAACTCCAGGGTTTTTGCCCTGTGTAGCTGGGAGAAAGGAGTGGACCTTTGCAGAGACTGGGAGGGTGGGGACCTGGAGAAAGGACAGGCTAGAAAGGGAGCGCAGATAAGGGGTTCAGTTCAGGATGTGCCAAGTTCAAGACCCCTACGAGACATCCAGGTGGAGACATGAAGTGGGCGGTTGGCTGTACACGTCTGGGGTTCAAGGAAAGTTGAGACCCGAGACTTACACTGAACGGCAGGGACCGTGTGGTTGGTATGTGACATGTTTGCACGTGCACACGCACCCACTGCAGGTAGTAGTGCGTGTGGCTGACATCAGTTTGGTCATAGATGTTTGGTGGCAGATACACAAAAATCCAAAGCCAGACACAGCTACTCACTTGGAGAGTGTGGAGAGAAGGCGAGAAAACCCCGCAAATGAGCCTGGGGCCCTCTAGCATGTTTGTCTGAAACAGGCTTCATGTGGTCACCCTCCAGAAGCATCCAAGACACCCACCGTCCAAACACTTAGGGCTCATCTCCTCGGGGACAGGGTCTGGTCCTGCAACCCAAACCCACTTCCGTTCCTCCTCCACCTGAGCCTTCCCTACGGCCTCCCGCCTCACTGGCCACGCACACACCACACCCACTCCCTGGAAACCCAAGTTCACACCACTGGCCTTTGTAGGGCAGTCTCCCCAGCCGCTCCTTCTCTGATTCGTTCCTACTATGCCATCTAAGACCATTCGACCCCCGTCTTTCCCACAAGCCCTGCTCCGTGCCCCATGGAGGGAGCTCCCCATGAAATCCCCTCCCTGGCCAGGCCTAGGCTCCTGATCTTTACCATTAACCTGGCACCAATCATCGTCGTCCTGTACCAGGGCGCTTTCTCTCTCCTGGCGAGGGAGACGCCTCCATATCTAGTGTCCTAACCTCCCGAGTGCTTGGCATTGTACCCATCACAGAGACGCATTCAGCAGACGTCCGTTCATAACGCTGATGCAAATGTGTGGGCAGAGAAGCACAACTATCCTGGCACCCTATGTGACCGGTGCCCCTGCATGGCCCCCAGCCAGGCCCACGGGTAGGCTTTCACCTGTGCCAGCAGGGTGAGCTTTGTCCTTCTGATCATCCGTGCTCAGCCCAGCACCCTCCTGCTTCTTATGAGAGAAAAAACACAGAGCTTTTTCCTCCCACACTATGACTTTCCACTCTGGCCGCACTGAAGCTGGAAGAGAACAGGACGGGGGTCCCGTGGGACCCCTTGCCACAGCCCCCGTGACCACCCTCTCCAACCAAGTGCCCCCCCTCAGATGAAAGAGCCCTCCTCCATGTGTAAATTATTTCTAAATTGAATGTACTGTTTAATGTGTTTCAAAACTGAAAGAAAATACTTCTCCCAAAATTATAGCCGTTTTGTAACTAAACCCCACAGTTTCCCAGCTCCTTCCAAACCTACCTATTTTAAAACAGAAAAATGCTGCTGTTTCCCAACGTGTTCTTTATTGAGTAAGCCAGGGTGTGTTCAACAGAGCACTTTCCCCTCCAGGATCCTCCTAGGACTATCAGATTAAAGACAAATTAGGTAACAGGGCATGCTGCTCTCTTCCAGAGAGATTTTGAAAGCCTGGTTTTAAGGGAGGTGAGGGAACACCAGAGCATGCACCGAGGGGAGGCAGGCGGGTCTCTGTCACCGAGACCAGCCACAAGGAGAAGCGGACCCCCAGGGAAGACACGGTGTCTGGACGTCAGAGGGCTGTGGGCCAGAGACGGTCTCCCACCGCCCACCGGGCTGGCGGGGTAGGCCTCCTAGAGTCTCCCAACACTGAAACAGGACCCCTACACCTGTTGAAAAAAACAAGCTACAGTCCAGAAGTTCATGGCGTGACATTTTCTAATGTGTAGTCACTGCTCTCAGTGAAAAGATCAAGACACACGCCCTCCTTAACCAAGGCTTTAGATGGAGTGAACTTCAGCCAGGTTTGACCCTGGGCCTTAACCTCCATGTGTGTCATCAACTGATGCCTGGACTCCCACCACTGAACCATACGTAAACCAGGGTTTATGCAGTAACCACAGCCTCAGAAACTGGTAATTAATCAACCAATCAATACATACATACATAAATGAGAGAGAGAGAGAGTCTTCTTTTCCAGAAGCCAAATTTTACTTTGTAATAAATAAATGACCCTGTCTAAATGCCACAGATCACATGATCTGGAGCTACAACGGGGCCCACAGACAGCGGCAGGTGTCTGCCGTGAAATATGCAGGCTCACACTGACAAAACCCACTCCCTGGGAGAGGGTCGAAGGACTCTGAGCGAAGCAGCCGTTTTGCACTCAGAAGGTTCAGAGGCACCGTGAGCAAGGAGCCTTCTAAAGGAAAACACTGTCACTCAGGTGCTGTCAGAAACCAGGATGCCTCCAACAGATGCAAAGGGCACGTCAGTCGTGAAAACCATGCACAAAGTTCCAGCCCAAAGCTGAGTCGACATGTGCTTCAGCCCCCATAACTCTTTTTTCAATTGGGAGTCAGTTTTCACCAGGTGTGAGACACAGCGCCACTGACCCCAAGCCAAGCATGCGGCAGCAACCTTCCTTAATCCAGACACTTGTCATCTTGGATTTAAACTTGACCCTGCCTGCCCCTGCTGCACGTGGGATAAAGGTCAATCCAGCGTGCCATAAAAGTCTCCATGATTAATCACTTCCCACCAGATTTGACAGCCGCAGATATTTTTTCCTCTCGCCTTCAGGCACTCTCCCAACTCAGGATGAATTTGGAACTGCCACTTGAGGCACGCACGCAAAACGGACACATGAGGCTCAAAGGACACTCAGGAAATGCGACTCATACCTGTATGGGGTCAGGGTATACCTAGTTTCGTCAGGAGGACAATGCAAGGCTTTCTACGGCACCAGTTCAAAACTGGGGTCATCTCATCCATAGATATGGAATCATCTTTTGCCTAAAAGCTACGTACCTTAATTACATGTCCAACAAACTCCTTGAAAATCGTTGCACAGATAGATACCACACGGATGTCAGGAAGCCAGTTATATGTCCTGGACTAAAAGTGCCCCTTTTGGAAACAAACTGGTGTGGTCACCTTGGAAAACAAGCAGTATCTTACAAAGCGTCCATCCATCCCACGATCCAGCAAACCAGCTCCTGGGTATTTACCCGAGAGAAATGAAAACAGACATCCACACAAAGACCTGCACAAAACAGCTTTCTTCATAATCACCAAAAGCAAGAAACGGCTCAAATGCCCATCAGAAGTCCAATATGGTGCATCCATGCAGTGCAAAACCACTCAGCAATAAAAAGGAACCAACCACGGGCACATACAAGGGCATGGACAGGTCTCAAATCGATTATGCTGAGTGAAAGAAGCCAGATACAAATACCAAATGCTGTTTGGTTGCGTTTACATGAAATTCTAGAAAAGGCAAAATTATTGTGATAGAAAACAGGTCGCCCGTTGCTGGAGCCAAAGGGAGGGGGTTATTCCAAAGAAGTTAAAGGGAACTTCTTAGGGTGCTAGAATGTTCTATATATCACTTGTGGTGGTGGTTACATGACTATATATAATTATCAAAATTCATTAAAGGTGCAACAGATTAATCAAAATAGACTATTTTTATAATGTAAATTATATCTCAATTTTTTAAGTTTATTTATTTATTTTGAGAGAGCGTGAGTGGGAGAGGGGCACAGAGAGAATCCCAAGCAGGCTCCGTACCGCCAACACAGAGCCTAATGTGGGGCTTGATCTCACAAAACCGTAAGATCATGACCTGAGCCGAAAGCAAGAGTTGGATGATTAACCAACTGAGCCACCCAGGTGCCCCATATCTCAATATTTTTAAAAGATCCCTCAGGGTGCCTGGGTGGCTTGGTTGGTTAAGCATCCAACTTCAGCTCAGGTCATGATCTCACGGTCCGTGAGTTCGAGCCCCGCATCGGGCTCTGTGCTGACAGCTCAGAGCCTGGAGCCTGTTTCAGATTCTGTGTCGCCCTCTCTCTCTGTCCCTCCTCTGTTCATTCTCTGTCTCTCTCTGTCTCAAAAATAAATAAATGTTAAAAAAAAAAAAATTAAAAAAAAAAAAAAAACCCCACCTCTCGCCTCCAAACAAAAAAAAAAAAAAAAAAACAATCAGTCTACAGGTTCTGTTGCTGTCCTTCTTTACCTTACTTGTTGTCTCAGCCTCTGTTCCTACAGAAAGAAAAGCTGTGGTTACAGTAAAAAAAAAAAAGAGGCTGGGAGGGATCCTTTGCGTCCTGTCCCTTTTAAAACAGCGTGGTCTGGGGGCGCCTGGGTGGCGCAGTCGGTTAAGCGTCCGACTTCAGCCAGGTCACGATCTCACGGTCCGTGAGTTCGAGCCCCGCGTCGGGCTCTGGGCTGATGGCTCAGAGCCTGGAGCCTGTTTCCAATTCTGTGTCTCCCTCTCTCTCTGCCCCTCCCCCGTTCATGCTCTGTCTCTCTCTGTCCCAAAAATAAATAAACGTTGTAAAACAGCGTGGTCTGTGTTAGGACAGTGACACACCTTCAGAAAGCCAGAATGGGGTCCACAGCCTGGCCACCAAACGTCCCAGGAAAAGCAGACATGAAGCGTTCCACCCCAGAGATGATGCATTCTGTCACCCCACAAAAGAGGGGTCTCCACCAAGGAGGGTGGTGTCCAAGGTGATTACCCATGCAGGACCAACTGGAGAACAGGCAAGATCGAAGAAGGGTGTTCCAGGTGCCCAGAGAGGAACCCTGGCCTCAAGGATCAACCCTGTGAGCTCCTGGACCACGAGAGAAAGGCCAGCATGATCTTTAGAAATTCGCCAGGAGACAATGTGAAGAATCCCACAGAGTACGTGCCATGAGCATCTGTATAAGACAAGTCTGTAACAGTCAGAGGGAAGGAACACAGCAATGTAAGTACTGAAACATGTCACCCCTGTAAGATCTGGCCAGACTCTAGGGAACCAAAATGCTTCCTTCCTCACTAGGAAAAAACAAAAACAAAAACATGAAGCATCTTCATATTTAGGGGGCAAATGATAAAGGGCAACTAAATTATTTTTGCAAATTTACACATACACCAAGCATGGGCAAATTCTTGAGCAAGAGTATGAGGCACCCACGGTCAATGTTGGCAGATCAGCACACTGACCGCATTCCCTTCCCACTGTCTTGCTCTTCTGGAAAGGTGTTGGGCAAAAGCACAGAGAACCAAGGCTACCACATTACATGCCAACCACTGGTACCAATTTCTGTGAAATAACAAAGAAATCATCACAGATTCTATTGAAACCAAAACCCCGAATAACACCAACAATACCACAATAGTCCTCAAATGAAAGGTTGCAGCTGCCAGGCCTGGAAGGACCTTGGGGGCTCCCCCAGCTGTGGACCTCAGTCTCTGTTGAATGCTGCCCCCACATTCCAGATTTCAAAAGCCACAGGAAGGTGCCGGGCCCTTTGCAACCAAACTCCAGGGAATCTGCAAAAACAGAGGAGGCTAGCTAATGCTCTGACTCAGCAAGGAACACACAACCTTCACATTTCCCAGGGCGCCTTGTCGAATGAGCTGGCCCCACTCTCTGCCTCCCCTTCCTCCCGGTGGCTGTGCTCCTCACTGTTCTCTGTGTTCTTTAGCCTCCCCAGGAGAAGGAAGGGCTGGGCCTATCCAGTCCTTGTTTAGTTAACAGAAGAAGAGCCAGTGATAAGGGGAAAGATTGAAACCACGAGTGAAACGTCCAGGGTCTGGGAGCACGTGAGTGGCCAAGCAGGATCTGCATTCGATCAGCCTTCTCCCCATGTCCACACCCCAGACATAACTAGGTGGTGTTTTAAATCACCTGCCTAAAGCTGAGATACAAACTAAGCTTCTCTCTTGAAAAGGGAGCTTCTCAAATGCCAGCAGATGCATCCCAGAACCATGGCCAAAGAAAAAGGTCAACTGACCGGGGATGCGGGTGCCGTGGGAAGCCATGACCAAGATGAGCACGTCCTGAGATGCCCCAGATCTGCTCCAGCCACCCCCTCACAGTCTACCTGGGCCCTCAGCCTCGGCCTCTGTTTCCCCTTCTGTAAATGGGGCACTGTGTTGTCACATGAATGTGTCATAAGGAAAGAATGAGATGAAATCTGTGAAAAGCAAACTATAAACTGTTAAGCGAGATGATTACAGGAGCCAGCTCCCAGAAGTTATTAACGTCCATTTAATAAAAAGCCCTTACCCACGAAGAGCCCTTTAATTACCAGCCAACAAATATCTCAAAGCGTAAGCTCACTGCTCAGTGGGTGATGTGATTTTTTTTAAAAACAATAAAACTAGAGGGGCGCCTGGGTGGCTCAGTCGGTTAAGTGTTCGACTTCACTCAGGTCATGATCTTGCGGTTTGTGAGTTGGAGCCCCACGTGGGGCTCTGTGCTGACCACGCGGAGCCTGGAGCCTGCTTCAGATTCTGTGTCTCTCTCTCTCTCTCCCTCTCTCCCTCAAAACTAAACAACAACAGTAAGACTGGAATTCTGCACTTCAGTGAGTTGTACCTGCTTCTGGGCAGCTGGGCCCATTGGCTGCAAGGATAAAGCAGAAATCTAGGCCAAGCCTTCACTTGGAAAGCTGATCCCTTCCAAACATGGAACCCCAGTTTAACCGGAAAGTGCTAGCTACTGTGCAAGACCTGATCCCTGGCCACAGTGGGTCAAGGAGTCTCTGAGCTAGAGCTCTTCTCCCTCCAGCTTCCTCTCCCCACTACAGGGACCACGTCTGTCTGTCCATCTGCTGGGCAGCTGTCTACCAAAAAGATTCCTGCTTTCACTCCCTGAACTTCCTCCCCTCTCTGCCTAGACTTGGGCTCAACAACACTCTCCTCTTGTGCTGAGTAGACAGTGACAAGGAAAAGAGTGAGAACACTCACAGTACCACCTCATTCCAGATGCTTCTAAATGCACCATTAGTTCATTTTAAACCTCCGGGCAACTCCAACAGTAGCTATCATTAAGCTCGTATTTTACCAAAGACACAGAACAAAGAAATGCCAATATAGGATTCAGGTACAGGCCCGCCTGCGGGCATCCCACCAGCCCCCCAAAAACCCCAGCCTTCGGACATTCACCCTGAGGCACGGCCGGCCCTCCTCCCGAGTCTGAGCTCTGTGGGGGAAAACTGCCTTTTACTGACTTATATCTACCACAGAACACATCTCTCACCAGATGTACTAGAAAGTTTCATTTTATCAAGTTTCACTTTATTTTTGGAAGGTTTTTAAAATAAAGTGAATCTGTAATTAAGAGGCTGACCCACAACAATATATAGCAGTTGACCCCAAGAGGATGGTTCAGGCAACTGAAGGGTAGGTGGGCAGACACTTCCTGTGACTCCTGCCCACTTTGGGTCAATGTGCCTGTGGCCTATCTGTGGCAATGTTGTGGGACATTTCACAGGCCATAAAGTCCAGTGGCCAGGATGAGGACTTCAAGCTTCCCAGCCTCCCCAGGCTCATTCCAGGGAGAGTCTTGCTGAGGGAGAGACTCCTGGGACCTTCCACCTGTGGGACAGGAGAGTGACACAGTATGGTTAACAAGTCAGCCTGCCTTGCTCCTGTCCTCAGAGGATCTGAAGCTGTGACCTGGTAACATCTCAGGAAATTCTGGTGACCTAAGATTGGTCCAAATGAAGCTGTCCTCAAGTGAGTCCCTGAGGTGGAGGGGCAAGTCCTAGATGTAGCCACACATGAAGGGGTCTGTGGGCAGGGGTTCTGAGGAGAGGATGGGGGTGAGGAAAACATCTTCTTTCTCATAAGACCACTGTCATAAGAAGATATCACATTGCCTAGCCCACTCAAGAGAAAGTCCTAGAAAAAACAAACTTAGTGTCCACACACCATCTCATACCCATTAGGATGGCTGCTATCCCAAAACAAACCCAAACAGAAATTACAAGTGCTGACAAGGATGTGGAGAAATTAGAATCCTTATGCACTGTTGGTAGGATTATAAAAGCTTCTGTGGAAAACAATATAGCAGTTCCTCAAAAAATTGAAAATAGAATGACCACACAACCCAGCCATCCACTTCTGGGTACATGCTCAAAAGAGCTGAAAGCAGGTCTCAAAGCAATATTTGCACACCCATGTTTATAGCTGCACTATTCACAATAACTAAATTGTGAAGGCAACCCGAGTGTCTATGGATGGATGAATGATAAACAAAATCGGTACGTGCTCATAATGGAATACCATTCGGCCTTAAAAAGGAAGGAAAATCTGACACGTGCTGCAACATGGATGAATCTTAAGGACATGACGCTCAGTGAAAGAGAGTTGTCAGATTCATAGAGACAGAGAGTCAAATGGCAGTTGCCATTTGTGGGGAGAAGGCAATGGGGAGTTAGTGCTTAATGGGGGCAGTTTCAGTTTCACAAGGGCGGAACTTAGGAGATGGGTGGTGATGATGGTTACACAACATGAATGTGTTAAATACCACGGAACTATATACTTAACAATGGTTAAGGTGGCAGGGTGCCTGGGTGGTTCAGTCAGTTAAGCATCGACTTCGGCTCAGGTCATGATCTCGCGGTTTGTGAGTTCAAGCCCCACGTCAGGCTCTGTGCTGACAGCTCAGAGCCTGGAGCCTGCTTTGGATTCTGTGTCTCCTCTCTCTCTGCCCCTCCTTTGCTCACATTATCTCTCTCTCTCTCCTAAAAATAGATGAACATTTAAAAAAAAATTTTTTTAATGGTTAAGATGGCAATTTTTTTTTATTCTCAAGTTAGTTAACATACAGTGCAGTCTTGGCTTCAGGGGTAGAAGCCAGTGATTCATCTCTTAGATATGACACCCAGGGCTCATCCCAACAAGTACCCTCCGTAATGCCAAGATGGCAATTTTTATGTTATATGTATTTTAGTGCAATTTTTTTAAGTGTCCACATATATTAAAATTAGAAGTGCCCACCCAGTCCTTACTGACCAGATTGCACTTCTTGTTTTGCTGGGATGTGTCTCCTCTTCAGCTTCATATCAAGCTGATGCCAGTTTTATTACCGGTAGGGTGCGATTCAGACCGACTTTCCTCCAGAGAATCTAGGATGAACGCAAGAAGCTGGCAACTTGTCAGTACCAAAGAACAGGAAACTAAGTCACGGACGGTTCAGAAGGTGTTGGCTCTGCCCCTCAGCTAGGCCCCGCAGGACTCTGGGAGGGAGCACCCCTGCCCTCTGGGAGGGGCCTGGGGTCTCTCCTTCTGAAACTGGCCATTTTGGGAAAAGAGGAAAGGGCAGACTAGACCAAGGACCAGGTGACAGTCCACAAAATGTGTTATCATTGTCCTTCCAGGTTCTAAATGTTTCTTTCTATGACTCACAAAGGTTAACCGGGAGGCTCGTGAATTAAAAACCCGCAGGGTTTTCCTTTTATAGACTGTCCTCAGGAGACCTCTCACTGAGTGTTCCCTCTGTCCTCATCCCCAACTGGCAGCTGCACTTAGCATGTGTGTTTACAGAAATACCAGTAGTTATTGCATGTTCCTCTCCATGTGATTAAGCATTGCCATAAAGCCCAGGCTGGATTAGAAATAGATCTTTTCCTTCTGAGGAAGGCCGAAAAGAGCATAGCTGGCGGCGGTGGCGGCAGTGTGCATCTTGCGCCACCCACTGGCCACTGTTGGGATCGCACAGCAAAAGCCGAAGGCCTGGTCAGGGCTTTGGCACCTGCCAATGAACGGACCAGAAACACTGCCCCACCCACCCTGCAGGGTGGAGGGTGACTGAGAAATCCCACCGATCAACTGCCCCACACTGGAACCTATCTCCAGACTTGTGCTCCCTACTTTGGTAGCTCCAATCACCTGATCTACCAAAGAAGGAAACAGTCCGTTGAGTCTCTTGCTCCCAGGAGAGGGCACTTCAGGACAAGACAAGAGGAACTTCTATCGTGGAATTATAATACACGTGTTCAGACTTGAAGATGAGGGACTACACCTCACTATGGCTTGCAACTTTGTAGTATTTGCCAGGTAGCGTTTGACAGAATGTTTTGATCCTTTGATCCTCATAACAACTGTATGAGATACATTCTATTATTCTTATTTTAGAGGTGAGGAAACCAAGAGGTTCAATCGCTGGATTAAACAGCTTCCTAACACACAGAGGGAAAGGTCAGGGTACCTGTTGGGAAGAGGAACTATAACATAACGGTTCTTTTTTTTTTTTTCTTTGCCTGTCTTCCAAAGCCAACACACCAATATACAGACGTCCAAGTACTGCGTTAACAGTGTGGAAGATCCTGTTTGAAAGTTCCACAGGCAAATGAACATCCCCAGTTTGGCAGCCACTGCTTCATTTCTTGGTTCATTTCAACAAATATGAATTGACCACCTTCTGGGGCCCAGACTGAGCAGCTGGTGGAAACTACTTCATCACCTACCTTACGGTAGGGGCACTCTGGATGCCAGAAAACTAATTTTAACTAGTGGAGACCTGCCATCACTGGAGATTTTCATGTTCTGAAGCCCATTCACAAAGCGTCTGGAGCCATTATGAGGCCACATACATAAAATCTCCGAGAGTGACCACTTCAAACAGGATGACATCCATGGAAGTGTGTGGCCTAATGTGTTCATTAAAAAAATAATAATAATAGTGTCCTGTTTAGAGTCACACATGACATTTTAGGAAAAGAACTCATTGTCAGGACAACCTTCCTAGAAACAGGGAGAATCCAGCCCTTTAGAAACAGGATTCTAGAAACTGTCTCCCCACCAACCCTAAACCCCACTCCGCTCCCTCCTTCCTATATGGTCCCAGATAACCATCCTGCAACATGCCTAGTCTGTCCTGAAAAGAAAGAAGGAAAATGCAGTATGATCCCACTGCTAACCACTGGCATTTTTAAGAGTATGTCTTACTCTAAAGAAGGAAGGAAGCCTCCAGTTTAATATGAGGTAGAGTGACAATGCCTCCATGTCTTGTAATCCACCTGACTGAGGAAGGGAAGCCTGCTGTACAGTCGCCCTGCAAAAAGAGCCCAGATGACATCAGCAAACAGGACCCAACTTTTAAGAGAAAATCCAGATTACTTGTTTGGGAGCTCCTTACACTCAGTTTTTTAATATCAATTACAAAAAACAAAAACAAATATTTTTAAACCCTCATCTATACTTCTCTGTGGTTTTAATTTTTTTTTTTTAATCTATTTATTTGGAGAGAGACAGAGACAGCATGACCAGGGGAGGGGGAGAGAGAGAGAGAATCCCAAGCAGGCTCCGTGATACCAGCACAGAGCCCAGTGTGGGGCTTGAACCCACAAAAGCATGAGATCATGACCTGAGCCAAAACCAAGAGTCAGACACTTAACTGACTGAGCTACACAGGCACCCCCTCTCTGTGGTTTTAGAAAGGACTATTCCTAACGGAGATGACCACACTCTGAAGAAACTGAGCAGGGAATTTTTTTGGCTGGCTTCATATAGTGAAGTCGCCTGAGAATTCAGTCACTCATTTACTAGGCACCTACTATGTGCCAGTAATTGTTCTAGGCAATTAGGATACTTCAATGAACAAAAGAGATAAAGACGCTTGCCATTGAGGAGGTTATATTCTAAGAGAGGGAGACAGATCATAAGCTCTAATCAGAAGTTATATCGCATATAGTAAAAGCTGGTACGTGCCACGGAGAAGGAAAGAACAGAGTAAGGACAATCAGGAGAGGAGGGCCAGTCAAGATGGAGGGAGTTATAATTAAATTTCACATAGAGCGGTCAGGGCCGGCCGTTGAGGAAGTGACGTTTGAGCAGAGACTAGGCTTATTTAATGTTGGACCAGGCACTATGCAGACGAAGCATGAGAACAGACGAGTCTGGGAGCAGCCAGAAGATTCCAACAATGCGATTTGCTGAGGAGCCACCAACAGGGTTAGGCACAAAATTTAGGAAGAGCGACCGGAAAGCTCTAAGATTGGAGACTTTGCAACAGACCTGATGGTGATGAAATAGGGAACCTGCCCAGAAAGTCCGTAAGGGTCGGGCCTTTGAGTGGCCTTAACCAAAGCTGCAACACGGCGCACATGACCCAGTGACACACTGCGGGTGGCGTTAACACTCACCCCTGTATCCTTTGCGACAATGGAGGAAAACACATTTGGTGTTAGAAAAATCAGAAAAAAACGTTGCTGCTCACCAGTAAAATCTTTTCCGCGAAGAGACTCCACATGTGCAGCACCATGTCTGGAAGCTCTCCAGGCAATAATCTGGGGCCATCACAGGCCTCACTTCATCTGTTTCCCTTCTCTCAGAGACCACTCATCTGCACTGCCTCACATCCGATGTCTTGAAGTCTGACTTGGTTTTTTCTATTTAGTTATCTCAGGGGGGAGGGTAAATTCTGTCCCTATTTACTTCACCTATGTGAAAGCACAAGTGCGGAGAGCAGTGACTCTTGAAGTTTGAGAACTGGATTAGAACTGTAGACCCTCTGGTTGTCAACCACTGAGGGGACACTCCCCAGTCAGGAGAGCTCTCGAGCTCCCCAGCACATGGTTATTCTTTATGTGTGTCATAGATCGATGGTGGGCCCGTCCGTTCCTTCCTGCCCCTGTCGTTACACATCCACGTCCTTGTCATGGCCTCATGGTGGGCGGAGTATATTTCCCCATGCTGGAAATATGGAGCTGGGCTCTGACTTGCAGCCCGACAAAAGCTGAGGTTTGCCATGTGCTCCCCGGCTGGTCTTGAACAATCACAGCAGCCAGAACACCCATCTCCCTGGACTCTGCAGAGTGAGTTTCTCCACTCAGCCCTGAGGGGTGTTTCCTGCAGAAGGTTGTGAGGACTGTCAGCTGGACGAACGGGGGAAATGTCGTTCAGAGCAAGTCTGGGTTAAGATACTGAGTGTGGCTTGGTCTCAAATGCACCGCACTAAGTAGAAGAATTAAAAATAATTTGGTACTTGTCTGAAAGCTCTGGTCACTAGTAGGATTCAACTTGTCTCCCCTAACAAGATAATCTCGCTAAAGCAAAAATAAGGTGCCCCTCACCGGGAGGATGGGCAGCCTTGATGTAAAGACTCTGTTAAGAGGATGAAAAGACAAACTACAGACTGGTAGAAAACATAGTAAAACCTTGGATTGCGAGTAACTCGTTCTGCAAGTGTTCCTTAAGACAAGCAAACATTTCTAGTAAATTTTAATTTGATAAACGAGAGTGATGTCTTGCAATATGAATAGTACGTGACAGCGAATGTCACATGATCACAACTGAGCCAAAGGTTCTTTTCTCTCTCTCTCTCTCTCTTTCTCTGCAGGATTGCGGGTGATCATCTCCCATGCTCAGATGCTCTGTCTCAGGCCACAGTGTTCGGCAGAAATCAGTGATTTTTCAGAACGTTGGAAGGTGCCCACAGCTGGCACTAGTGTATTTTTTGTCACTCCAAAGCACCTATGGACAGGCCTTTGCTTTTCCATACAAGAGTGAACTTAGCAATGCTCTGCTTCAGTCTAGGCCATTAGATAGGTTCCTTGTTAAAGTTGCACAAAAAGAAAAAGATTCCATTGAGTCAATAGATAGTAATGATTCTGTTAGTGATAGTGAAAGTTGTCCAACACAATAACCCTCCTCTCTCTTGTCTCCCAGCCACGAAAGTTTTCAAAGGTTTTCAAAGGTGAGTGCAGGTTAATTTATTTTTCTTTATATTTTGTACTTTCTTTCTTATTTTGTATTATATTACAGTATGTAATCATTTTTATATGAATATTTTTGGATGCTAGAATGAATCATCTGAGTTTCCATTATTTCTTATGGGGAAATTCATTTTGATATGCAAGTGCTTTGGATTACAAGTATGTTTCCAGAATGAATCATGCTCACAAACCAAGGTTTTACTATATTTGCAAACCATGGATCTTACAAAGGACTTGTATCCAGAATACATAAAAAGCTCTCAAAATGCAATAGTAGAGAAGGAAACAATTCAATTTCACCAGAGGATATACAGATGGCAAATACATGTGAAAAAGATGTTCAAAATGATGCGTGACTATGTGAATTACTTTTATTATGGATGAGGAACTAATCAGCTTTCAAGTTTGTGCTTTCTCAGTTTTTAATATGTGGATGCATTGCTTTCATTGGGAATCATTAATAAATTTGATTAAACACAAGATGAGTTTCAAAGCAGAGAGAATGTTGGGATAAGAGGAGGTTGAGTCCAGTCCTCTGGCTTGGATACTAACTCCCCTCCCCTTGAGGCCCATCGCCTTTTCCTCGAGCACCTTTTATAGACCAAAGAGCAGCTCCTAGTGGAATGGTGTGATGTCATCAGTGACTTGGGGCAAGGGCTCTGGAATCTTAGAAGCCATTTGATCTCAAACACCTGGCTACAGTCAGTGTTCTCACACTGTTCTGAGGCTGTGCTCTGAGTAAGTGTGAGGGGCCTAGATCCTGAGAGAGCCAGGACGTGTGTTCTGGGTGAGTGTTGCTCGTTCCTGTACTAGACTGGTGTGTAAGACCATCCAGCTTGGCCCTCATGGAAAGGTAATTGAGACTCAACTATCACTGCCCCTGGCCATTCTTTCCTTGAGCACTGGTCAGACCACAAGTTCTAATCCCAAATCCAAAGTGCTCTAGCCACGGTCAAGGAACACATCCTAGACAAGTTAAGTCACCATTTTCTCATCTGTAAATCAGGTAAGCTATACATCTCACCTTACAGATCATTATAAGGATTGAATGAGGTCATTCTCTATGTATTATTGATCAATACTGGAAGTTCAACAAGCAATCAATAACTGTTAGCTATTTTTACCATTCTAATTATTATCAGGTTTCACAAAGAGCAGGTTAAGCAAACAGAAATGGCCAGTCAGAATCAGGTTGATCCCTTCCCTCTTTTTGTATGCAGAGAAGACAGGACCCCTCTGGGCTCCACATCAGCTGCCTCAGAGACTGCTCCAAGCCAACAGGACGCAGCAAAGAAGAGTCAGAAGAAAAGGGTGTGCATGGAAGGGAAGGCAGGTGTGTGTGGTCATCTGGCCTCTAACCCTGGTTTCTGAATGAATGAAACTGATAGAAGACCATAGCTCCTCTCTCCTTCCTCCCCTCTACTCTCATGTGTTTGGATCTGCATGGGCAGGAGAAAGGGTGTTCAGGGTGAGACAGGGAGGTCACTATCATGTTCACTTTTATACCTATTAAAGACAGCTAGGACTAGAGAACTTCCCCCAGGCAGAATGATCCATGGAAAGAGGCACAGGAGAGTAGATTTTGCCTGGCAAAGAAAGGGAAATAATAGCTCAATTCCTACCCTCCTTTATAGACAAGGGCAAAGGGGTGATGGTCATTCTCTTATCCCTTCAGATGTCACATGCAAAATTCTCAAGGTGAGTGGGCAAGGAAGGGCCTCGCATTTTCCGGGTGGGCCCCCTATGATGACACAGGGTCCTTCCTTTCTCTCTGCAGCTCCACAGAATAGGAGCCCTCTGGCCTCCAGTTCTGCATCTTCAGAGGTTGTCCCTGAGCAGAGAGCCAGGACAATGAGAGGCCAGAAGAATAGGAGATGGACGGATGTGAAGGCAGGTATGTGTCCCTAGGCACCCCTCAGCTTCCCTGCACCAAGTATCAACTAATGCCGAGTAAATCACTTGTTATCTTATCTTCACAAGGCTGGGTCCAGTCTTCAGAGTGAGCTGCAAGGAAAGGACCCCACTTCTCAGGTGGGTCACATCCACACACTCCGAATGACCGAGTCTGTTGTTCCCGCAGGGACCCAGGAGAGAAGTGCCCCGGCCTCCAATTCCACCACCTCTGAAGCTCTCTCTGAGCTGAAGTCCTGGAAGAAGAGGGGGCAGAAGAACATATGGACTGTCAATCATGTTGAGGGGACAAAACTCAGGATGAACAAGAGGAGAAGACCCAGTTACCGTCCTGAAGACCAAGAAGCATTCTACCGACTTCTGGGTGTGTGCTCTGGGCTGATGGAGCGTTCAGGGCCCTGCTGAGCTGAAAATCATGTGGGAGGCAGTGGCTCTGGGATCGTGCTCAAACCTCCCCCAGGTGCTAAGCTCTAAGGTGTCCAGGTGGTGTGGACACAGAGCGACCCTGCTTCTTCTGTGGAGTTGGCAAGTTCTTCCTCTCTGAGACAAGTTCTTGGAGGGAGAGGATGAAGGGTCACACTAGGGAGTCCTCAACTGTCAAGACATTTCACAACCAACCAAGGGGTCCCTCCTCTACCCACTGAGATAGAGTCATGTATTCCCTGCAAGTAAGATTTTAGAGATTAGTGATGAAAAGGCAACCTAGATCTTGCTGCCTTGGTGTTCAAGGTCGGGGAGACAAAAAACAACCTCATACAGAAATAGGCTGCTCTCAGCCAATGACAAACGCGAAGACATAAATTTCTTCAAAGGCAATGATGCCTGGAGATGGGGCCTGAGCAAGGATAGGGGAGCTTTATGAAATGGAGTACTCAGGGAAGGTCTGTCTGAGAAGGTGGCATCAGGACCGGAGGCAGGACTGAGTGTCATATATTTAGGGACAACACTGAGATCACATTGTCCAATACAGCATTCATTAGCCACATGGAGCTATTTAAATGTCATTTTAAGTGAAGTCAATAAGCTTTTAAAATTCAGTTTCTCGATCTCATGAGCCACATTTCAAGAGTGTGGTAGCCACCCATGCCTAATGGCTGCCATATTGAACAATACAGATATAGAACATTGTCATCATCACAGAACATTCTACTGAAGAGATCCAGACTGACTGGAGAGGGGTCAAGGAGCACGAAATGATCCATGACTCCTCCATCCCCACTGTGCAAATATCATTGTCCCAGGCAAGGAATGGGGGATACACAGCACTGGACATTCTCAGGTCTTCACTGGAAAATGGGGCCTCCAGGGGACACCTCTAATCCCCAACAAGCCTTCTGGGAGCAGGGGAAGCCATATCATTATCTTTGGGAAGCAGGCAGATCCAGGAGAGAAGGGGCAAGTGCCTAGTGCCTCGGGTTGGAGGGTGGGGAGGCTGCAAACTCACCACCACAGGCTCAGGGTGCTCAGTTAATCAGGTGGGGCAGGGAAACTCTGGACAGTCACAGCATGATAAAGTGACAAGGATGTGGTGTCACAGAGACCCATGGCCACATGCAAGCTTCTGGCTTGAGGCAAATTTGTTAAGCTTTGAGAGCCGGGTCACATCTCTGTGATTAAAAAAAAAAAAAAAGTGCCCCCTGCCATCACATGGAAGATTAAATTATAATAGCAAACTCCATGCCCCACATTTGAAACTCACAATACAGGTGCCAGTGGAAGGAATAGCAGCTATTACTAATGTTAAGGCTCATAAGCCTCCTGGAAGAAAGGAGGCTGCCTCCACTTCCATGAGACAAAGGAACTTGGAGAGGCTCCGGTTTTCCTCCTTCCCTCTGGGGTGTCCCACAGCCCTTCACTCACGTCTCCCAGAAGGGTTGCCCCAAGGCCCTCATCACTTTCCCTTCCTTTGCAGAGGATCCTGTTATCCAGAGCTTCTTGGAAGCTGACATTTTCCTCAAAGTGTCTGATAAGGTATCTGCTGCATAATGATGAGGGACCGAGGGGTCTACAGAGTCCCCACCCCATGAGGGCAAGAACAGAGAGCCAGATTTCTGCCCAGGCAGGAGAAGGCCTGGAGAGATCTGCTCTCAGTGCCAGAGAAGGAAAGGACACACTGCCCGTGGCCTGCCCTGCCCACTGGAATCTTCTGCTGGCCTTCCCGTCGGCTCCCCTCCACATGCCAAAGGGACTCAGCACAGCCTCCCTCCTCCACCTCTGCTGAGGGTTTCCCACTATGGCCGTTGGATGGGGCAGGACACATGGCCTGTGCAGGACACTCTCACCCTTCTATTCACCCCTCACCTGCCTTCTACTCCACACAGTACCTGCTTTCCATGGTGGTGGAATATTTTGGCCGTGTCGGGCTGCCTGGACACCTCTACAACAGGATCCACTTCTTCCTGGCCCTGTGAGTGCCTCCCTGGGGGCCTGTTCTCAGTTCTGCCCAAACCCCCCATTCCCACAGCCTCACCAGCCCACCTGGGTGCGTGGCCATGCTATGAGCCAGAGAGTCCCCACTGGTAGTCCCTCTTGGCCGCAGACCAGACAAAAGGTCTTCAGGGGTCAGACGTTCTTGGGGGAGAGGAAGGCAATGAGCAAGGTCCTGTGATAAAGAAGAGTCAGGAAACACCACTGGCTGCTCAGAGACTGCATGACCCAAGAGAGGAGGCCACAGGGAAATGGCAGACAGCCAGAACCTTGACTCGGGCCAGGCACAGCATGGGTCCCGTAGGCTTAGTGTTGAGGATAGTCCTGCTGTCCCTCTGGACCCAGGCGCCCTGCAGAGAGGGCTTCCCGGACCCTCCCTCCTGGATAGACCAACCCAGGCACCGGGTCCTCCAGTGTGGCCTCCGCAGACTCTCCCCACTGTGCTGCCTGAGGCTGGCTGTGGGCACTGGGGCCTGCCAAGCTTCCCTGCTTTTCCCATGGCAGCTACATTGCCTCCGACATGGAGGAGGACAACCCCACATCCAAACGGAGCATCTTCCAGTTCCTGCTGGGCAGGGAACACTGGCCGGAACTCTACAAGGAGTTCCTGAAGCTGAAGGTGGAGTTCTTCCATGCAATGGGGCACCGAGCCTGGGTCACCCCGGAGTTGTGTGAGGAGGTCTGTGGGGGGACGAGGGCCAGGAGGCACAGCCCAGAGGCGGTGGGGCTGGGCCCTTTCTCCAAGTGCTTACGTTGCTGTTTCCCTTTCAGATCCAGGCCGAGAACCCACATCACTGGGTCTGGAGTCGGGCACGCCAGTGCGCCCCCTAGGTTCCCAGGGAACAGAACGGGGGCTGCAGGTGGTCCCGGTGAGTGCCCCGGGGCTCTGCAGGGTTGGACAACCCCACCCTCCATGCCCTTGCGGTCACCTCCTAGGCTGGCATGAAGAGGAAGCAGTATAGCATCCCTTAATGCATATTAGCATAGTAAGGGCTCTGAGAACTCCTGTGGTAAAGTAAGTAATTACCTGTGCTTATATCAAAATTCTCCAAATGATTTTCATTATGGAATCATGTAAGCAACACAAGATCCAAATTTGCATATCAAAAAAATTTTTTGGGAAGCTCCTGGAAATGCTGATCTAAGTAATGAAAACTTCTGCAGGGTTTTCGATCTGAGTTGCCAATTTTTAAACATAAATAAATGGAAGACACTGAAGTCATCCTTTCTGGAAAAGGGGCTGTTACCCTGGTGGCTCTTGGGAGGAAAGACAGATTATTTCCAGCATGTGATCAAAAGTGGTATTTGTTTTGCTCCCACATGAAGCAAGCCTAGTAGCTGGGTCCCTGAAGGATATGTCAGGGTCTCACCGTGTCATGGACAGAAGGAGTTCCCAGGGCTCCTGGTCTCTGCAGAAATAAAATTGCTGGGGGGGGGGGGGAACAAGCCCACAGAACTGTGAGGAAGTACACCATAGATGACACATTTATAGAAAACAATCACTTGACTAGCATCCACTCTTTAGAATATGTTTTCTTTAGTTTAAATTTAGTTTTTATATTTGGGTTTACTTGAAGTCAGGGGAGATCTTCGGTGAAATGCATCAGGAATCCTTTGCCTGGGGACATGGCTATACTAGAATAATCTTGTGAACTGAGCTCCCCCCTCCCCTCTTTGCAGGATGTGATGGAGCCTATTCTCATCCTACGAGAAAGAAGGTCAAGTGTGCTTTGTGATAAACCAAGTTTAGGATAAAGTTTAATTCATCCACAGGCTTTTTCCTTGAGGACAAACAACTATTATATATGTCAGAACCTCAATATGCCCAAGAATGACTGCCACAATAAAAAGGAGACAAATACTATGTACTGGGGCTGCTCTTGGGTCTGGTCACTTGTAAGAGCAATGAGGGTGGCAGCTGATTTTGCCTGAGCCCCTTTCCAACATGCACCTTGTGGTGAGCTGATGAGAACTTCCTCACTCGAGAGTTTGCCTCTTCCACTCTGATCTCGCTTTCTTTTCTTGTAGCTCCCGCCCAACCCCTGCCTCCCCCTGCCCCGACACCAAGCTGCTGCCTCCTTCGCAGCCTCTGGGAGCTACACAGGGATAGCATCGGGCCTCCAGCTTTCCTCAGACCTGCAGGAAAGAGGGTGCAGGGAGAGCCAGGACCACCGCAGCCTGAATAGCATGGTGACCCTCCAACCTTCCAGTGGGTGTCAGCCAGCAAAGGCCCTGACCCCTGGATAACCTGGAAGGGTACAGTAGTAACATGGAGGGGAGACCAAAAGAGTCAACATGCCAGAGAAGGAGCCTCTGCAGAGACTGAGGCCAGGCAGAGGGAGAGGGACAGAAAGTCTGGGAAGAGACCTGGACCACTGAGGAGGAGGTGAAGGAAGAGGCCAAAGAAACCGCTAGAAGATGGTGAGGAAAAGAGGAGACAGGAAGGGGAGAAACACATTGGGAAAGAGGATGCAGAGAGGCCGTTGTAGACAATCAGCATCTTGGGGACAGTTGTCCTTGGAGCCCTTCCTGACAATCTGCTAGAAAACAGCTTTACCCAATGAAGAGACGGTAGGGAACTCCAGAGAGCAGACCAGCAGAGGCACGGAGGGCATTGATGTGTGGATCTAAGGCTGAAACAAGAATGGGAGTAAGAGGCTGGAGTCCTATGCCATCATACACTCTGACATTCTAGAAATAACCCAAATTTCAAAGTGAGATAAGGGAGAGAAGGGAGTGGGCTCATGAACAGCTGCCTGGGGGAGAGGTGGGGAGGTCCCAGGGTGCCATTGAGGCCAGAAACAAGGCAGTGGAAGCCTAGGTAAAAAAAAAAAAAAAAAGAGGGAGTCCTATGAAGATATTAGAGTTAAATGTATTCACAAAACAGAAGCCATCCTGAATGCCACATTAATGAATATGACAAATTTTAAGAGAGCAAACAAAACATCAAATAATGATACATGATAAATAGAAGAAATACAGTAGAAATATAAAATATGAGGCTCAACTGAGATCAAATTATTTGTATTAATAAATCTGAATTAATAAACCTGAAGAAAAAGATTTTCAGATTGATTCGCAAAGCAAAACCCAGCTCTCTGACATTATCCTTAAATCATTCAGAGGTGCTAACAATAAGGTGAGGGGCAGGGGTATACCATGCAAACGCCCTCAAATGAGGGTAGGGATTGTGATCTTGATACCACGGAAGGAACATTCAGGTGCAAAACCCTTCAGACACTAAGAAGGATACTTGGGATGGGGATGAGGGGCAGGAACTGGGGGTCGGTGCCCAGCATTACAGGCACTCCACAGGCCTTGGGTGGTCCACTGCAGCTCAATTTGCTCAGTGATGTTCACAGATTTTACAGTCCTCTCGATGGGTGGGTAGGTAGGTAGGTAGGTAGGTAGGTAGATAAACAGACACATATATTGATACATAGATATGTATAGCTACTTTAGATAGGAAATCTAATTATTAGATAGTAATTACAATTACCAAAAACCATCTACCTCTTACTGTCTTTTTCCCATGGAAATGACTGATTTTGCCACGAAATTTCTGATAACTACAAGGTTCCCAGGAACTTCACAGTCAAGCCATAAGAAGCTAACTCCTTTCAGGAAGTAATATGGTGGCTGTTCAACCCTCTCTACCCCACGAGCACTTAGCATTTTCTTCTTGCTGAGAAAAGAAGCATTTGCGGGGTGCCTGGGTGGCTCAGTCAGTTAAGCATACGATTTCGGCTCAGGTCATGATCTCATGGTTCGTGAGTTCGAGCCCTGCGTCAGGATCTGTGCTGACAGCTCAGAGCCTGGAGCCTGTTTCAGATTCTGTGTCTCCCTCTCTCTCTGACCCTCCCCCGTTCATGCTCTGTCTCTCTCTGTCTCAAAAGTAAATAAACGTTAAAAAAAATTTTTTTAAATAAAAAAATAAATAAAAATAAAAATGAAAAGAAGCATTTGCTAAGAAAAGCATTTTCTTCTTTCTTCTTGAGTCCTCTGGAACCATCCAGTCACAAATAATCACAGTACTTACTGTCTGTGACACCCAGTCCTTGCAGCTCCAGAAGGCCAAGGTAGAAATAGTTGGGCTAAGAGGTGGTTTCTCTCCTGACTCATGCATCTAAGTGACTCAGTCCCAGGAAGTTTGGCGCAAAACTTGGTCAACGCAAATCATCTCAGTTACTCAGCTGAAAGACCATACATTCTTCCGTTAGTCCCCTCAGTGTGTTAGGGAGAACCTCAAGGCCCCTCGCGCGGGGAGGGCGGCCGGGGGCGGTCACTGACACTGTGACCCAAAATGGGTACCATCCAGATGAGTTGGTGCATGGATCATAGGATTGCCACGAAATCTTGGGGTTTCAGAGCACACCTGAGGGTTTGGTAATGGAAAAGGAAAGTGAACACCACTGGGAGATAGCCAAGGGGCTGGAAATTCCATAAGCAAAACCAGGGGAGACCAAGTGGTAGTGAGTGGTTTTTATGGGACTCAGGGATGGGGCTGAGTTCACACCTAGGTCACTGTGTCCCACATAGCAGCACAGGGTTTGCTCAGGAACTAAGAAGAAAAGGTGTTGATAAAGGGAAGCAGACAGAGGGTTTGGGGAGCAGAGGACTGAGAAGCCCCTGCAAAACTCCAGAAACTCAGGGGTGGGGGCCCCTGTCACAGCAGATGTCACCATCTGCCCTCATGTCTGCCTGTGACAAGTGCAGAAGACTAAGGGCTTTGCCGCCTCTTCCTCCTCCAGGCCTCACGTGGGCATCCTGGCTCCTCACAGTGGCACCCGCTTACCTGGCCCCACATGGAAACAGCTGGAGGCTGAGCAAAGAGGAGGTGGTGAGATGCTGAACTGACATCAGTCCACACAGAGGGCACAGTGAGATGACCCACAAATTGGAACAGAGAGGGAGTTTGGAGCAAGATGACACAAGACAGCACCCATGCCCCCCTGCCCTCTGAGGATCTGCAGAAATTTCAAGTGGGGGTTGGTGCTCATCTCCTCTAGATCTTACCGCACAGGGAGTCTGCAGCTAGAGAGGCTAATTACAATGGGTTTGCTAATGATTCTTCCATTGTTGAAGAGTTGTGGACACTTACCCACATTTCCAGTTGATGAGACTATCTTCTTGGTCTCTGGAATGGCACACAGTGAACAAAATATTCTTGCTTAAATGAAAAATAGGGACAAATGTGAACGCAAGACAAATGAAAAACCACGAGTAACCCTAACTAGATTCCAAACGCCTATGATGTCTCCCCAGTGATGGGATCCCCCAGATCATGATCTAGCATGTCTAGGTTCTGGAAGCCCATGGACTACAGACCCACAACGCAGCATACCTGAATGTAAGACTAGAGATGGATCCATTAACTACAGAGACAAGGCAACAGATTTCACACCTCAGTATTGGAGTAAACGCAGGAGGAAATTATGAACGTGCAGTTATTTATAGGCATTCACTGATTTTATTGAACTGAATATAAATTGTTTCTAAATTTCCCATTTCATATTATAATGTGCCACAGAATAGGAAGAAATATTTTCAGCTGAAAGAGAAATTTCAAATTTAAGTGGTTGTTACATGAGCAAGAAAGCAACACGTAGACTAACTCAATCTAATTCCAAGAAATTACAAAGGCCTCTGTTCTTTGAAAGATGCAGAGAGAAAAGAAGGGTCCACAAACTGCCTGGTGCAATGTCCTTCTAACTCATGTTTAGTCTGCCTCTTTCTCAGCATCTACTAGACTACGAAAAAAGGCAGTAATGAACCCGGTTCAGGGGTTAGAAGCAGTGTGATCTGAAAGCCCAGGCTTGTTAGGGTTGTGATGGGGAGCAGTGCAGCCTTGGGCCAGCCACCTCCCTCCTTGAGCTTCAGGGGTCTCAGCTCTAGAAAGAGGGGCAGGACCAGAGGCCACCCGAGAGATCTTCCAATGTTGACATTTTATGTAACTGCCTATAGATTGAAGGTCCTGCCCTCTGAACAACCCCTACTCCCCATCCCAGCAGCCCTTTCATTCAAGGACATAAGATGGAGCAAAGCAAGAGGACGGCGAACAGGCAAGTCCGACCTTACCCACAGGCAAGAATTAACAATACGGTTTTAGGGGCTTCTCTTTCACTTTAGCAAAAAAGACTTTCCCACAGCTTGTGACTAATGAGAAGCGAGCAATGTATTTCTGAGTGGGGGAAACCTGGCTGGCCCTTGGAAGCAGGAAAAGACAGTCACCTGGGAAGTTCTATAAACCACATGGGTATTTACAGGGTGCTGCTAAGTGCTAACAGAGGCCTCTAGCCTGGGTAAACCCTTTTAGTAGCCGCCCCTCCAACTTCCCCTCTGCTTCCTTTCACTGCTGGTTGAAAACTGCAGATAGCTCGGGATACAGAGGTGACCTAATCCTGTCCTGTCCTCCATAGCTCATTTGGAGAGAACTTCAATACAGCTAATTTTCTATAAAATGTGCTATGAAGACGGAGGAACCCAGAAGACAAGCTTCCAGCCCTGTATGCAGGAGGCAACAAAGTCTTCTGCATTGGATCTCAAGTTGACCCATGGCCTTCCAACGTCACCCAGCTCCCGGCATCCTCTCCTGACGTTGGCCTTCTCCTGTCCCTCAGATTGAGCTTTGACATGGCTTTCATCAGAATCAACACGTCCATTCCTCTGACAATTGCTGCCTTGGCACCACACACTCTGGCTTCTATTCAGAATCCCAGCTTCCAAGCTCTGGCCTATCTGCCCAGCAGGCACACTGGCCTCCCACCAAGTGGGTCTGTACGCTGATTATCAAGCTGAGAGATGAGGCCAGCTTCTTCTGGCTTCCTCTGGGATGTCAGAAGATCCTGTGAGCCAGGATCCCTGTAAGCTATGAAGTCAGCCAGTTTCTGGACAAAGGGTGAGAAAGTGGCCTTACTCCAGTAAGATTAGGCTCTGGAGGGCTGAACCCAATGGACGCTCCTGCTAGGGCTGGCATCCATGCCTCAGAGCTGCCCACAAGTTCGTGCCTTCACTTCTTCACAAGACACTCAAGGGAGAAGCACAGATGTCAGCACCCATCAGGGAGATGATAAACGGTGTGTATGCATGTGTGCGTGCACGCATATCCGTAACTACTGTTTCTTTAATTATGTCTAATTATGGAAGCATTTATATTTGTGTGAATAGAAAAAAATGAATGTGGGGAATTATGAGTAAGTTAGGAACCATACTGTGACAGATATTAAGTAACTAGTACTCACCAGCATCTGGTTCTCGTCCCCTTCGTGGACATCCAGAAGAGCAGTCACACGAGGCAGATGGATTTGACTACTTCCTACCAACAAGCCATAATTGGAATTGACATGTGCCATTCCTGGGCCAAAACCCTTAGAAGCCCAATGCATTTCTCCAGCTCTTCCCTTGACTTAACTCGGAGGAGGCTGAAATATTCTGGATGGTGAGAGTTACTCTCCACATTTTTCGAGAACCCATATATACATAGAATTCATTTCTTAGATGATCCTAGCATGCCTGCTCAAGAGAAGACTGCCGAGAATACTCTCTCTGCTCCCTCCCACCTATTAGTCCCGAACTATCAAGACAATGCTGTTCCCAGGCGATCTACAATCTTTGATTCTGCTCTTTCTCTGATAAAGCCCGGTTTTTGTTTTTGTTGACAACATTCTAATGTCTGTTCCCCTCACATAGGAGAATCCATAGTGTGCAAATAAATGCCTCTCAAGTAATTCTTCAATCAGAGAAAAGCATACAAATTATAAACAATTGAGAATAAAGGTGGCAACAGTCACTCAGATACTGAGTTCTTTAAGTGTTGATTCAAATGGAATTTCTGTAATCTACCATTTTAATTTTTTTGTCTTTTATCTTTAATTATAAGAAAAACCAGCTAAGGCTGGCTCACTTGGTGGAGCATGTGACTCTTGATCTAGGGGTCTGTGAGTTCGTACCCCACATGGAGCATAGAGGTTGCTTAAAAAAATAAAATCTTTAAGAAAAGAAAAAACTAGCTAAATGTGAAGGGGAAGCACATTCCACCCTTCTAGGCAGTCATATCTCGTCTATATTGTACATGCAGGAGCAAGTCCTTGGGCAAGCGTTGCAGATGAAATATTGAGAGTCTATAGAGGGAATCAGTCTGCTTCTAGATACGTGCCTTGTAAATGCAGAAGCAAATGCCACATGGGTTTTTGCCAAAATCTCAATGAAAACATTTCTATTTACTTTATGCTTTACATTTAAAGCTGAAGAGCAAAATTCAGGATGTGGAAATGTGAAATCACTGAATGGATCTTGCCAGTGTGGTCCTGATGGCCATTCAGGAAGCAGAGGGCACATGTCAGAATCCGGACGGCAGGGAGTTTTCTTCTTCCTGTATTGGAAACCTGAAGCTGGAGGCAGCTTTATGTGAATATCTTTCATCATTACTTAGTCCAGCAACTCTTGATACAGATGTACATTCTCCAAATGCTGGGTGGAAACGGACTTTTATTTCTAAATATAATTTCTGAAGGCCTCTCAATAGTGGGAATTTCATATTTTCTCTATTCAGAGCAGGCTTCGTGTTGGGAAGTTCTTCATTAGGGCAGAAATGTCCTCCTGTACAAGGTGACTGCTCATACTGTGAGGATGCCCAGCACTGTCACACCAAGTACAAACTAATTTTAGACAGGAAAACTGTGACATCTTAGGAGATGCTAAAAACCATTTCCTTGCTGCACAGAGTAAAACTTGTTGACAGAGCTTCTTTTAAAACCTTGCATTTTTGAGCACAGTCACATCACCTGAATTGCCACAGGTGAAAGACTTGAAAAACTAATAGCCACTCTAGGGGCGCCTGGGTGGCTCAGTCAGTTAAGCGTCCGACTTCAGCTCAGGTCATGATCTCACAGTCTGTGAGTTTGAGCCCCATGTCAGACTCTGTGCTGACAGCTCAGAGCCTGGAGCCTGCTTCAGATTCCTTGTCTCCCTCTCTCTCTGCCCCTCCCCTGCTCATGCTCGGTCTCTCTCTGTCTCAAAAATAAATAAAAACATCAAAAAATTTTTTGAAAAAAAAAAACTAAACTAAACTAATAGCCACTCCAGCCCCCACTGCTCTTTTATTCTCTGAAACCCCAAACTAAAGTAAGCATCAAGAGTTAGGAAAACAAACCAAAAAACTTTATTTACAAAAGTAAACTTTAACTCACTTTTATATATCATATAATGTTAATGCCAACAGCAACAGAGCCTCTGGAACACTGAAAACACTTGGATATTAAAATACACTGAGGTTTGTGCAGCTCAATTCCCCCTAGTTATATTATAAAACTTATAAACATTTCATCAACTACGTTGTTTGGTCGTGTTTCTGTGCAGAAGTCACGTTTCAGGGTAGGTTTACCACCAGACGCAATCACATAACCATTGGCTGTGGATTTCCAAGAAGCAAAGGAGCCAATCTTAGCAAAGCTCGCACTGGCATTTTCAGATGTTGAAACTTGAAGAGGAGTTCAGCAAAGCTTGTGCTCCCTAAAGAAATGGAAAGGGGGGGGGGAAGTCACATCTCTAAATAAACTCAGCTGTACATCCTTTTGAGGAAGCTTCAGACACAATCACATTTAAAGCTGACATTCTTCCCTTTGAAAATAATTCCCCAAAGACACTATTTAAGTTCTGAATTTCCCATATCAAAATATAATTTGATGTAAGTTTGAATTTATCCATCCTGTACTTCAGAAAGTGACCTGTAGCTACATCTGAAACTATTACTATTATTTAATTATATATCACTTCAATATAATTAATAAATGTGCTTATCTACTTTCAACTACCATAATCAATGTCTTCAATACACACTTGAAAAAAGAACACAGGCTTAAAAGGAGTCACAGAGAAGTTTAATTTAATGCCTCAACCTCCAAGAAGCAATGGTTCTCAAACCTTGGCCCCACAGAGATCCCAACGTCATTCAGAAGTGGCATACAGCCTGGACACCTGGAGGTTTGAAAGCTGCCCAGGTGATTCTGATGCACAGCCAAGGTTAAGAACCACTGTTCTAAAAGAATTAGGAAGTGTATTACCTAAAAATCCTATTAGGCATCCTCTTCCTTTCTGCCTCTACCCCACCAAATGCAACTGTCCAGTACTCTTCTCCTAGCCCCACAACATACATATATACGATCCCTACACCTCTAGGCCACAGCAAGCATCCTAGCAGACATGCAGACAACAGAGGGATCAGGATCACAAGATCTCATGAAGATGGACAGAGAAAAGTCTCACGATATGATCAAGAGGCATTCTGATTAAAGGCATGACTAACACAAGAAAGAGTTCCGCTACACAGGATATGAGAAAGGCAAGTACTTCTCCTAAGTATTTCCTTTTATTGATTGGCCTCTGCAATCAGCTGAATTAAATGTGTTTAATAAACCTCAACAGTAATTAAGACAAATTTCCTATTTAATTGTTACTCTATGGTGTTCCCCAGACCTTGCTAAAACCCATGCACAGAGAATAAAAACATACAGGAAGATATGAAACAACCCCAAAATACTGATACACTATGGAATCGAACAGACCATTTACATTTAATGTGATACTGAAATGGTTAGGTTTAAACATATCATCTTGCTATTTGTTTTCTATTTGCTCCATCTGCTCTCTGTTCCCCATCGTCCTCTTCTGGATGGAGTATTTTCTATGGTTTTTTTTTTTTATGATTCCATTATAGCTCCTTTGTTGCAGTAAGTTCTGACTTTGTTTTCTTCAATAATTGCTTTGTGACTTACAGCATACACCTTTAAATTATCAAAGATTACCTTCAAGTGAGATTATACCACTTCACCCATCAGTATATGGGTCTTCCAACAGTACGTCCATTTCTCCCTTCCCAGCCTTTGAGCTACTGTTGTCATATTTTTCATGCTTTATAAACCCCATAGTACATTGTTATTATTTTTATTCTGTTGTCTTTAAAAAAGTATTTTTAAAAGAAATAAATCTTGCCTATTTACCCAGGTAGTTACCATTTCCAAAGTTCTGCATTCCTTTGTGTAGACCCCTACTTCCATCTGATATTATTTTCCCTCAGCCCAAAGGACTTACTAGACAACATGTCCAGTAGCGTGGGTCTGCTGGACTCTTTCAGCCTTTGTATGTCTGAAAAGGGCTTTATTTCATGGTCATTTTTTTTTGAAAGATATTTTTGCTGGGTATAAAATTCTAACAAGACTTTTTTTTTTTTCCCCTGAGTCCTTTACTCCACTAAGTTATCACTTACACTGCTTCCTACAAGAAATACACAGTCACTCTTATTTTTATCTGTGTGTAACATGTCTTTTTCCTCTAGCTGTTGTTAAGGCTTTTTATCACCAGTCTTGGGCAATCTGGTTACAATGTGCTTTAGTGTAATTTTATTCATATTTCTCATGCTTGGGATTCACTGAATTTGGAAAATTTCCAGCCATTATTTCTTCAAATATTTTTTCTGTCACCCCACCCCCTCAATTTCTCCCTTCTTCAGGGACTCCAATCACATGTAAATTAGGTGTTTTAAGTTCCACAGCTTACTTCATATTTAATGCTCTGTTCCTTTGTTTTCCTTTTTTTCTTCTTTTACTTTTGCATTTAATTTTGGACAGTTTCTAGTGCTATGTCTTCAGGCTTGCTAATTTATTATTATGGAATGTCTGATCTGCCCATTAAACCCATTCAATGTACTCTTCATCTCAAAAAGTTCAGTTACAGTCTTTTGTATCTTCTATGTCTCTCAAGGTTCTGAAATACAGAATAGACTTATAAGAACAGTTCTAATGTCCTTGTTTGCTAATTAGAACATCTGTGTCAATTCCAGGTCAGTTGTAATTGACTTTTCATCTGATTATAGGTTCTATTTTCCTCTTTCTTTGTGTATCAGATATCGTGAATTTACCTTGTTGGGTACTGGATATTTTTGTATTTCTATATTCTTGAGCTTTGCTTTAGAATTACATTTCTTGAAAAACAGTTTGATCCTTTTGTGTCACACTTTTAAGATTTGTTAGGTAGGACCAGAATACGATCAGGTCTATTTAGTCTAGGGCTTCCCATTACTAGAGCAAAACCCTTCTTAGAATCTATTGCCTCTTAAATTATGAAGTTGTGAGAACAGGCACTGTTCCTGAACCTGTGTAAACAACTGGTAATCCATGTAGACAATTCTTCCTCCAGTCTCAAATAATTTCTTCACATGCATGTGCTGACCAGTAAGTACTCTTCTGATAGTTGAGGGTGACCCTCTGCAGGTATCTGGCACTCTCTCTTTGGCATTCCATCTGGTAAACTCTAGCTCCTTGGGTCTTCCTGTACTCTTGGATCTGTCACCTCAAATCAAGAAGTCTTCTAGGCTCGGGGCACCTGGGTGGCTCAGTTGGTTAAGGGTGCAACTCTTGGTGTCAGCCCAGGTCATGATCTCATGATTTGTGAAATCAAACCGTGTTGGGACACTGCACTGACAGCATGAAGACTGCTTGCGATTCTTTCTCTTTCTCTCTCTCTCTCTCTCTCTCTCTCTCTGCCCCTCCCCTGCTTGCTTGCTCTCTCTCCCTCTCTCAAAATAAACATTAAAAAAATTTTTTTTTAAAAGAAGGCTTCTAGGCTCCACCTGGGTTCTTGCTCCCTCCCCACAGTATGAGACCTCTCAAGGCTATAAGCTGGGACAATCATAGGGCTTATTTCATTGTTTCTCATCTCACAGGGATCACTGTTCTTCATTGCCTCATGTACAATGTACCAAAAGCCATTGCTTCATATGCATTGTCCAGGTTTTTGGTTCTAGACAGGAGAGTAAATCAGATTCCTGTGATCTCATCCTGGCTGGGAATGAAAGTCTATGCTTTAAATTTTTTTCCTATTTTTAGTATTTTGACTATTCTGTGACTAGGTGTGGTCTTCTTCATATTTATCCTGCCACTGTAAGTTGATGTCCATTACCCATTTTTCAAAACCCTTTGCCTTAGTCTCTGCAAACACTGCATCTCTCTCATCTTCTCTTTCCATTTATTCTGGGGTCCCAACTACATGCATATTTGACTTTTTCACCATGTTCCACATGTCTCATACACTTTTCTGTATTTTCAATCCATTTTCTCTGTGTACTTTAATCTGCTTACTTTTTTAAAAATTTATTTACTTAATAAGACAGAGAGAGAAGGAACAGGGAGGGGCACAGAGAAAAGAAGAGAGAGAATCCCAAGCAGGCTCTGCACTGGCAGCACAGAGCCTGATGCAGGACTTGAACCCACAAACCATGAGATCATGACCTGAGCCGAAACCTAGAGTCAGAGGCTTAACCGACTGAGCCACCCAGGTGCCCCTAATCTGTTTACTTTCTACACACCAGCCTTCCGGTTTACTTATCTGCTGTGTCTGATACACTACTTAATCAATCCACTGAATTCTTAATTTGTTATACTTTTCAGTTCCAGAATTTCCATTTAACTCTTTCTTATTGATTCCAGATTTCTGGTGAAGTTCTCTATCTTTTCATTTATTTTCTTGGAAATAATATCATAGTTAAATTTTAAGTCCAAGTCTAGTAACTACAATAATCTAGATCATATATAAGTCAGTTTCTCTTACCTTTTTTGTTATATCTTGTAATTTTTAATTCAACACTAGATACTGTGTATTAAAAATTTAAAGGTTCAAGACATATTTTGTTCTTCCTAAGATTAAGGTGATGCTTTCTTCCATAAGGCAGGTAGAATGCAAAGAGATCTCCATTCTGTTTGAGGCTAACATCAGGTCTTGTCTGTTTTAGTTTTCATCTTTATTCCTAGGGCTTGGCTCTGCTGCTATTTCATCAGAATGGCTGGGATGCTTACAGAGCCACTTCACCTTGGCAGCCCAGGAGCTCTACCCTTTGTCTCCTTGGCACTACGCTGTTGCTGAAATCTCTGTTCACATTTTTAGCCTCCTGCCTTCTTCTAGATTTCTTAAAAGTCTTACCCTGTGCATGTGCAGGTTAAGATTTGGTTAAGTGTCTCAAGAGAAGAGTGTGTCCAGTTTTTGAATTATTGTTCCCATTGTTCCCTCCTACCTGGAATTTAGCTCCTCAAGTTCTAGGTTCTCATGCAATTGTTAACCCAACCTCTGTCCTCTGCCCAGCAGCACCACTGCCTTTTGCTGGGACTCTACTTCTTGTACCATGAAGTGGCAAATGCCTTTCAGAGAAAGCCAGAGTAAATATGGGGTTTCCCCATTATGCTTCCCTTCTCTCGTGTACTGCGGACCCTCAATCAATTCTGGCCAGAATGGCTGCTACTAGTTCTTTTAAGTAGCTATTTTAGGGGCGCCTGGGTGGCTCAGTCGGTTAAGGATCAGGCCACAATCTCACAGTTCATGAGTTTGAGCCCTGCATCAGGCTCCGTGCTGACAGCTCAGAGTCTGAAGCCTGCTTCAGATTCTGTGTCTCCTCTCTCTCTGCCCCTCTGCTGCTCACACTTTGTCTCTCTCTCTCTCTCTCTCAAAAATGAATAAACTTCAAAAAAAAAGCTTTTAATAAACAGCTATTTTATATAGTCTGTCAAAGTTTTATATTTGTTTTTGTGGGAAAATCAATCCAATATAAGCAATTCCCTCATGGCTTTAACTAGAAGTCTCCAGATAGTACATTTTTATCTGAGGTTTTCAAAACAGCAATAAGCCAGTTATGTTATTAAATTTTAAATGATTAAATGGAGCACTCTTTGCTCTTCTTAAAAACAATTTTTGGGGTGCCTGGGTGGCTCAGTAGGTTAAGTGTCTAACTTCGGCTCAGGTCATGATCTCACAGTTGGTGAGTTCAGACCCCCCATCGGGCCCTGTGCTGACAGCTCAGAGCCTGAAGCCTACTTTGGATTCTGTGTCTCCCTCTCCCTCTCTGCCCCTCCCCTCCTTACACTCTGTCTCTCCCTTTCTCTCTCTCTTTCAAAAATAATAAATAAACCATTAAAAAAATGTTAACAATTTTGAATCCTCAATTAATAAGCAGAAATTTAAAAGTGATATAAAGGTGCTTAGAATTAATTATATTTTATGATTCAGATTACTGGGCAAACTGTATCTGAATACATATTCTGAAAAATACAGTGAGATGCCAATATTTTAAAACTGTATTATAAAAACGTTCAAATTCATACAAAACCAGGTACCTGGTCATTTTAAAGCTTTATAATATTAGAAATTAAGATCATGTGATTAAAAAGAAACATCCAAACTAAAAACCCAAAATATAAAGAAAAGGAAAAATAACTTTAATAAAAATTAAGAGAGAAAAATAATATATCCTTTTGATTTATTAGTATATAATGGTGTTTGGGGCTCTTTGAAGAAGAATCCATCCTTCTCTAAATAGAAATAAAAGTTTATGCATGTGTAAAGTTCAGATGGTCTTTTTAAAAAAGTTCTCAACACCTAAACATGAATGAGGACCAAAGCCTAACTAGAGAAAATAACTCACTAGAAATGCCTCCTACCAAGAAACTTAAAAACTAAGTGAGTCAGTAATACAGGTACTGAGGGGATTTAGGTCTGCAATTACCTTCTAGTCCTACAGACGGCAGATGCCATGGCGCTGGTACCGAGTGGTAGACGAGGAAACAGGCCAGCATGCTCAGCTGAGATTCCTCAAAGGGCTGCCCACTGAGGTAGGCGTGCACACACACATCACCCCCAGCTGTGAGAGAAACACAAATGGAACTGAAGCAACTGATGACAGAACTGAGAGGCATGAGGAGCTGCCTTCCTTCTATTATTTTGTCATCCAGAACTCATTAAGCACTTACCATACACTATGCTGGGCATTAAGGCTACAGTGGTAAAGCAGATAGAGTACATGCCAGCACAGAGTCTGGAGGGTTGTAAGGGGCAGTGACGTTTACACAATGATACAAACAAATGTGTAATGAGAAATTGGGATGAGTGCTATAAAGATGTAGTGGTCACTGAAGTTGTCTCTCCAAACATCCATTTTACAACCTTTCCCTCCAGGATACAACATTTAAGGGGACTGACTTCAGCTCCAGAACCGGATCCTGATTAGTACTGGTCAGACTTTCTCAAACTCTAAGATGCATCAGAATCACGTGGAGGGCTGTTTAAAACACAGATAAGTGGGCCTCATCCCCAAAGTTTCTTGGATGGGGTCAGAAAAACCACATTTCTACGAAGTTGTCAGGAGACGCTGCTGCTGCTCCAGAGACCACGCTTTGAGAACCAGTGGCCTAGGTCAATCAAGGCAATCCTACTCTCAACACGGTGATTGGCTCAGGGACCAACAGACCTAGGCTTTCCAGCAAGACACATTCTTTTCCACAGTGACTGATTGAGGATGTGCATGAGTTCCAATTCAAGCTGGAGACATGAGGAGATGCTTGACAACATTCTGCTAGGGGCTTTTGGGAAAGTAATTTCCTCATTGTTACGGCAAAGCTCCTAGAAGAAGGCTATTCTTCTTCTGTGCAAAATGCTGATGACCTTGAGGCAAGGAGCAGCCATTTTATTACTCTAAGAAAAAGCACTCTGAGGATAAAGCCAAGGCACAGAGTGTAAATAATGGAACCTCAGAGAAATGGGGCTTAAGCACTAGCATTAGATGACCCTTAGCCCACCTTACCTGTGGACTTCCAATAATGTAAGCTTATGTGTGTCCTTATTGTTTAAGCCAGGTTGAGTTAGGCCCTCTGTTACTTGTAGACAAAGACATTTTGATATATAAAGAAAAGTCGAGGAGGAAGGGGGAGGGGAAGGGAGGAAGGAATAGGGTGTAGGAGGGAGGGAGGAAGGGAGAGAGAAAAAGAGAGAGAGAGAGAGAGAGAGAGAGAGAGAGAAAGATGGCAGGAAAGCTGCCTGAAGTAGTGTGATCTTAAAAGGCCTATGAGAAAGGGGCACTTATATTGAGGCTATAAGAATAAATATAAATTGAGTAGGCACAGAATAAAAGAAAAAGCAGCATATTTAACAGACCTATGCAAGATGGGAGAAAAGAAATTACAACTGCCACCAAAAAAAAAATCATAAGAGACTACTATGAACAATGACATGCCAACAAATTAGACAACCTAGAAGAAATGGATAAAGGGTAAAGTCATAGAAACATAGGTCTTCTAAGATTGAAACAGGAAGAAACAGAAAATCGGAATAGACTGATTACTAGGAAGGAGTATGAACAGGTAATCTAAAACCCCCCAACAAGCAAAAGTCCAGGACCAGATGGCTTCCCTGGTGAATTCTACCAAACATTCAAACAAAATTCAACACATATCATTCTCAAACTCTTCCAAAAAACTGGAGAAGGGAATGCTTCCAAACTCATTTTACAAGGCCAGAATTAAGCTAACACCAAAACCAGACAAGGACACCACAAAAAAAGAAATTTACAGACCAATTATTCCTAATGAATATAGATGCAAAAATCCTCAACAAAATATTAGCCAACTGAAGTCAACAATACATTAAAAGGGTTCCCACCACACCTATGGCCAAGGTTTCAACAGACCTCACCAAAATGCCATCTCAAATGGAACATGCCATGGAAACCATGATGTTCAGGTTTCACAGGTTTGCTGGGGACAAAGGCAAAGGAGGACCTGAAAGTACTCATGGAAAAGGAGTTCTCTGGATTTTTAGAAAATCAGAAAGACCCTATGGCCGTAGACAACATAATGAAGGATGTGGACCAGTGTTGAGATGGCAAAGTAGGCTTCCTGGGCTTCTTTTCACTGACTGCTGGGCTCACCATTGCATGCAATGAATATTTTGTGGTATACATGAAGCAGAAGTGAAAGAAGCAGGCAACACTGAGCAGCCTGATGAGAGTTCTCCTAAAGGATCTCTTAAGGAATCTGTCCCACAGCTTCCCCCTGTATAAAGGATTCCATGACCAGATCAGGACCCTCAGAAACTATACAAATAAAATCTAACCCCCATTTGACAAGCAGAGAAAGAAGTCAGTGAAAGCTAGATAAGCTTTTGATTTTTATATTTTTTGCATCCTTTTACCCTCAATAAACAAATTTCTTTTTTAGTTCCTCAAAAACACCACCACCACCAAAAACAAAATACAATACTTTTAGAAGGATCATATATACCACAATCAAGTGGGATTTATTCCAGGAATGCAAGGATGGTCCAACATCTACAAATTAGAGTGATATACCACATTGACAAAATAAAGGATAAAAATCACGTGATCTCAATACAAAAAAAAGCATTTAACAAAATTCAGCATCCATTTATGATAAAAACACTAAACAAAGTGGATATAAAAGAAATGTACCTTCAACATAATAAAGGCCACATATGACAAAACCATAGTTAACATCATACTCAACACAGAGAAAGTAACAGTTTTTCATTTAAAACAAGGAACAAGGCAAGGATGCCCACTCTTGCCTCTTGTATTCAACACAGTAGTGGAAGTCCTAGCCATAGCAATTAGGCAAGAAGAAGAAATAAAAGGCATCCAAACTGGAAAGGAAGATTTCAAACTATACTACAAAACTATACTAATCAAATAGTTGGTATTAAATACGTAAAAGCACATAGATCAACAGAACAGAGAGCCCAAAAATAAACACACACATATAAGGTTAATTAATTTACAACAAGGAGTCAAGCATATACAATGAGGAAAGGACAGTCTCTTCAATAAATGGTGAGGGGGAAAATGGATAGCCACATGCAAAAGAATAAAAATGTACCATCTTACACTATAAACAAAAACTAACTCAAAATGGATTAAAGACCTGAATGTGAGGCCTGAAACTATAAAACTCCTAGAAGAAAACATGGTTAGTCAGATCCTTGACATCAGTCTTTGGTGTTGAATTTTTGGAAATGACTCCAAAAACAAAGGCAACAAAAGCAAAAATAAACAAGTGGGACTACCTCAAACTAAAAAACTTCTGCACAGCAAAGGCAACCATCAACAAAATGAAAAGGCAACTTACCAAATGGGAAAAAAATATCTGCAAATCATATATCCAATAAGGGGCTAATACCCAAAAGACACGAAAAAACTCAAAAAACTTAACAGCAAAAAAAAAAAAAAAAGAAAAGAAAAAAAATCCAATTAATGTGCAGGGGACATAAATAGACATTTTTTCCCAAGAACAATACAGATGGCTAACACACTCATGAAAGATGTTCAACCTCACTGTCAGAGATATGCAAATCAAAACCACAATGAGGTATTACCCCCCCACCTGTTGGGATATCACCTGTTGGAATAGCTATTATCAAAAAGGCAGGAAATAATAAGTGTTGGAGAGAACGTGGGAAAAAGGAAACTCTCTTGTACTGTTGGTGGGAATGCAAACTGGCACAGCCACCATGGAAAACAGTATGGAGGTTCCTCAAAACATTAAAAATAGATCTATCACGTGATCCAGCAATCCCACTGCTGGGTATTTATCCAGAGAAAACAAGAACACTAAATCAAAAAGATACTCAGTTTGTTGCAGCATTATTTACCATAGCCAAGATATGGAAACAACCTAAGAGTCCATCAACAGATGAATGGGTACAGATGTGGTTATATACACAATAGAATACTACTCCACCATTCAAAAAAATGAAATCTTGCCATTTGCAACAACATGGATGGACTATGATGGTATTACACTAAGTGAAATAAGTCGGTCAAAGAAGGACAAATGCATATGATTTCATGTATATGTGGAACCTAAAAAACAAAACAAAACTCATATATAAAGAGGACAGAGTGGTGGTTATCACAGGGGAAGGGGGTTGGGAGGTGGGTAAAAAGGATGAAGGGGGTCAACTAGTATGGTGATGGATGATAACTAGACTTACTATGGTGGTCTCTTTGCTGTATATACATATATCAGATTATTATGCTGTACACCTGAAATTAATATAATGCATTCTATTGAAACCAATACAAAATTGGAATCAATTTTACCTCAATTTATAAAGTGATGGTTCTTCACTAAAAAATAAATGCACATTTTTGGCAATCATAGTGGCAAGTCAAATTTGGTAGAGAACAGTGTTGTAAACCACCAAATGCCCTAAAAGAGCAATAAGAAAAAAGCAATTCAGGGCACATTATAGAAAGTGCTCTAGTCACTGCCAAAGTTTCATTACTGATACAAAATGTGCAAATCAGACAATCTGAAAAGGATTAAAGACATACTTCTTATCAAGAGCAAAGGTCTGCTATATATGATCAAATGCTGAACTGAATACAAAATATCAAAACCTATATAATAATCTGTATTTTCCCCAAAAATGAGAACAAAAATGAGATTTTTAAAAAGTTTAAAACTACATGACCTTTTGAATTCAGAGATAAAATGATAGAACAATGTAGGTATTAAACAAACACTTGGAGTTTGAAACAGTTGTTTTCCATGTACATCCTTCACAATCTGGTTGACAATTTTTTTTCAGAAATGTATTTCCTAATATTACAGTAGATAATTTTTACTTTAATAATATTCAAGCACAGTTAATATAATAACTGTCAAGATAATAATCTACTGCTTATCAATAGCTTTAAAGCATCAAGAATTGTTACTACTTATGTTACCAAGGTTAGTATTTACCCAAAACTGGTTGCTGTCAGATATATATCAGAAGGTATTTGAATGAACTGAAAAGAGTAAAAAGACGAAGGAGTTGACTTAAAATCAATTTCAGACATATATCACACATCAGACAGATTTCCATAAATCAGAAGGCTCATCACTTGTCTCACATGAGGCATAATTACTTCCACACTATTAGGAGTAACTTTACAATTCCCCTGCAGTCACAAGTCTGTACTTCCAAACCACAGTCACCTGATGTCCCAGGTTCCCACTGACTGACTCACAGAGCTGGTAAAACAAACATTCACTCTAAGCACACATCAAGTTTTCAGTGTAAACAGAGTGGAGACACATGAAAGGGAAGAAAATAGCTACTGGCTTCACAAGTAGGTGACAGGCTACACCCCTAAGAAATAGCCGATAAAGGTGCTAGAAAGGAAACAAGATCTGATGCTAGAAAAGCTAAAACAAGTTCCTAAGTGTCAAGTGGTATTTAAATACCATATATATATACATGTATATATATATTTAAAATGCCACATATATACACACACACGTGTGTGTGTGTACAATATATATGTGTGTATAACAGATATGCACATGCACGCGCACGTCTATGTGTATATATAGTTGTATTAAGCAGAGTTAAATATATTTTTAAAGAAGTTGAAGTAAATAATCAGAGTCCAATTCGTTACTGAAAACATTAAATCTATAGCCATTCTAGCTTATACTCAGATTTATCTTATTTACCAACAAAAGAAAATGTCACAACAGAAAAGCCTGAGTCCCAATGAATCGTAAAAGCACAGGGCACGATGCTATTATTACCTTGTAGCCACTGGTCCAGAGTATTATCAATAGTGCATTTGACAACAGGGAGGAACTCAGAGTTCATAAAGAGTCCCCGCTTAGGATGGTTCTGCAGCCGTTCCTGATGGCTCCTGGAGCTGAAAAACTCTAACACCAACTTTATCTGCCAAAGTTCAGATGTCTCAGACATTTCTCTTCTTCCTAGTCTTCTCATAGCCTTGAAGAAACAAAAGGAAAAGCAGTCCACTTCATGAAAGAGTGAAGGGGCCCTAACTGTCTCTTCCTCAGAGTTGTATTATCGATAGAGTATTTTTTAAATACGGCTCATAGATCAATAAAGGGTAGAAGAGAATCCATTCCATGTTTTGATGCCATATGCCCCACAGAGGAGCCCTCCACTGGGTACAGATACACATCTACTCTTCAATACTCTCTTCGATACGATCCCCACATAAATAGCTTCCGGTAAAAGCAACAGTGGCAAATGAGCTCATTCTTGCCTCAATGGCTCTGAAAAATGAAAACCCACCAGGTCTCCTGCCAGTCAGTCACTTCTGGGAAACCCAAGTGGGGCACAACAATTTGGCTGGGATCAGGCCAGGGATCCCAGGGCTCAGAAGGCAAACACAATACTACTGATAATACTGCTCTTGGGACCCATCTGCAAAGTCCCCATGGCTACAACCAGCGGGAATGTTCTTCTGCAGACACCTGCCCACAACTGTGAAAGGATAACGGTTCAGAGCACAAAAAGGGAATACTTCCAGCCAACAAATGAAAAACACAACTCATTACTTGGCTGCTATATAGAGAGGTGTTGTGAGAAAGCAGTCTCAGAGTGGGTATCATATAATCATACTTTCCAATTAAAAAACGTGGATGGATACCAGACAATAATGCCATTCTGGGCCATCTGATTATATTAGAAGGTGCCTTTTAAGTAAGAATGCTACGTAACAGAATGTGATTTGCAGGTTTCTGAGAATTATCCCCTGCCTAAACATCATTTTCCCACTTTTCAAGAGAGATTATTTTGCCATTACAGATTATTTCCTTTGGCTTTAAACAATGAGTCCCAAATACTTATCTGTGAACTCATCATATCATATTCACTTAAAGAGTTGTTTAAAACCACAGACCTGGACCTCATCCCAGAAATTCTGATTCAGTAGATGATATAGAATAGGATTTGAAGATCTGTATTTTTAAGATTCCTTATATAAATTAAAGCCAAGTTAAAAACCTACCGGCTTAGCTTAATTTTGGGTCTGAAAGTCACATGACATAAGTCATATGTACTACTAATAACCAAAACTGAATAAATTGGTCTCATCCTTTAGAGAAGCTATTAAGCATTATTTTCTACATTACAACTTTCAGGCTCTTTTAAAACAGCAACAACACAAAAATTTTAAAGTGATTTAGTTTCCTAAATCACTACATACTGATACCATAACCTCTTGCAAGCTTAATCATGCAGACATAATTTCACATTACTGCCATCACTAGGGCACTGTTTGTTCATTTACTGCTCATTGGCATATCCTATCCCTGAAGAGGCTTTGTCAGGAAGGAGACAAGAGACCACCCAACGATGCTGGGGGAGAAAAAGGAGGGAATGTTCTTTTCCTCTGCTAATCAGGGGAAGAGAAAAAAAGGGAAGAATGGGGACCATAGAGTAAGACAATCCACGAAGAGGCATTCCTGTTATCATAAATTCTAAGCTTTTTTTGTCATATACAGAGTTTTCAAGTTTTATAGGGTTTCCTTTTTGTGAATTTCTAAAAGCAAATGAGAGACCAAAAAGATGGGACACAGAGGGAACCTTACCTCATGGTTCAGTATGTTACTTAAAATACAGTATAAATCTCATCAGAATTAGAATATGTTTTTTGACCATACCTGATCCATTGCTATGTATGCAGGCAACATCTCTGGGGTCTCCTGAGTGACACATTCATAGAGTACTGAAGAAAACAGATCCAGAATTTCCTGTTTCTGTGAAAAATCAGAAACATTTTGTAGCACATCAATGTATATTCCAAAATCAATTCAAGATTGTATAGCAACTACTATGGCCAATTCTTAAGCTCTGCAGTCAGTGACATAATAGGGTAAAACAGCTATCTCTTTATAAATCATAGTGAATGCAACACTAAACATCAATAAAATATAACAAAGTCCCAAAGGACAGTTATGGATGTAAGTGCTGTGAGGAGAGGAAGGATCAGCAGGGGTAAATGAGCAAACAGGACACATAGAGATATGCCCTGGGTTAGGCTGGCAAGAGCAAGATCCAGAAAGAAAACCCAGCATCCACAAAGATGCAGCAGAAAACACTGAGCAGAAGAGGCATGGAGGAGGCAGCACAGCCAAATCCAGCTAGGCTTAAGGAAGGGCACAGACTTTCATCAGAGACCTGTGGCCCTGAGTGCATGCCCAGCCCTTACTAGCTGTGTGATCTTGGGCACGTGAGATCTCTGAGTGGGATTTCCTCATCTGTAAACCTGGAATGATAAAGTACCTACCCCCAGAGTCAGAAAAATGAGAAAATTACATAAAGTACTGAGCACAGTATCTAGTAAATAGTAAAGATTCAATACGTTAAAGGGGTTAAAATTATTTCATTTAACCCTCAAATCAACAATGTAAGGTAGGTTCTACCATAATCCCACTTTTAGAAATGAGGAAACTGCATCTTGGAGCGTTAAAAATTTTCCCAAAGCTACACGCACTTAGAGGCAACAGGTGACCAATCCCAGATAGCAAATTCCTACATCCAAGCTTTGCGATCTGCAATGATGGATTAAATAACATATCCACTGGGCACCCTTTGAATCCTGAAGAGAACAACAGTTTTATGACCAACAGAAAAAAGTGTTATAAAATACAGAGGAATAAGATTACGTAAAAGTAAGAGAAAGGTAAGAAACACTGAAAATAGCTATCAGTACAACAATGCACATTAATATCACCTATCGAAATTAACGTCTTAGAAGTTTTTTTGTTTTATACACACACACACACACACACACACACACACACACACACACACACTGGAATATTAGTCATCAAAAAGAATGAAATCTTCCCATTTGCAATGACATGGATGGAGCTACACTGCATTATGCTAAGCGATAGAAGTCCATCCGAGAAAGACAAATACCATATGATTTCACTCATATGTGGACTTTAAGAAAGAAAACAGATGAACATATGGGAAGAGGGAGAAAAAAGAAGAACCGGAAACAAATCACAAGACACTCTTAAAAACAGAGAATAAACTGATGGTTGATGGAGAGAGGTAGGTGGAAGATGGGCTGGGTGGGAGATGGATACTAAGGAGGGCACTTGTGATGAGCACTGGGTATTGTATCTAAGTGACGAATCACCGAATTCTACTCCTGAAACCAGTACTGCAGTGCATGTTAACTAAAAGTTAAATAAAAAAATTTTTTCAATAAAAGAAAATTAAAAAAAAAAAAACTTTAAGTCGTTTCTTGTATCAAGGTAGGCAGTTATCGAATTTAACAGTTTTAGTCTATGAAAAATGTGCATTTGCCAAGCAAAAATCATCCAACATACCTGAGGTGTATCAGCAATCTCAAAGACAGGTCCAGATGTTACAGAGGTTTATGGTGGTGTCCGCAGGTAGAAATAATAGCAAATTGTAGTCTAATAAGCAAAACATAGGACACATACCTGACCCATGTTCACGGTCGGTTTGCAGAAATATTCAGCAAATGACAGAAGTGCTGGATCAGAAGTGAATGCTGAAATTGTTTCTGGCTGAAAAAAATAAACAGCAGCAACAAATATAAGTGAGATATTAGAGGTTATTTTCCTTACTACTCAAATTGTAATATATGCAGTTGTAGGAAATCAACCTGTTTTCACACAATGTTCCCATAAAGCCCAAGGTTGTACAAACTTGCTAGTGCTTCACCAACCTGTTCTGCTAAGAAGTTACAAGAAGCTTTTCTGCACAAGCCAAATATGAGCGACTGATTTATTAGAGGCCAATAATAAATAAGTCTTTCTTATACAGCTTGCCCTCAAAAGGCTCTCCCCTCTTCTTCATGAACTAACTGAAAAACAAGTAAGAAAGCAGAACTGGGGCGCCTGGGTGGCTCAGTCGGTTGAGCGTCCGACTTCGGCTCAGGTCATGATCTCACGGTTTGTGGGTTTGAGCCCCGCATCGGACTCTGTGCTGACAGCTCAGAGCCTGGAGCCTGCTTCGGATTCTGTGTCTCCCTCTCTCTGTGCCCCATCCCCGCTCATGCTCTGTCTCTCCCTCAAGAATAAATAAAACATTAAAAAAAAAAAAAAAAAAAGAAAGTAGAACTGTTACTGAAAAGATAAGGACAAAAGCCTATGTACCACTCAAGCCACTCACAAACAGGTAAAGACCGGATGATTCCACTTATATGAGGATCCTAGAGTAATCAAATTCAGAGACAGGAAGCAGAATGGCAGGTGCCTGGGGCTGGGAGGAAGAAGGAACGGGGAGCTGCTGTTCAATGGGTACGGAGGTTCAGTTTTACACGATCAAAGAGTCCTGCAGATGGATGGTGGTGGAGACTGCACAACAGAGTGAATGGACCGAATACTACTGAACTGTACACTCAAAAAAAGGGCTAGGACAGCAAATTTTATGTGTATTTGCCACAAAAAAAAAAAAAAAATCACTCACAGTTCAAGACCGAAAATGGAATATAAAAGTATTAAAAAGTATTACCATTTTCCATTGAGGTTTATATTTTACTTCTGAATTCCCAACAAGCAGGAAATTGATATGTCTTTCAATCTTTATGTAATTTTCCAATTCAAAATCAGGTGTTTTCTTTACAAATTAGATTAGGGTGTTTAAGATGGGCTCTAATTTATATAAACAACAGTGTTTAAGTTAAGCAGTATCCAAAAGTCCTCCAAGACTATTTCATAGACAACCGATCAAATACTGCCGAACCAATACGCTGATACCAACTACATCTATTTAAACCCTGGGAACTATCATAAAGGCTCAGTCATAAGTAACTGACTCAAAATGAAATGTGTGTTCAATTAAAATAAACACTATCTCCTTATGAGGGAACACAAAGAATGCTAATCCAGTCCTCGGGCCACCACTCAGTCAGTCTGCCAGCCACATTTTTGCCTCCACAACTACCCTCCAGGGGTCCTGACTGCTTTAAACAGCCACTCAATATATCTTCTGCAGAACACATTTGCTCGGGGAATTCCTGAAAACTGCAGTTAAGCTGAGACATTTCACTGTTAGACTGAGGAACACATTTCTAGCATGGGGAACTTATTTGAGTTCTGGAATGTAGAGTAAAATACGTACTGACCACAGTGGGCACCACTGTGTCTCACACACTCTTACTTCAACTACTTTTTCATTCTAAATACTCTTGCATTAGCAGTCAAGTACTATAAGAATCATAAAGCAAATTGATAAAGCTGTCCTCACTTTACCCTCACCAAGATTAGAGCAACAAACAGGGAATGGGGGTTAAGAATGAAACTAATTAGTGCTACCTTACAAAAAATTTTCTCTATTTCTGCCATGAATTAGGCAAATCTTAACGTGATGATTAATAAGTAAAACTATTAAACTATACATTTTTATAGTGTTAAGATACATTGTCCCTGCTGCTAAATGTAAAGCATCCTTAGACGCTGGGTAGGTGGTCCACACTGTATTGTGGTTGCTACATGAAACAACAAACAGACCCACGGCCATTCAGCCTTTACAGTTTACAGCAACGGGACAGAGCAGATTCGCCTAAACGGTACCGTAACTGTCAACACACAAGTACATGCTTTGGGTGGGACAGTGGGATTTGTAATCATTCCCTCTCATCCTTGAGTTTTTAGCCAATCAATACTACCTTGAAAGCCCGAGCTTCAGAGTTCCTGTTAGCAACAGTCTGGGCCAACAAACTTTGCCACCCCATCGGATCTTCCTTGTAGGAGAGCTGACCCGCTCTGAGCTTAACATATAGAACCCCATCCTTAGAAAGGATTGATCTGAAAGAAAACAAGAATGATTTTATAGGAGGTATTATTTGCAGTTCTCAACTGGAAACAGAGTGTCTCTCCACACCATGTTCACGTGAAATGACGTCTTTATTATTTTCCAGTAAGGCATATGATTATTTACTGAGTCTAATTCAATCAGTCCCTATGAGAAAGCCAAAATGAAGTTCTACTTTTCTTTGGTGTCTGGGTTCATGGAACTTGTTCATAGAACTTGTAAGAAGGGGCTCTGCTCAAGTGTGAGCTTCAAAGGCAGTATTTCATCTGACACTTCTTCATATTCCCTTTATCCTCTAGCACTATGAGTGGGACACTGGAAGTACTAAGTACCTGCTGATTGGTTTGCAGCAGAAAAAAAAATGCTGCAAATCTAAAAAGAACAACACAGAAAACAGCTAACATATACTTTAAGGGAAAAATAAATTGGGACCAAACCATAACAATTTTTACAGGCTTGTTAAACCTTTTGGAAATTTAAACACTTACGCACTACTTAATGCATAAAATTAACACTCTGTTCATTAAAGCGACTACTTGCATATGACTATTTCCACCCAAAAGCAATCTATCATGATTTTAATTTTATGAGAACAATCCAACAAAAGAATGACAAAAAGATGCAAAAGATGTGGTCTGACAAACATCAATGGTTATAAAGTTCCTTTAGTAGATGGACACATATGCTAGCCTTACTTTTTTTTTTTTTTCCAGCCTTACTTTCTTACACTGATTACCTCTCATTACTGCTACAATGGACAATTCCATTATTGTACCAACTTATGTCACTTCAAGTTTCTCATTGAATAAATGTAACTTTTCTAAACTGAATCTCATAATTCAAACTGTGTTTCAAAGTTATAAACCACTTTATTCAAAATATACTCTACATATTGTCCGGAATGAGATCAAAGGGTGATAAGGACCATTCCAGTGAAGAATCTGCAATTTCTACCTTCCCATATACTTTATTCACTTCACAGATACATCTAAGAAATTCAATATACTTACTTCAAGTGTTGTGTTCCCTTGCTTAAATCTATGAGCAGTTCCCAGTATCGTGGCCCTTTTACTTTAATCTGCCAAGATAAATGTGAACACAGTCAATCCAATGTTAAAAAGCACTGGTTTGAAAAATGAAACCCATGTTTCTCAGAGGAAATAAAAACAACGGGGCCAGAAAGAGACAATGAAAAGTTAACAAGCTCCATTTCCAGACACATATGTCTGTGAATCAAGTTCTGAGGCTATCTAACCTATCAGTAAAGACCTCCAAGTAAAGACTTTCTCTGTTCCTCCTGACAACTCCTCCTGGGGCTGCTTTCTGATTTCCTACAGAACACCGAGAAAGCAGAGGCTTTTATTTAGCTATCTCTGATGCTATACTGTTCTAGTTGAACTGATCCCTTGTGTACATCTCCCTAAATTACATCCCACTTACCTGCTTTAAAAGGTGGAGTTCTGGAAGAAGGGTAGGGGCCATCAATTCTTCTTTGGTTTGTTCATACCATTGAGTACCCTTCACAAATGTAAAAGAACAGCCACAATTCACTATGTAGTTAGGGGAAGCTACAAAGAAGAAACATCATTCTGTACTTCTTCCCCACACTTTCTACACAGATTGTCAAATGGCATAAAATGCTCTCTGACATCAAGTCTTAAAGGGGTAAGTCTACAATCCTTTGCTGGACCTGTATCCCCTTACACCAACCACTTCGAGCCTTGCACTTCACATGCTAGCAGCGCACTTCTGAGGCCTCTGGGTTTCTGTACACGCTGTCTTCGCTACTGGAAACGTGCCCCTGCTCAGCTGGCAAATCTCAGCCCAAACACTGTGTCCACCGCGACGACCTCCCCGATCCTCAACAGCTAGATGGAGCATTTCCCCTCTACGCCCCCTGCATTCTACACATACTCCCAATTACCACTCTATTCTTACTGCACCCATGCCTGACCACCCAGTGGACAGAAGTCCCTTAAGGAATACAACAGTTTAATTTTTGAACCCCAGAGCCTAGCATAGTTTTGATACACAGAAAGTACTTAATAATATTCTGAATGAAGGTAGGATGGACACATGACTTACTTATATAATCTGTACATCTAAATCAAAGATCTCTCATCAAATACATGATCTTGGGCTTTAAAGCACCCTGCAAACAAATCTAAGAATAGTTCTAATTTAACTCTTCTTTAGAACACGGGCATTTTCAAACATGGACGTTTTCAAACTATAGGCTCCAAGGACAAAAGAGCAGCTGATGACCTCTAAAATATTGCTCTCATAGACTATAAACGAGCCCAAATGGCCTGGCAGGATGTACACAAATTTTAGAAGCTTCAATTTTTATAAGAGGTTAATTCACCACTGCCATCTTTTAAAGGACAACATTTTTGAAATATTTGAGCTGCAAACAAGTATGAGTGGTAACAAAATTACAAATAAATGGAAGGAAGAAAGAATTACCTTATAGGTAACTTCTAAAAGGGCATAGCAGGGCATGTTTGTATCCACGTCCACAGGCACCAGGAGCCTCGGTTCTGCAGCCAGCACATATAGGTGCCGCAGAGCCTGGAGATGATACCTATCCACAGAAAACACAGGGAGGAGGTAACAAACAGGGGACAACAGTGTGAGCTCTACAACCTGCTGCTGCTGATACCCTAAACCACAACAGAAGCGGGGGTTGCTATCTTCCCATGACAGCAATCCTAACGGAGGACGACAAGATTCAGTTAAAAAGCAATGGACAGATTCTCTTTAAAAAATTACAGGGACGCCTCAGTGGCTCAGTTGGTTAGGCCACTGACTTTGGCTCAGGTCATAATCTCACAGTTCATGAGTTCGAGCCCTGCGTCAGGCTCTGTGCTGACAGCTTGGAGCCTGGAGCCTGCTTCAGATTCTGTGTCTCCCTCTCTCTCTCTACCCCTCCCCTGCTCACACTCTGTGTCTCTCTCTCAATAATAAATAAACATTAAAATAAAATAAAATAAAATAAAATAAAATAAAATAAAATACAGACACACGATCCTCGACCCAAAAATTCCTTACATGCATTTTCACAGTTAAGAGGTTTTAAAGGAGGTAAAAATTATCTTAACGTGAAAATAATTCATCCCTTATAAAATTTCTCAAATAATCCTTTTCTGCCCCACACACGCATTTTTTACCTTCCTAGGGACTTATTTCTAGTTATTTGGTTTTTGGCTTCAGGGTTGACAGTAGAGGGAGAAGGAAAGCTCTTCTACATACACACACTTCTCTACACAAATGCATACACACACCTGGAATCTAGGACACCAAAAACTAATGGGTAAGATTACAGTAATATTTTTCTTTCTGTGTGCTTTTCTGAGTTTTCCAAAAAACTTTTTAAACTTTAAAATTTGTATTTCAGCATTTCGACACAAAAAAATTTTTAAGATGGCATTTTAAGATGTCATAAAAGGATGAGACTTAAAAGTTTTCTTTTTAAACTTTAGTTACAGCAATAGCCTCCCTCTTCTCACCCAAACCTACCCTTTCCTATAAATTGATTAGAATTGAAAGCAACTTGGGGCGCCTGGGTGGCTCAGTCGGTTAACCGGCCGACTTCGGCTCAGGTCATGATCTCGCAGTCCATGAGTTCGAGCCCCACGTCGGGCTCTGTGCTGATAGCTCAGAGCCTGGAGCCTGTTTCGGATTCTGTGTCTCACTCTCTCTGACCCTCCCCCGTTCATGCTCTGTCTCAAAAATAAATAAACGTTAAAAAAAAAAAAATTAAAAAAAAAAAAAGAAGAATTGAAAGCAACTCAAAGCCAGAAAAAAAATGATATTTATCAGTTACATAAAAGTTCCTGGTGCTGACCACTAACTTGCTTTGTTCAAAATAGCCACACCAAATGATTCTCTGACCAGCAATATAGGAGTGCGGCTCTCTGTTGTACCCTAACCAATAATTGGCTTTAACAGTTCAAAAAGTCTTTCCTAAGTTGACCAGAGACCACTTGTCAGAGTTGTATTATTTTAACAAGAATATTCTTGTGCTCCACCTATCATCAGAGTTTGGACATCAGATTAGGCAGCTTTTACAAAACAGCTTACTTTCATTTATCACTTTAAACTACATTATGCTATAGTTTGACAGCTTAGTTACTACAATTAATGCTCCATCTCTTGAGGCTTTTCTTAGCAGATGAGCTGAATGCACTGGTCACTGCAGATATCTCTGGAATATAAGGAGCTATTTTCTTCCCTTCCTCTGGATCCAGTGGAAACCAGCGAAGCCGGAAACTTCTGGGGAAAACTGAAGAGCTGCTGATGATTCTTTGTGCTCTAAAATGCAGAACTTCTGTATTATCAGACCTTTTCTACATGTGTGAGGTCTTATGGCTCAATGCCACTTCTAATTTGTCTCTGATTCTTTGCTGCATTTTGCTTTTCATGTCCCTTCCATTTCATTTATACAAAACTTCTCAGCATGCAGGATGCCTAGACAGACCAGTCAGTTAAGTGTCTGACCCCTGATTTCAGCTCAGGCCACGATCTCACATTTCATGAGAATGAGCCGAGTCAGGCTCTGCACTGACAGCACAGAGCCTGCTTAGGATTCTCTCTCTCTCTCTCTCTCTCTCTCTCTCTCTCTCTCTCTCTCTCTGTCTGCCCTTCCCCTGTTCCCACTCTTTCTCTCTCAAAACAAATAAAAAAAGTTCTTGGCATTCATGTAAAAGATGGAAAAAAAAAGGAATTCATATAGACAGTGGATAGTGCCACTAAATCAAACCAATTTCTCTCTTGGAATTAAACAATTATAGTACAAAACATATCATCTGCAGCTTCTGTTGGCTACTACCTTTTGCTTAATGAATTTTTCCCTAAAGTTAACTTTGTTTGGCCCACATTTGGGGTTTACAGCAGTTCTAACGACTGAAGAATGGTGCAAGACTGATGGATCAGTCCAACAGCTATCCGAAGTTATCTTTAGGTCTAATATTTAGAGAAACTTTTTAAAAGATTTAGCCAGGAAGGTAACTAAGTTCAAGAAGAGAATAAACTAGTTTGGAAATGAGTCCATGGAACCAAAGCACAAATCATCCCTTGGAGAACTTACGAAAGATCACATTGAGGACAGAATCACTAGACTCACCGGTTGTCAGTGCTGTGAGCTGGGAAGTGTGGGTAAAGGGCACAGAGGAGAGCAGCAATGGAAGAGTTTGATGTACTCAAAGAGTACCTGCAAAACAAAGGCCGGAGTGAAAGAGGTTATTAATTATACTGTGTAAACTCCCAAGGCCTTCTTGAGAATCAGTTCAGTGGAGTACCATGGCAAGGCATACCGACAACATGCCTTGATGAATGCAAGTGTGTCAATGTTGTGAATGTCTCACTTTTCAGTTAGTCTTTAAGCCATTTCAAGACCATCTACTATTGAAAGCAAAAGCAACAACTCACAAATATTAAATCCAAAACCTGAATTAATAAGCATGGTTTCTGAACCTAAAATATCACCATACTGAGGACCATTAATGCAATCCTAGAGATTATAGACACTGAAAAAGACACGAATGAAGGACACCACTTCTTCTCTGGTTCTACATATACCTACTTACAGAATAATAAACTTGACTTCTAAGAATACAGGGTTTTTAACTGGGTATTCTCAAACTATTTTTTCTGTTTCTGTAAAGTCTGAGCTTGGGGCGCCTGGGTGGCGCAGTCTGTTAAGCGTCCAACTTCAGCCAGGTCACAATCTCGCGGTCCGTGAGTTTGAGCCCCGCGTCAGGCTCTGGGCTGATGGCTCAGAGCCTGGAGCCTGTTTCCGATTCTGTGTCTCCATCTTCTCTGCCCCTCCCCCGTTCATGCTCTGTCTCTCTCTGTCCCAAAAAATAAATAAACGTTAAAAAAAAAAAAAAAAAAAAAGTCTGAGCATCTCCTTAGAATGAAAGACAAAATGAAAAAGGCAAAAGTTATCAGAAGAAGTTACAATGAATGTATAAACAACAATTCCTCTACAAACAGCTTTTTTTCTTATCAATACTATAAACTTACTTTTATCAGGGCCACATAGTCTTCATAAAATCTTCTGAAATTTTCCTTATATTATTTTACTCTTGCTCAAACTCCGCATGGCAATCAGGCAGATCAATCTAAAGTTCTAGAGTTTTTCTTACAAATATTTTGAAATAAAGATGGTTCACTGGGAATCATATAAAACCACTGTTGGGGCACCTGCATGGCTCAGTTGGCTGAGCATCAGACTTCGGCTCAGGTCATGATCTCGCAGTCCAAGAGTTCAAGCCCCACGTGAGGCTCCGTGCTAACAGCTCAGAGCCTGAAGCCCACTTCAGATTTGTGTCTCCCTCTCTCTGCTCCTCCCCCAATCATGCTATGTCTCTCTCTCTCTCAAAAATAAACTTTAAAAAAAACCAAAACACTGTTGCAGATAATATACATATATATTTTATTATGTGGCTCAGTCGGTTAAGCATCCAACTTCAGCTCAGATCATGATCTCACAGTTTGCGAGTTTGAGTCCCGCACTGAGCTCTGCACTGTCGGCACAGAGTCTGTTTAGAGCTTACTTAAGATGCTCTGTCTCCTCTCTCTCTCTGCCCCTCCCCTGGTAGTACACGCATGTGTGTGTGCGCGTGCGCGCTATCTCTCGCGCTATCTCTCCCTCTCTCAAAAATAAACGTTAAAAAAAAAAGAACAAGAGAGATGCAGGGGTTTACTTTGGAAGAAAAAGAAGTTTACAAAAATCATAAAATAAAAAGAATTTTCATAGTAATGGGGGGAAAGAGGAAACAAGGAGCTGTTGTTTAAAGGGGACAGAGCTTCAGTTCTGCAAGGTGAAAAAGTTCTGGAGATTGGCTATACAACAATGTGAATACGCTGACTACTACTAAACTGCCCGTTCAGAAATGGTTAAGAAGATAAATTTTATGTTATGTGTATTTTACCACAAATAAAATTTTTTAAATAAATATATAACCCAATATGAAAATGAGTAGAGGAGACTTGGACATCACAAAAGATTTCCAGTTAGCCATTAAAGATATAAAGGGGGCTAAATATCATTATTCAGAGAAACGGAAATTAAAACCACAACTACTACCAGATGGCTAAAATTAAAAAGACTAACATTACCCAAGTGTTGGAAAGGATGGGGAGCTGGAACATCACACAACACTGATGGGTATATAAAATGGTACAACCACTTTGGAGCACTGACGGCATTACCTACCAAAGTTAAGCACACACATACACTCGTAGATCTACTCACAGATCTATATACAACAAAATCAAAGACATGTAAAACAATATTCATAACAGCCCCAAGCCAGAAACAACACATCCATCAAGAGCAGAGTAGATCAATAACCGTGGAATCATACAATGGAATTCAACAGCACAGAAACATGAATAAACAATCGCTACATACAACATGGATTAATCTCACAATGTTGAGCTAAAGAAATATAGTTGATCCTTGAACGATGTGAGAATTAGGGGTACCAACCCCCCCCACATAGTCAAAAATCCGTGAATAACTTATAACTTCCCCAAAGCTGAACTAACTGCCTACTGTTGACTAGAAACCTTACGGGTAACATAAACAGGTGATTAACACATTTTATATGTTATGTGTACTGTATGCTGTAATCTTATAATAAAATAAGCTACAGAAAAGAAAACATTAGGAAAACCATAAGGAAGAGAAAATACATCTATAGTACTGTACTATATCCAATAAATTTTGAATTTAAAAATTTTGCATTTCAAAAACAGGCAAAGCCAGTCTAAGGTGTTATAAGACTAAATAGTGATTATCTTTGGATAAAAGTAAAGTAATAATTAACATAAAAGGGGGACGCCTGGGTGGCTCAGTCGGTTAAGTGTTCGACTTCGGCTCAGGTCATGAGCCGGGTCTAGCCCCGCGTCGGGCTCTGTGCTGACAGCTCAGAGCCTGGAGCTTGTTTTAGATTCTGTGTCTCCCTCTCTCTCTGACCCTCCCCCGTTCATGCTCTGTCTCTCTCTGTCTCAAAAATAAAAAATAAGTGTTAAAAAAAAATAAACAGAAAAGGGATAGCAGGGTAGAAACAGGTATTCTGAGTTCTATCTTGATCTACATGGTAGTCTACAGGGAGAAGTCTTATAAAAAGATGAGGAGGTCAGGAATGACAGATGCTGGAAAGAGAGCAAGGAAGGTAGAAACTAAGAAAAAGAAACTCTCATAGGACTTGGTGACTGAAGTGTTCCTGAACTTTCAGTTCAGTAGAAGGGTAAAGTCATTAAACAGTGGGGAACGGGAGGTGGCGCACTGAAGAACTGAGTACCGACTCTTCTGAGAATGTAGAGTGACCATGGTCACTACTAAGTAGGGCATAAATTGATGGTTAAACTACAGAAGGGCCCTTTTAAAGTGTAATTATACCCCAGGATAAACTAACAGCTAGTCAGGATCAAAAACTTTCATGGATCTTCAAATCCAAGATAAGTCACTCCAATAGATCTTGCTCAAGAGATCTTTTCATTAGGGGGCGCCTGGGTGGCTCAGTCAGTTAAGCGTCCAACTCTTGGTTTCAGCTCAGGTCATGATCTCACAGTTTCATGAGTTCGAGCCCCACATCGGCTCCAAGCTGACAGTGCGGAGCCTGCTTAGGATTCTCTGTCTCCCTCTCTCTGCCCCTCCCCCGCTTGTGCTATATCTCTCTCAAAATAAACAAACTTTAAAAAAAGTTCAAAAAAAGAGAGATCTTCTCACTGAGGAAAAAATACATATTCATTTACCTTCCTCCTCCCAGAAAGAGAAGTCCAAGGGCCATGTGATGGGCTAAGTGGAAGCCATAGTTCATTTCACCACCTGTTTTCATGTGCAAGAAGCGACAGAGCTGCAAAACCTTTAGGTTCCCCGAGCCAGCCATCACCATGGCGAGAGACAGAAGCACCACACTCAGGCAGGTCTCCAGGTTGTAGGGCCCTGTCTGGAAATGCAAAAAGACAGCATACTACAATTGTTGCGTTACAGTTCTTTATTATCAAACTAAATTGGCCATCGTTAGACTACAGATATTTATTAGTTTAAAAAATCTGCAAAAAAACAAATATTTTCTCTATAAAATTCAAGTTCGGTGTAGAAAATTCAAAAAATAAAGTATCAAAAAGGAAATAATAATCCCTTGGAATACTAATACCCAATGACAACAGCCATAAATATTTTGGCCTTTTCCCCAAATCTTTTTCTATACCCATGGTTTTTTTCTTTTTTTCAAATGAAACTGAGGTATTACTATACATGATATTTTTATCTCTTTAAATCTATGACATATGAGCAATCTTCACTCATAAAAAATTCTTAGAGAACAGGAGTTTGATAGCTCCATGGTACAACAATGTACAGATACACGACAGTGAAATTTACCTAATTACTTTTAGACTTTTTGACTTTCAAGTTTTCTCATATTATACATAAGGCTGTATAAATCTGTGTGGTGTTTATCAGAATAAAATCTTACTCTCTCCTGTCACTAGAGGGGCAATGTCTCAAAACTGAATTTTTACTAAGTGCTAATTTTTTTAAAAACCAGTTAACAATATTCAGTCCCGGGGCGCCTGGGTGGCACAGTCGGTTAAGCGTCCGACTTCAGCCAGGTCACGATCTCACGGTCCGTGAGATCGAGCCCAAAAAAAGTTAAAAAAAAAAAAAACCAATATTCAGTCCCAAGACAGGATGGCGTAAGGTACAATAATCCATGAAGGATATAGTTTTTGCTCTCACAAGAATTCAATATCATGTACATCCTTCAAGGATCATACTTGCCCTTAATTAATATCCCAAAACACAAATATAAAGATGGGCCAAAACTTCAAATCCTCCATTCTAAACTCAAACAAATTGCAGAGACACTTGACAACACACAGGTAACTGAATTATCAGTGAATTTTCTTCACATTCAATTTAATTCCCAAGAAGAATGATCATTTATGATAAAAAAAAGACTTACTACAGAAGCATTAGGTGCAGACAAATATGTCATAAAATCTTTTGCAAATTTATGCTGGAAAACAAAAGAAAAAATCTAAAGTTAAAAGAAGTGTATCAACGCGTTGTTAAAAAAGAAAACAGAACAAAGTAAACTAAGTTATTTCTTACCAAACAGTTAAACGCTGATAAGTTTTCTGAGCCCGCAAATCGAAAACCCAGAGATAAGCAGGCTCCTGCAATTATGTAGACATGTGCCTGCCTGAAAACAGATTACAAGAAATTTAATACTACCTTTATTTTGCTTTAAAATTCATTATAAGTTTTATCTTGGGGTAAAAACAATAAATATTCCTGCTCTCTAAACTAGTTTTTATTCTCCTGGGAATGCTCAATTGTGCCTCTACTCAATCAGCACGATTGATAAAGTGTGCCTCTTGCCTACGTGCTTCACACACAGCAAAGATCATTTTTGAGAACTGCCAATTTTTTTTTAATGGAAAGGATAAAAGGAATACGTACAAGTTAAATCTCTGATATTGTTTTTTGAGGGCAAGAGCTCTATACTTGAGAGAGCTAAACAAATAACTAAGAAAAAATCAACTCTGAACATCTGATAAGTGATGGTTAGAAACACGGGGGATTCGGAATTACTCAAATCAAGGAGAGCACTTCTCCTACACAGTGTATTTCTATTTATTTATGAGAGATGCTAGGGTAGCTCATTTGATTTACACATTTCATGACTTACGATAAAGTTTCCAAATTCAAATCCTCTGAGCAAGGCAATTCAATTTCACTGAGAGAGATGCTATTTTCTCTTATAATCTGTCAAAATAAAAAGCAAGAATACCTGGACATTAATATTCAAGTTACAAATATTAAATGATTTGAAAAATAACATACTGGCACCTAGGTGGCTTAGTCGGTTAAGCGTCCAACTTCAGCTTAGGTCATGATCTCACAATTTGTGAGTTCAAGCCCCACATCAGGCCCTGTGGTGACAGCTCAGAGCCTGGAGCCTGCTTCAGATTGTATGTCTCCCTCTATCTCTGCCCCTCCCCTCTGACACTGTGTCTCTCAAAAATAAACATTAAAAAAAATTTTTTAATCTTCTGCTTATCAAAAGTAACTAAGAAAATGAATAGACTGCCACAGACTGGGAGGAATATCTGGAAAACATAAATCTGGGAAAAAAAGAAAGGAAGAAAGGTTTGCAGAAAAAAATTCTAGCTGCTCAAAAAGACCAGCATCACAAATTTTAAATGGGCAAAAGATACGAAAAGACACTTCACAAAAAAAAAGATACATGAAGGAGCAATAAACAAATGAAAAGGTCCTATTCTTATTAGCCAGGAGGGAAATGCAAAATGAGACAACAATAAGATATCATCACTTACTTATCAACACACCTAAAATTAAGAAAACTAATACCACCAAATACTGACAAGATACACAGCACCTAGATTTTTATAAATTGTTGGACAAAGTATAAAATGGTATACTCTCTAGAAAAAAGATTTATCAGTTATCAAACTAAATATATAATCTACTCCATATCTCAATAATTCCAAAAGAAATTAAACCATAAACCCACAAAAATATCTGTGTACGAATATTTACAGTAGTTTGATTCATAATAGCTAAAACCAGAACCCAACCCAGGTATCCAACAAAAGAGAACAGAAAAAGAAACAAAGGACTACTCACAGAATGCAACACTTACTAACTATAGAAAGGATGAACTACTGATATACTTAACATCTCAAAATCAGGCTGAAAGAAGTCTTATATGAAAGGATATATGTACTGTATGTGATTCCATTAACACAAAGTTCTACATCAGGCAACCTAATTTATTTTGGGAAAATGTCAGAAAATTAGCTGCCCTGGGGGTAGGAGGTGAGTATAGATTGAAGGGGCAGGGAATGAGGGCACTTCTGGTCATTTTGACAGAGGTTTGTTTCCATGAGCTTATGCATAGTCAAACCCAGAATATTTGAGATCTGTGGATTTCATCATATAAAATTTCATCTTAAAAGGAAGAAAATGTAAACAAATACTGAATTCTAGTTAATGATACATATGCTGAAATATGTAAGGAAAAGTATACTACTGTCTGCAACTAACTTTGAAATTCACCAAAAAATGATGGATTGGATAAACGATAAATGGGATAGGTGATTAAACAACTTTATAAAGTAAAATACTAACTGTAATATCCAACTAGTGATATGGACGTTGTACAAAGTTTTCAACCCATATTTTGAAATTTTTCTTATTAAAATACTGCAAGCGGGGCGCCTGGGTGGCGCAGTCGGTTAAGCGTCCGCCTTCAGCCAGGTCACAATCTCGCGGTTTGTGAGTTCGAGCCCCGCGTCGGGCTCTGGGCTGATGGCTCAGAGCCTGGACCCTGTTTCTGATTCTGTGTCTCCCTCTCTCTCTGCCCCTCCCCCGTTCATGCTCTGTCTCTCTCTGTCCCAAAAAAATAAATAAACGTTAAAAAAAAAAAATTTAAAAAAAAATAAAATAAAATAAAATAAAATACTGCAAGAAATACTATAATGTTCTCAAAGATAAACAGATTTATTTTATAAGTAAAAAAAAACCGGGGCACCTGCATGGCTCAGTCAGTTAAGCATCCAACTTTGACCCACGGTTCATGAGTTAGAGCCCCCCGTCAGGCTCTGTGCTGACAGCTCAGAGCCTCAAGCCTACTTCGGATTCTGGGTCTCCCTCTCTCTCTCTACCCCTCCCTTACTCGTGCTCTGTCTCTCACAAAAAAATAAACAAACAGTAAAAAATTTTGAATTTAAAAAAAAAAAAGAAACGGAGACTATCAGACATGGACAGTTGATTAAAGGGCAATATTTAGTTTACAATATTTGGCTTACAATTTTTTTTTTAACTTAATGTTTATTTTTGAGAGAGAGAGAGAGAGAACGTGAGTGGGGGAGCGACAGAGAGAGAGACACACACAGAATCGGAAGCAGGCTCCAGGCTCTGAGCTGTCAGCACAGAGTCTGACGTGGGGCTCAAACTCAGAAACTGTGAGATCATGACCTGAGCCAAAATCGGACCTTCAACTGACTGAGCCACGCAGGCACCCCTGATTTGGAATTCAAAAAAGAGTCTGCTTATTTCTAACTATTTAGCTTATTAAATAAATATGCTATAAAGTAATTAAAACAAGTTATTATATAGGAGATCTAAACTTGCCACAAAGTAAAATAGCATCTTAAATCAATGTGTGCTTAATTAGGCTAAAAATGTCAAAAATACTTTTTGAGGGTTCTTTGGTGTATTTTATTTTTAATACCATAATTTCTTGGAATCTGGGGCCACAGCTGCAGTCTAGGGTCAGCACACAATCTTAAACTGAAAAGTTCCTATGTTTTCAAAAGATACTATAACTAATCATCAATATTGCTTTTATTCTAAAAAGTATTTTATAGGTTTTGGAAAATCCCACAAGAAATCGTAATTTATGCTATTAACAATCTAACAATATTTATTATACATACTTACTTGAGGAACATTGCTATCAACCCACTTGGAATTTGGTAAAATATCATCCCACAGAATCAGGCATCGAGCAAGTGTCTTAAAAGTGTAACAGATAAAACTAATCAGAGTAGGCAAAGTTCATACATTAAATAACAATGATAATATTAAATAATGTAAAAATCAGTTCCCAACTGATGGCAATTTTGAAAAAGACAGTACATAATATCAACCTGAGGCTAATCTCGTTAAAATAAATTGAAGATTTAGATTTTAACACAGAAAAAACTAAAATTGAGTTGATTATTATCAAAGTTTAGAGGACTTTTTTTAAAAGCAAGTTTTAACTTGCTTCATTAAAGAAAAATCAGAATCTTACCACTGTCTATAGAACTTAAAGGCTTTCATATGCTAAAAACATACATGTTTAAACACTAAAGAATCAAGGGAAAAATGTAGGCAATTATGTCAAACAGTTACAGTCATTACTTACACTCTAAATAGTAATGCTGCACATTAATAATTAAAGAATAATTAAAGAATATAAAATAAAGCAGTAATGAAGCCCCAGACACTTACTGCTTGTTGAATAATGTAGTAAGTTGAAATGTCAACTCCTAGTATTACATATCAACATGGCTGTTTCCTGGCATTCCTACAAGTTACATTTGGGAAATTTCAAAAGAATACTACCAATTACATACAGGATGGATTAACAGTAAAAGGTCTCCCTTGTAGAAACATCTATAGTCACAAGCTAAACTTGAGAACCCCAAAGACTCCTCATGTTAGCAGAAATAACAAACTACAAAGTACCATACCCTAAGCAAGAGAAATTCCGGTTTCACAAAGTCCAGCAAATACATGGTGTCAGGAGCTCGAAGCCAATCTGCAATAGATCTGGTGGTGGTGGAGATCAGTAAGCAATACTGCTCAAGTAGAGGGCAAAATAATGGGAATCCCAAGACGGATTTCAGACCCTTCTCCCCACTCCATCCACCACCCTGTTTTCCACAGTACTCAATACCTTCTAACACAGTATTTGTTATGTATGACTGTCTGTCCCACTATGACATAAGCTTTATGAGCACATATTTTTAGTTTTGTTTTGTTCGTATCTTCAGTACCAAGAAAGCACTGACATACATTATTCATCCAAACAGATGAGTAAGTATCTGTTTTTAGCCACTTTGTTAATTCTGCACACATTCACTTTTTCTAACAGGAGAAATTTATAGCATTGAAAATTCTCTTGAATCTTAGAATATTTTTTAACTTTATTAAAAGACTTAAATTTTAAACTATGGTTTAATGTCTCCTACCCACCTTTTCTAAGTAAAATGTAAAAGAATAAATGCCAACCGTACACTTTCAAGTGTCAGCACTAATTATTGGGCTTGGAAAGGTAGATGGTGTGATTATTACCAAAGTTCTTGAAATAAACAGAAATCAGTTTTACAAATGGTAACCAAGAATAGAATAATGCTAAATTTTTCTGATTTGACCAATCCTCAAACAACATGCAAAATTAATGAAAAGGAATTTGGGCATCTTTTACTGTCACTGATATCAACTATAAAACAAAAATAAAAATTGGGAATTAAATAAAAATAAAAATAAAAACTGCCCCAAGATTATATTGTTTCTAGATAAAAATCTATGTAACTTGTAGTACTGGAGAGAATTAAAATCAGGCTAATCTATACAAGGAAAATAAACTCATTACTCTGGTTTTACTACTGAGGTCAGAAAGGAAGCCACACTATCATGGCAAGGGGTGGAGTCAGGGAATGCGATACCTGTTATTGGTTTTTAAGTAGATCATGGCCAAAGCTAGAGTGGCACCTGGACAAGTTACATCAACATTTATGGTATCTCCTTCCTATCAAAAACAAAAAAAATATTCATGTTAAAGAGTTCTGAAATATTACAAATTCTTCTGAATATAAATTCTTCTTCCGGCCTATGCTTAAAATTAACAGATATACAAATGTTGTTAAGAAACATACTATTTGCAAATTCACTTCTTAGCTTCCAAAATTTTGATCTGTTGCTTTACTATGGACTTACTTTGATTTGATAACTTGGGGATTTATGCTTCTCCCTGTGCATTCCTGCTTGAAAGCGCCTATGACCTCCAACCATGTACTGATACAGCTGCTCAGGCACATTGAGATCAGACATACCTATCAAATTACTGCCATGCTGGAAAAGGAAAAAACAAACACGTGAAAGGAAATCTTATGAATAAGTTCCATAACACATACAAATTGACAAATAAAAGAATGAACTAACTTGAAAGCAGTGTATTTTGTGGGGTTTTTTTAATTAAAATAATGACTACTCATAACTACTACTTAATATTCAAACAAGCTCTTAATTATTCACATTAAGAATTATAACACTTAATATATTTAATACTTTCATTTCACAAAATAAAGGCTTTATAATACAGTTAATGATACTAACAAAAGAAATTATTAGATATATAAATGAGACTTGAACTATGAGCACCTGAGTCCTTTCATTACTATGCCTATGACCTCTTTCAGCAACAATAACTATAAATTTTTTTTTATGTTTATTTTTGACAGAGACAGAGACAGAGCATGAGCGGGGAAGGGGCAAAGAGAGAGGGAGACACAGAATCTGAAACAGGCTCCAGGCTCTGAGCTGTCAGCACAGAGCCCGACGCAGGGCTCTAACTCACAGACCACGAGATCACGACCTGAGCCGAAGTCGGATGCTCAACTGACTGAGCCACCCAGGCGCCCCATCAGCAACAATAATAATAAACTTACTGAACACTTTCTCTGTTCCAGATACTATTCTGTATGTTTAACATGGATTAACTTACTTAATATAACAATTCTACCAAATAGCTACCATTTTATAGATGAGGAAAGTGAGGCACCAAGATATTAAGCCCAAGGCTACATAGCTAGTAACTGGCAGGGGTGGATATAAACAAGGATATAAAACAATCCATGGAGTTGCTTAATCAACCGACAATACTGTAGTTAAATGACATAACTCACTGGTCAGAACCAAATCAAGATCCCAATTTCCAGTATGCTGCTTTTCCATTGCACCATCTGCCTCTTTAATTCACGTGTCAAATGTGAAGAATCAAAAACCTAATAGACAGTGAACTTTCCTTATATAATTTAGTTTCAGTATAACACTGTACTAGTGGTTAAGGAACCCACATTCTAGGTGACAGTCATTTAATGAAACGTTTCTGATAATTCTACACTATGTATCATGGATGTGGTTAAAGATGGATCAAAGTGATACTACATTGCCACAAAACAAATACTATGGTGGCAACATTCTGAGATCCCAGTGAATACCAGGCTGCCAAACGAAGGTCATGGTTTATCTCTAGCAACTACTATAGACTCTTAAAGCTCCCCATCATATACACATTTCCACAATTTTCTATCTTTTTTTTTTTTTTTTTTTTTTTTTTTGTCTGAGGGGGCTACTTCATCTTATGTCCTAGATTCTTGGAGATATTTTATTCCCTTAGTTCATTCATGAGCATTTACATCTAAGCCAGGGGGATAGAAGCCCACTTTTCAATACAATTTCTTCCATTTCCAAATCTAGCACTTTGAAAAATATGCAGAAAGAAAAAAGAGCTGAGAATCAGGTTAAGTCAGAGTAAGACAGAGTGGTATTCAGAGTTAAGTACCAAGATCATTTGTCTCAACATGCAGATAATTATTACTGAAGCATCTGAAGGCACAGAGAGGGCTTACCCCCAAGCAAACCATGCCCAGGGCCAAGCCAGCAGCTAAGGAATAGGACTCTCTGTCAGTGCAGTATTCCATTTCGGGACCTGGGGGCCGTCCTGTAAAAGAAAATAACACAGTTCAAGCTGGCCTCTTAAAATTCTATCCTAAGTCTTAGAATTAACTTTCTAGTAAGTTGCGTAAGAACCATGAATTCAATATAACCTCACTCAGAAAGATACATTACTACAAATGGTATCCACAATTGTCAGTTTACTACAAAATAAAGCCCAAAACTGTTCTTTTCATGTACCAATTTGAAAGCAATGACTTTCAGACACTGTGAAACATTGGGTTTTATTAAGAAAAAAAAAAAAAGTTATCAAGAAGTAGAAAAAAATTCTTGAAGGGTGCTCATAAACATTTTAATTTTTAATCTCTTGCATTTTGTTTTTGTTTTGCTATTTCCAATCCACTCATTAGAGGGGGTAAAAAACATGTTCAAATGATAATGATGGACAAGAAGGATGCTATGTTTTTAAGCTAAATACGGGTGGCTAAATAAACGAGGGTGGCTCAGCTGGTTGACTTAGGCTCAGGTCATGATCAAGCAGTTTGTGAGTTCGAGCCCCACATCGGGCTCTGTGCTGACAGCTCAAAGCCTGGAGTCTGCTTCAGATTCTGTGTCTCCCTCTCTCTGCCCCTCCCCTGCACATGCACGCATGCTCGCACTCTCTCAAAAATAAACATTAAAAAAAATTTCTTAATGTTTTTAAGCTAAATGTTATATTTCTAGGCGCTTATTTTGAATCTACATAATAGTGAGCCCTACTGTGCCAGAAGTTCTGTGTATGGATCCTAAAAGTTTGGCTGGATACTAAATTTATACTTTTAGGGGCGCCTGGGTGGCTCAGTTGGTTAAGCATCCAGCTCTTGATTTCCGCTCAGGTCACGATCTTGTGATTCGTCGGTTTGATCCCCACATCAGGCTCTGCGCTGACAGTGTAGAGCCTGCTTGGGATTCTCTCTCCCACTCTCTCTGCCCCTCACTGACTCGTGCGAGCACATGCATGCACGCTCTCTCTCTCTCAAAATAACTAAAACTTAAAAAAAAAAAAAAAAAAGTACTGAGAGAAAAAAAAAAGACCAAAGGTTACCTCATTAAATATGATCTGGAGCTCAACAATGGGCTCACCAAATAAACATGCAAATTAATAATCTGCACATTAGGGGCGCCTGGGTGGCGCAGTCGGTTGAGCGTCCGACTTCAGCCAGGTCACGATCTCGCGGTCCGGGAGTTCGAGCCCCGCGTCGGGCTCTAGGCTGATGGCTCAGAGCCTGGAGCCTGTTTCCGATTCTGTGTCTCCCTCTCTCTCTGCCCCTCCCCCGTTCATGCTCTGTCTCTCTCTGTCCCAAAAATAAATAAACGTTGAAAAAAAATAAAAAAATAAAAAAATAATCTGCACATTAATATCAGTCTCAGAAAATATTACTTTTTTTTAAATTAGCACGACAATATTCTAACAAAAGCTACTATTTTTCCCTTAATTTTTATGATTTTTACTATCATTTTTACTTTGGCTCCTGCAGAGTGGAAAATGTATGCTTATGAAGACACAGCACTATTAATACCATACCTATCTCAGCCAACAGGACTTCCGCAGTGTGCCTGTGAGCTGTCCCCTGATATACAAGGCCAATGCCAACCACTGCAGCCACCTGAACATTATGAGGAACATCAAGCTCTGTGGACGTTGGGGGTAAGAGGGCAGGAATGTGAATGCTAAGAAGCCGAGTAATTGACATATCCATGGTGCCCAGTTTAGCAGCAGAAACACCAAGGAGCAGTCCAATGCTTGTCATTTCATGACCCTAAGGTAGAAAGTAGAATGAAATGTAAATCACTACCAAAACAAATATGTAGTCTTAAATACAGTACTGCCTGCCAGTACTTTCAGTAAGCAATTTTACTGACAGGCAGAGTGAGAAGTGACAATACAACAGCAAACTAAACAGACGTAGTTCTTTTCTCTCACAATGCTAGTGCCCTAATGGAGGAAAAAAGCGTTGGATTAAAATATACAAATATATTATTTAAAAGGCAGTATACTGAGAAGGCACAAAATAATATGAAATAGTATTTTAAAAAGCCTAATTTAGATTAGGAGGAGCTGGAGAATTATTAAAAATCTCTGAAGAAGTAAAATTTACAATAGGACCAGAAGGGTTAGTACAAATTAGCCAGGAAAGGTAGTGGAAAGGGAGGAAATTAGCTTTAGAAAGTAAGAGAAAATGAGGTCAGGTGAGAGAACAACATGTAAATGGCTCTGATGTGATTCAGAAAATAAGCCTTCACATTAATGGTTAAGTGACCACAAGATGCCATGACAACTCAATGAGAAACGAATAGTCTTTTCAGAAAATGGTGCTGTGATCATTGTAGACCACATGCAAAAGAATAAAGTTGGACCCCTTCCTTACATCATTCATAAAAATTAACTCTAAAATGGATCACAGAACTAAATGTAAGAGCTAAAACTATAAAACTCCTGGAAGAAAGCACAGGTATAAATGCAACAGGACCGTGGGTTAGGCAATGAAATATGATACCAAAGCACAGCAATTAAAAAAATAGATGAGGTGCGCCTGGATGGCTCAGTCGGTTGGGTGTCTGACTTCAGCTCAGGTCATGATCTCATAGTGTGTGAGTTCGAGCCCTGGGTTGGGCTCTGTGCCGACAGCTCAGAGCCTGGAGCCTGCTTTGGATTCTGTGTCTCCCTCTCTCTCTGCCCCTCCCCTGCTCACACGCTGTCTCTCTCTCTCTCTCTCTCAAAAATAAATTTAAAAAAATTTTTTAATAAAAAAATTAAAAAGTAGATGAACTGGACTTCATTAAAATTAAAAACTTTTGTGCTTCAAGGATACCATCAGAAAGTGAAAAGTCTGCCCACAGAATAGGAGAAAATTTTTGCAAATCACTTATCTGTTAATGAACTTAGTATCTAGAATATATAAAGAATACAACTTGGTTAAGACAACCCAATTTTAAAATAAAGGATCTGAACAGACATTTCTCCAAAGAAGACTTACAAATGGTGTATGAACACATGAAAAGATGCTCAACATCATTAGCCATCAGGGAAATGCAAACCAAAACAAGAAGATATTACTTCACACCTACTAGGATGACTACAATTAAAAAGACAGACAAGTGTTGGCAAGAATGCGGAGAAACTAGAATCCTGATGTATTGCCGGTGGGATCGTAAAAAGGTACAGCCACTCTGGGAACAGTTTGGTAGTTCCTCAAATTTAAACAAACATTTACCACATGACCCAGCAATTCTACTCCTAGGAATATATCCAAGAGAAATGAAAACATACGTCCACACAAAAACATGCATGTGTTTACAGCATCACTAATCCTAACAGTTAGAAAGTAGAAATAACCCAAATATCCACTAACTGATGAATGGATAAATACAGTATATCCATACAATGGAGTATCTACTGAGCAATAAAAAAGAATGAAGTGCTAATACATGATACAACATGAACAAACCTTGAAAACATTATGGTAAGACAAAGAAGCCAGTCATAAAAGACCACCTATTTTATGATTCCATTTATATGAAAGGTCCAGAATCAGTAAATCCATAGAGACAGAAAGTAGACCTGTGGTTGCCAGAGGCTAGAGGGAAAAGGGAATGGTGTTACTGCTATTGGCTATGAGATTCCTTTATGGACTGATGAACATGTTCCAAAATTAACAACAGTAATGGATATACAATTCTTTGAATACACTAAAAACCACTGAATTGTAGACTTTAAATGCGTGAATTTTTATGACATAAAAATGGAAGAGTTCACACCAAGAGAAAGAGTTTGGTTTGCCAAGCTCTGATGTGAAAAAATGTGGTTTACCAAGAAGCCCAAATGGCCAGTCCCTATGGTTGGAATGTGGAGAGCAAGGGGATGAGAGATACAAAGCAAAGTTGGATGAGTGGGATCACATAGGCTCCTGGAATGTGTATCAAGAGCAATGCAAAATCTTTAAAAAGTTTGGACACGGGAAGTCTTTAGAAAGATCACTCTGCCTGCTGTGAGAACAATGGATTTAGAGGAACAAAAATAAAGAAGAGCAAACAGAACGATTAGGAGCTACTGCAGTGGCCCAGGTGAGGCACAATGCCAGGAGCTGAGAGTCTCACCTTGGTCAAGTAGTCATGGATATTGAGAGTAGCCAGCTTGGTAAGGTGCCCATTCAGACCCAGGGCCATGAGAAAGCCAGCATATTCATTGGCTAACTCAGCATGCTTAGGCTTATTATAAACAATCCAAGCTGAGTCGATCTGGGAGGCAGGGGCTATCTTCAGGCCAGCAGCCACACCATTGTGGAAGCTGGCCCAGCTTGTCATGTTGGGAGGCACATCGATGTTTCCACTGTTAAGGTCTACTGTTGTGTTCCGAGGAGGGGCCCGTCCTATTCAGGCAAACGAATTTAAAATTGAGAGAGTAATAATTCATAAATCCGTAATTATTCAATTTAGATTTTTGAAAACGAGATTACCTTTTCTACATTTGAAACCCTTAACCCCATAATAGTTGGAATGATATTAGGTTACTGTGAGTACTTAAACTTTTATACATGTACGTCAAACCTGATTCAAGGTGGAAAAATACTACTTGTTTAAAATAATTCATTATCTGAAACTGGACCACTTTTTTACATCATATATAAAAATAGACTCCAAAAGGGGCGCCTGGGTGGCGCAGTCGGTTAAGCGTCCGACTTCAACCAGGTCACGATCTCACGGTCCGTGAGTTCGAGCCCCGCGTCGGGCTCTGGGCTGATGGCTCAGAGCCTGGAGCCTGTTTCCGATTCTGTGTCTCCCTCTCTCTCTGCCCCTCGCCCGTTCATGCTCTGTCTCTCTCTGTCCCAAAAATAAATAAACGTTGAAAAAAAAAAAATAGACTCCAAAGGATTAAAGACCTAAATGTAAGAAGTGAAACCAAAAAACTCCTAGAAGAGAACATAGGCAGTAATTTCTTTGATATCAGCCAAAGCAACATTATTCTAACTATGTCACCTAAAGCAAGGGAAACAAAAGCAAAAATAAACTAGTGGGATGACATCAAAATAAAATGCTTTGGTACAGCAAAGGAAACCATCAACAAAACAAAAAGGCAACCTACTGAATGGGAGAAGATATTTGAAAATCATATATCTGATAAGGGGTTAATATTCAACTTCTACAAGTCAACATCAAAAAAAAAAATCTAATTAAAAATGGGCAGAGATTCTGAATAGACATCTTTCCAAAGAAGACATACAGATGGCTAACATATATGAGAAGACATTCAACATCACCAATCATCTGGGAAATGCAAATCAAACCCACAGTGAAATACCACTTTACACCTATCAGAATGGTTAGAATCAAAAAGACAAGAATTAACAAATGTTAACAAGGATGTGGAGAAAAAGGAACCCTTGTGCATTGTTAGTGAGAATGTAAATGTGGAAAACACCATGGAAGTTCCTCAAAAATTTAAAAACAGAAATACCATTTAATCCAGTAATTCCACTACTGGGTATTCACTACCCCTCAAAAACAAAAGCATTAATTTGAAAAGATACATTCACCCCTATGCTTACTATAGTATTATGTACAATAGCCAAAATATGAAAGCAGCCCAAGCATCCATCAACAAATGAATAAAGATGTATGTAGCATGGGCACGCACATACACATACACACACAAAGAGACACGCACACACACACGCACACACACACACAGAGGAATTTTGCTCAGCCATTAAAAGGTATGAGATCTTGCCGTTTACAACAACATGAATGAACCTAGAAGGTATTATGCTAAGTGAAGTAAGTCAAACAGATAAAGGCAAATACTATATATTCTCACTTATATGTGGAATCTAAAAAACAAAAGAAATGAATAAACAAAGAGCAGAATCAGACCTATAAATACAGAGAATAAAGTGATGATTACTAGAAAGGAGGGGAATAGGGCAATGGCCAAAATGGGTGCAGGAGAGTGGGAAGGAGATACAGGCTTCCAGTTATATAATGAGTAAGTCACAGAAATAAAAGGTGCAGCATTGGGAATATAGTCAATGGTATTATAACAACATTCTGTGGTGACAGATGGTACCTATACTTGTGGTGAGGATAACATACAGTTATTGAATCACTATGCTGTACACCTGAAACTAATGTAACATTATGTGTCAACTCTACCCCCCAAAAATAACAATAATTATTTTAAAAACAAAATAATTCATCATCCTTTTGCTAAAATACATGGGCTAGAATCAGATAACTGATGCCAATTTAACTTTAATCAGATCTGATTAGGATACCTACTGCTTTGAAATTTTTCTTTCAAACAGAAAAAAGCTTATTAAAAAAAAAAAAATGAAGAGGCACCTGGGTGGCTTAAGGGTCAGACTCTTGATTTCAGCTCAGGTCACAGTCTCATAGTTCGTGAGTTTGAGGCCCACATTGGGCTCCATGCTGACAACGCAGATCCAGCTCAGGATTGTCTCCCTCTCCGTCTGCCCCTTCACAACATGCTCACACATACACGTTCTCTTTCTCTCTCTCACAATAAATAAATGAAAAAAAAAAAAAAAAGTGCTAGGGGGTCCCTGGATGGCTCAGTTGGTTAAGCATCTGACTTCGGATCAGGTCATGATCTTGCAGTTTGTGAGTCAGCCCCGCATCGGGCTCTGTGCTGACAGCTGAGAGCCTCGAGTCTGTTTCGGATTCTGTGTCTCCCTTTCTTTCTCTGCCCCTCCTCCGCTCACTCTCCGTCTCTCTCAAAAATAAACAAACATTAAAAAAAAAACAGGTCTAAAAAACAATAAAATGGGGCGCCTAGGTGGCTGAGTCAGTTAAGAATCCATATGACTTTGGCTCAGGTCATGATCTCACAGTTCGTGAGTTTGGGCCCTGCGTCTGGCTCTGTGCTGACAGCTCAGAGCCTGGAGCCTGCTTCAGATTCTTCGTCTCCTCTCTCTACCTCTTCCGGGCTTGCACTCTGTCTCTCTCTCTCTCAAAAAGTAAACATTAAAAGAAATTTATAAAATTAAAAATTAAAAAATAATAAAATGGAGACTAACAGTAAAGTTAAGCTAGATGAATAATAAACTCTAACCTGTGATTGATGACACTGATATTAATTCTAAATATGCATCCTACATTTTTCTCTGGACGTTAAAGAAAAATAGATTCTAAAAAGAGATAAGGACCTTTAAAAAGAGACAAGAACCTTTAAAATTTGCTCTCTTATCAATACATGTTTATCTCTCTATAAGTATCTAATTTTGCAATTGTTAAAGACACCAAATTGCAATCAGATAGTACAATAAAAAGTATAATTTTATAGACTCAAGTTACCCAGTGAACCATAAAGAGTATTTGCTGAATTAAATTTTATGGTCAATATGTTTAAGAACAATGTAAATTATAGGGCGCCTGGGTGGCTCAGTTGGTTAAGCATCCAACTTCAGCTCAGGTCATGATCTTGCAGTTTGTGAGTTTGAGCTGCAAGGGCTCTGTGCTGACAGCTCAGAGCCTGGAGCCTGCTTCCGATTCTGTGTCTCCCTCTCTCTACACCTCCCCTGCTCACCCTCTGCCTCTCTCTCAAAAATAAATAAACATTAAAACAAATAAATTTTAAAAAGTGTTCATGATTCTATGCTCTCTTAGAATTCCTTGAGTCTTTTGGTTTTGATTTACACTGTGTACTGGCAAATACAAATTCTTTTTATATCTTTAATGTTCTGTATTAATTAAGTCACGCCATGGATGAATGTTTATTCCAAATATTGCACAAAATTGCACAGTTCACTACACGTTTGAAAATATGGTTTTAGGGGCGCCTGGGTGGCGCAGTCGGTTGAGCGTCCGACTTCAGCCAGGTCACGATCTCGCAGTCCGTGAGTTCGAGCCCCGCGTCAGGCTCTGGGCTGATGGCTCGGAGCCTGGAGCCTGTTTCCGATTCTGTGTCTCCCTCTCTCTGCCCCTCCCCTGTTCATGCTCTGTCTCTCTCTGTCCCAAAAATAAATAAACGTTGAAAAAAAAAAATTAAAAAAAAAAAAAAAGAAAATATGGTTTTAAAGGAGTTCTGAAGTTATATAAAATAAATTTCAAATAGATGCATAATGTCTTAATTGGAGTTGGTATACATATACATACACACAAAGTAAAATATGTTTGTTTTACTCTGTGTACCTAAGAGCTAACTCAAATGCTGGTGCATGACAGCACCACACAGGGTGACAAGTTCATGAAGTATACTTTCACTTTCTCAAAAGGCAGAAAGATTAATAATGAAAAAACTCACTTTCTAAGACAATTCATCATATGCATAAGACAGAGTATTTACACACGAGAAAATGACAGGCAAAGGCTAAAACAAATTTTCTTCAATAAGAATAACAACACACAAAAGTACAAATAGGGTGTAACAGTGTGAGTTAAAGAGCTATTTATTCTAAGAAAGTATCTTTTCCTAAATTAACTTACTATTAAAACAAGATAATAGGTTTTTTGGGGGGAAAGAGCTTGCCAAAATGGCTAAATAAGTTTGGATGAATGTCAGAACATGCAAATTTGAATATACAAATTTAATTAAATGTATTCAGAAAACAAAAAAGAGGATTCATGTATTCATATTGTAACACCCACCCAAGCATCACTGCCCAGATTTAATACATTTTAACATTTGCCAACCTTGCATGAGATTATTTTCTTTTTAACCCAAATTCTTTATATGAAAACCTTCAAACAGTTGAAAGACTAATAGAATGAGCACCTATATACCCTGTTCTCTAAGATTCAGTAATTAGTCAAATTCTGCCATTCTGCTTCATCTCTAAGAGGGAGAACAATTCAAATACTGAAGGTAATTCTGCTTGCTGTATCTCTAAATAAGATTAGGGCTCCAGAACAGATATAATAAGATGAAAATGTGTTCTTCTCTCATTTTCCGTATGCTACTAAATGTGTAAGATCTCCACATATCTAAGTGGGACCCTGGATTTTATTAAATTGTGCAACTTAAAACACCGTGGAATTATATTTCCATATGTTATATATATTACTGGATGTATAACATATATATTTTGTAGAGGTCTCATGAAACCACACATATTATAGTTCAGGAATTTTCAATGATAATTTCAATGTACACAACCGGCACCTTGAGAACATATTCAAACTAGCATTAGGTGAGCATGCACTATAAAACCCACTGTAACCCATAATATTGAGAAATGAACACACTTCCATCTCACAGAAGTAAAGATCCACACAACCAATCAGAAAGGTAATTTAACAATATGTTATATCAAAGCCTTAAAATCTTGCTGTCCTAGGAATTCCACTTTTAAAGCAATTAAACTAAATGACTACACCCTCCTGACAACATGTTTATAATAGCAAAAAAATGATAACTTCCAACAAAACCAGGTTGTTTACATAAACTATATTCCATTAAATAAAATACTCTGGAGCAAACAAAAACTCAAGTTGTTGATTAAAAACGTGTATACAAATACCTACCTACCTACACATATACACAATATAATTGTACACCTATGTTTGGTAGGTATGAAAGGATTCTCCCTCTACAGTAAATTTTAAAACAATTTCTAAAACAGATTCAAATTTGCTGATAATTAAGCACATATAAAATTATAAAATAGAAAAAACTGAGAACCATATATACCAAAATGTTAACACCAGTGAACCCTACCAAGTGAGACTACTGTACTTCAGCATTTACATATTCTACTTTAAGATTATTTAAAGTTCAATAACCTCACCATTATCAGTATCTTTCTAAACTTTCCCAAGTGCCTTTTTATATCATGAAATGGTTTCATTAAAAGCAAAACTTAGTAACAGGCTCCATGCTACATCCCTCAATGTTTACTGTGCTTTGCTATTTGAGCTTTGACAACCACTAGAGTAGCTATTAATAATATATGAAATCACTGGGGATAGAAAGAACACTTCTTTGGTTTTAACTAAAACAATTCAACAACGCCACTAAAAATAATACTTAATCATTTTCCTTTCTTGCTGAGCACAGAATTTAACATACCAGTCAAATTCAATTTAGGAATAGGCAGTGGTTCCGTTGGAACAGGATGGTATGAAAACAAGGTAAACATTCCTCGTCCTACGGGAAGGGCCATAGTTCGCTGACACAACTGGAGCAATCTATAATTAAAATCAAAACCAACATGTGAAAAACCTTTAAGCAAAAAGAAACTGGAATGTAATCTGTAGGAAAGTATTCCAAAAGAAGAAGTGCTGGTAAGATGAAATCACATTAAAGTAAATCCAAACAAAGATGTGATCCAAACGTGGTTATTCTCATTTTAATACTCTGTTCCCCTTAGAAATTCTAAGAGAGAGATACATTTCCTTTCTTTTCATATTTGCTTTGAGTGAAAACCAGATGGGCTACAAATCAAGCCAACCCTCCCTGGACATCCACAAAGAGAAATGTAAAATTCCACTCTGATGCTAACCTGCTCAAAGGAAAATGTTGTATGTTTTGGGTTTCCTCGTTTTGTTATTTTCAGACTAACTGCATCCACTACATCTCTGGGATCCTCCTCCCATCCTTTCTGCCACCAAAGCCTGAGTAGTGCTACCTCTGTGGCCTGTACACAGGAAAGGAAAGAAACTCCCTATATTGGAAGCCAGTGGATTTCATAGTGTCTCCAGGGAAAAAATAATTAGTTTCACTTACACGATGGCCAAGATTTATAGGATTAATAGCATTATAAATCAGTTATATTCAAGGTTACAATGGCTTCAGTGGGCTCTAGTTTGAAACTAATACACCACTCTTGTTTCTATATTAAATCCTGTTCCATGCAGCCCCTTAAAAAGAAAAATCAAACAGAAATTGTGGAAGTAGGGGCATTTATAATCAGGAAACAAACACTTAACACAAGTTATATCTGAAGACACAAAAAAATCCCTTCAGAGGCTTTTTCTCTGCAGACAAAGCTATTCATAAGCACGTTCTCTAACTGTATACACATACAGCTTTTCTAATTTTTTGGTGAGGAAAATTTGCTATCCTAAGATTCTTTAGGAACAATGCCCCACGTTAATTTAGAATCAGAAAAATTCAAGGCAATCCCATAGAATGTTTTTAGCAGAAACCTTAAATATAATCCACAAAACTGTGATAATGGAAACAATACTGTAATCCTTTCTATTTAAGATGTCACTGATTATAAGACGCATCACTATTTCATGAGGCACTAAAAAAATATTGCCAATTAAAAACTATAATACCTATTGACTGAAAAACATATTCTGATTTCAGAGATATTAAAAGGTAAAAAAAAAAAAAAAACAACTAGCATCGTATCAATGAACTGTTAATAATCATGGCTAACTGCATTCAGCTTTACTACATACTGGACAGTGTTCTAACCACTATGTAGAAATAACTCACTGTACACACAGAGCAACCTTGTGATGTACAAATGCTACAATTATGCCTATTCTTATAGTTGAGGCAACAAGAAGTTAAGTAATTCATCCAAAGATACCCAGCGGATAGTGGCCAACCTAGGCTTTCACAAAACTTCTCTGTCACTCAATCTCCTCTATTACCTAGGTATATATGGAGAGGAAAGTGTGAGAGGAAGATTATGACTAATTCAGATCTTCAGCACCCTGAGGCTAAGTGTGGATGGTACTTCCCCTTAAAGCAGTACCACAGTAAGCAAAGTTAAGGAGAACCAGAAAATCATAGTGGAAAAATTACAGAGGATAGATACAAGGCAGGTTAACAGGACAGAAAAGAATTTTAAAATATAAGTGGAATTGTCCCAAGGCAACAACCCTGAAATGTCACAGAATGGGTACTACTGAGTCTTACAATTACCAACAGAAATAATGTATGTTAGAGAATGGCAGCAGAGAAGTTTCAGAGAGTATTACTGATCAGATCAGAAAAAAAACTTACTGGTATAAGTTTAAACTACACTAAAAACTTTATATTAAGCAAAATGGTCTTAGAGTCACCTTTTCTAAATAGCACATAGCTATATTTCAAGAGGAGGGTCACTTATGTCATCAGATACTCTTACGTTTCAAATACTTTGAAAAAAATACAAAAACTTAAACAAAACTTAAAGTTTGAACAAAAACTTAAAATACATGGTACTTTTAACTCCGAAGTATCTTTTTAGGGTTTTAAAGCACAAAAAAACATTGACAAGAGGGGCGCCTGGGTGGTTTAGTCCATTAAGTGTCTGACTCTTGACCTCAGCTCAGGTCATGATTTCATGATTCGTGGGATTGAGCCCCGCGTCATGCTCTGCTCTGACAGTGCAACCCCTGCTTGGGATTCTCTCTCTGCCTCTCCCCCATGTGCCCACTTTCTCTCTCTCTCTCTCAAAATAAATACATAAACATTAAAAAAAAAAAAAAAACACCGACAAGTGATAATGACATGTTTCCTTTACCTGTTTTCTTTTTCCTCAATAAACTCATGGTCACTGAGTTCTGGATACTGTACTACATTGACACGGACAGGATGCGCACTTTGAAGAAGTCTTCGCACGTCCTGCACCCTTAAATCTTCACTCCATATTAATGACATAACTTCCTGATTCATGTCATTCATGCCATCATCTTCCTCCTCAGTTTCTGTTCCTGAAGGAACATCTGATGAGAGCACCTGAGTAACAGACTTGGTTGTAATAATTTAAAAACCAACCACCATGCACTCACTGAACACAAAGATATATAGGATGATGCATTATGACTCTATCAGTACAGAGAACAAAGCTGGTTTGGGTACCCAGTGTATACTGGGACTTAAATCTAGAAGTCTTTTTTAAAAGTACAATCATATTGCTCACTTGGGAAAATTCTTTATTGAGCGAAGGGAAAAAACATTAGATTTAGGACAATAGTCAGCTGACTCCACTAGAGAAACATTCTAAATAAATAATAAAACTATAACTATATCCTAAATGTTCTAAAAAGGAAACAAATTACTAGAAGTGGAATATGAAACCCACCCACTATTACTGAAGAACCCAGGCTAACTTAAATAATATCTTTGATTAATATAAGCAGAAGAAAACAACCTGGAAGGGTATATACCAAAGACTGGAGGAAGTTAACAGTACTTTCTTACTTTAGTACTTTAAAATGGATCATAATTGATTTTCACTTTTTTATAAGGATGTTTCTTAATTGGATTTCTTAATCAGACTGCAGCAAAACAAGCGAGAAGGGTTAATCCCTTATCATTCTTTCTCAGAAGCTCAGCATGTACTTTCATATGAGCCTTCCCCATCCAAATAATTCAATCACACTTCAACCTAGATATGAATAGCATGAAATCTTCTCATTTTCTCTCAAGGATTTTATACTCCTTTAACAAAAAATTAATTCAATTTAAAATGCTAATGTTTTATGACATTTAATGGGGAAGCAACATTAGCTGGAAAAAAATAATAGATATGATTAACCAATCCTTCTTACTTAGTTCATAAATATTCATTATGGTTCCTATGGAATATCTAATTTTGAAAAAAACTATATTCTAATGGGTGAGTTTGCTATAAAGTATAGACCCAAATAGCCAATGCACTGAAAATAGAAGAGTTATAAAAGGTAACCTCAAATAACTGAACAAATTGAATTTAGACAGAATTACTTAAAATCACACCTAAATACAAATCAAAGATTATCAATATCATTTGGTTTTAGTGCTAATGATGTTAAACTGCTCTCATAATAGTAACAAAACAAGTCTAAATACTAAAATTTATCTTGGTAAAGAAAAGGATCATCATATTATTAGCAAAAAAAAAAATGGTTTTCTGTTTAGAACAAGACAAACAGTAATTCAACTAAGAGCTGTTATACAAGTATAGATAAAAAGCAAGATATGCTGGGCCAACGCTGCTGGAGATGGGATCCACGGCAACAGCTTCTGTCACAGACCCAGCAGGCAAATTGTGATACAGACTTGGAAGGTCTGAAGAAGCATTAATAGCCTAAGACCTAATGTGGATTATAAATAGTTACATTTTGATTAATATGTTCAAAAGCTAGTAAGTGATGAGGCAAATGTGTGCTATTCTCTTAGGGATATAAACAAAGTTGAAGAGTCACCTGGAGTGGAAAAACCATCCCAGAATCCTCTCTGATCCTCAGGGTAATGCAATACTACCATTTTTTTTTTAAGCTAAATAGAGTTCTAAAAGAAGTACCAGAAATTCCATTTTTAAGTTTTAAAAGAGACTGATTTTAAAAGAGAGATCATTGGAGAGTAATGATGTATTCGATTTTCTATTGGTAGTCTTCTCAGAACCCATTTTTTATAAAAGCAGACTGGGGGGGTGGGTGCCTGGGTGGCTCAGCTGGTTAAGCATCCAACTCGGTTTTGGCTCAGGTCATGATCTCACAGTTAAGTTGGTGAGTTTGAGCCCCACGTTGGGATCCACACTAACAGCACGGAGCCTGCTTAGGATTCTATGTCTGTCCCGCTCTCTCTGCCCCTCCCCCATGTGCAGGCACACGTGCGCACACTTTCTCTCTAAAAATAAATAAATAAACTTTTAAAAAATGAAGTAAAAGCGTAGGAATGCAAACTGGTGCTCCCACTCTGGAAAACAGTATGGCCATTCCTCAAAAAATTAAAAATAGAACTACCCTATGACCCAGCAACTGAACTAACCAGGTTTTCATCCAAGGGATACAGGTATGCTGTTTCAAAGGGGTACATGCACCCCAATGTTTACAGCAGCGCTATCAACAATAGCCAAAGTATGGAAAGAGCCCAATGTCCACTGATGGATGAATGGATAAAGAAGATGTGATACACACACACACACACACACACACACACACACACACACACACAAATGGAGTATTACACGGCAATCAAAAAGAATGAAATCTTGCCATTTGCAACTACGTGGATGGAACTAGAGGGTATTATGCTAAGCGAAATTAGAGAAAGACAAATGTCATATGACTTCACTCATATGAGGACTTTAAGGCACAGAACAGATGAACATAAGGGAAGGGAAGCAAAAATAATATTGAAACAGGGAGGCGGACAAAACATAAGAGACTCTTAAATATGGAGAACAAAGAGGGTTGCTGGAGGGGTTGTGGGACGGGGGATGGGCTAAATGGATAAGGGTCATTAAGGAATCTACTCCTGAAATCACTGTTGCACCATATGCTGACTTGGATGTAAGTTAAAAAAATAAAAATAATAATAGTAGTAATAATAATAATAATAATAAAAAGAGTAAAAGCAGATTGGAAGACTGACAAAGGAAAGAAATTCAGGAGGGATAATCTAAGACATCTTCTAAACAACTTTAGTGTCTCTTATCCCAGCTCCCAAAGAACTTTTTCCTGCGACTTCAGTTTTATGTGATTAAACAGATGTATTTACATCTATTTCAAAGGTTAAAATCGAGAAATTCACATCAAAAAAAGTAGGAAAGAGAAAATAGTTACATATTCAAAATGAGGCTATTAACTACGAAAGTAGTTACTTACCAATTTCACTACCAACAAGTAGAGAAAGAGTCATGGTACTGGATGTACACACTCAGCACTTGTCCTAACTCAAAGCAAAGTCTAGGCAAAACAGAGCCTTCACAAAATCTCTGTTCCCATGTCAATTCATAAATAAGAGTATCTGCCCAATTATAAACCCCATGGCATAAAACATAAAAGACAAACTGATATATACACTTGGAAAAAGACTTAAGAGAAAAATGAAGATTTCTACTTCGATTTTGAGACTAAACCTGAACTTTGAACTTTCAGTGTTAATACTCACAGATTTCCCTTTGGGCAAGTTTCCTTCGCAGGCCTGTTTGGACAGATCCTGCCGTCCGATCAGGAGACAGACAGCTTCTGGCCAGTCTGAAGCAGGTTGTTCACGACAGTGGTAAATTGCATCTCTGATGGGAAGAGCAATTCCAAAGGGAAGAGTTTCCAAGTCTCTTAAAGTGAAACCTTGTGATGAAAGGAAAGGAGAACATTTTTCATTCAGACCTGCTATTGTCCCAATTATCCTCTGTCTGAAATTAATCAATATCTATCCTGACAAATAAAAAGAGAAATCGATTTCATTCACCTTACTACCAGACTAATGTCTTAACATCAGGGATTAGTATAAAAAGTCTCTTTAAAAGAACTAAAAACCTTCAGAAAAAGAGAAACAACCGAACAGGAAAGACAGGAAGGACAAAAAGACATTTCCCAAAAAAGAAACACAAATGGTCAATAAACATATGAAACGATGGTTTATTTCCTGAGTGATCAGGAAAGTTCAAATTAAAACCTACTAAATATATAATTTCATTCATTTGACAGACAAATATTAAAGTAAATCAACACCAAGTGTTGGCAACTATGTAGAAAAATAGTAATTCCCATCCACAGTTGGTAGTGGTACAATCACTTTGGAAAACACGCAGCATGTACACATAGGTCCACCCCTTATGGTCCATTAACAGCCATACAGAAATTTGTGTGCATGTGCACCAGGACACAAGTATTAACATACTGATTAGCAACGCTATTCACTATGACAAAAAAAGGGTAGGGAGGAAATAGCCCAACTGCTATCATCAATAGAATAAACTGGAATATATTAAAACCATAGAGTATAGAGTAGTGAAAATGAATGATCTACTGCTACATGAGTTAATACAGATGAATTGAGTGAAAAAAATAATTTATATCTACATTCATTTATATGAAGTTCAAAGACCTACAACACTAAGCAACAGATAAAGATGATAAAACTATGGGGGTGCCTGAGTGACTCAGTTGGTTAATGATCCAACTTCGGCTCAGGTCATGATCTCACAGTTTGTGAGTTCGAGCCCCATATCCTGCTCTGTGCTGACGGCTCAGAGCCTAGAGCCTGCTTCAGATTCTGTGTCTCCCTCTCTCTCTGCCCTTCCCCTGCTCATGCTCTCTCTCTCCCTCTCTCTTAAAAATAAATACACATTTAAAAAAAAAAAAAAAAGATGATAAAACTATGAAAGTAATGAGGGAACGGGGCGCCTGGTGGCTCAGTTAAGCAAACAACTGGCTTGGGTCATGATCTCGCGGTTCGTGGGTTCGAGCCCCACATCAGGCTTGTGCTGACAGCTCAGGGCCTGGGGCCTGCTTCAGTTGCTGTGTCTCCCTCTCTGCCCCTCCCTTGCTCTCTTTCTCTCTCTCTCTCTCTCTCTGAAAAATAAGCATTTAAAAAAAGAAAAAAGAAAAAAGAATGAGGGACGGTAATAAAAAACCTTGGTAGGGCCGTGGTTACCTGCAGCAGTAGGCTGTGTGAGAGGAAGATATCACACGGAATGGACATGCAAGGGCCTTCTAGTACACTAGCAATGTTCTACTTATAATGGTAGGTGACCTCTAAACATACACATTTTATGCATTCTTTTATATTATACCATACTTCATACTTAAAATTTTCAAGACCTTAGGTAAATTAAAATTTATTTTTCCTATAACAAATTTCTCAATTTTATACTATTATATATTATTTATTAATATTGGAAGTTGATTAATTATTGAGGTAAAAATGTTCCCTCCTACGAGAATAACACTTTTATTAAATATCATATGATATACAAATGGACCGAACTAACTTACCTAATATTTTTCAGCACAGGTATCTTATCTGTAATACTATACAATAATATTGTAATTTTCATGAGAGCATATTTAAAACAACAGTGAAAAACTAAGTCGTTTAGAATACTCTTTAAATAAGAACTCAGACATCCTGTAATATTCATTACACCATTATTTTATAACAGACTATAACATTGTCATTTTTTATATCTTCATATCCATAATTTAAAATTTTTAGTTCTTTATTTTCAAAAAAAAAAAAAAAGGTCTTTAGTATTTTACTCCATTTAAATCCTAAGAGCACTGGCTTTGAGAAAAGAGAACAGGGAACTCTCCTTTCCTCCCTTTCCCTCTTTCCAGCTATATCCTCATCTTGGAGCCTAAACCACTAGCCTATATTCTTCAATATAGTGTTTGTACAATTACTTTACAATTAGCCAGAAATACTTTCTGATATCTGAGTATTACAACGGCTTCAAGTCTGTACGTGTAGTGATTACAGTTCTCCATTCTAAGGCCAGTCTACATAGCTACAGCTTTACCTGGCCTAAGGTGAAGCAAATAAACATTTCTGACCCATCGAGAGAGAAAAGCTGGTATACTAGGTATTATAATACGGAAGGTATGACATGGTCAGGGAAAGGAAGTGAGGCTTGAAGTGCCATAACACTGGTCCTGCAGGATCCTTTCATAGAACGAGAGTCCCTCTCTTCTCCTGCTTCCCAGTTCTAGCTCGCTGTGAAGAAGCACGGCCTACTGAACAAGGAGGTGTCCAGGGAAAGCAGGGGGTTCTCACCAGTATCTCAAAGACACATAAAAAGTAACAGACTACCTTACCTACATCAGTCATCCAGACGACTAATCGTTCAGCTAGACTAGAAACTGATGTAGAATGCCTGAAACTAAACCTGTAAGAGAATAAAACACAAAAATATTAAAAAGAATAGTAAGATGCAATAATGTTTTATATTAATATAAAAGCATTATCTGAATAAAAATCACCTGTTTTCTTCTTGTTCTGCTTGTGACTTCTGGGGGGCTAAAAGGCAATGAAAAGGAAATTTTATTTTGATAGTTATCCTGATAAAGAGAGCATATAACAGAAGACACTTGGAAATGAAAATTCAAACAACTCCTAAAAAAAAAGTAAGCAGTCCTCTGGCAGGCTGGAAAGTATAATAATTTCCCTGAGGCCAAAATAGTCCTTTTTTGATAGCCATCTGCACACCAGGAATCTGTGTTCTCACCAGAAAATGACCGCGCTGGCACTCTGATCTTGGGTTTCATTACCTCCAGAACTGTGAGAAATAGTTTGTTGTTTAAGCCACTTAATTTATGGTACACTTAGTACAGAGGCTCACACCGACTAAAACAGAACCTGAATAGAGAAACTTATAAAAATAACTGACTTAAACTCAATTATGTCAATAATTTCATTAAATGTAAATTAATACTCTGTGGTAGGCCAAATAATAGTCCTCAGAGATGTCTATGCCTGGTTCCTGGAATCTTCGAATATGTTACCAATCTTTGCAAAGGGGATACTGAAGACAGTAAGATTAAGATTATGGACAAAAAATAAAATTAAAATAAAATAAAATACGTCCTTTTTACATACATTGAAAAAATGTAAAATTTGTTAGATCTGAAGTACTCCTGGTCTCTGAAAATTAGCTATAAACCACAGACAAGAACAGTGCAAAAGGCCACCACTAAAATGAGGCAAGACATGGCCTCTAGAACACTTAGGAAATCTTTAATTTTTTAATCTCAATTCTGATATTAACATTTGTAAAACTGTGTTTTGGGGGAAAAAAATTCATTTTGGGAAGTCTAACATTACACTGACTTACCTATAGTTATCCTGGATAAATACTGTGAAGATTCATCAGAAACAGAGCTCTCATTACCAAGTATGTAGAGTGCAATACTCTGCATAAGGAGAAAATTTACATTATTTTTCAAACGAATGATGTATAATTACACAGAGGAAAATTCATCTATTTTAGGTGTAGAGCTTTGAGTGTTGACAACATACAATAATACAATCACTACTACAATCATGATGTGGAACACTTCCATCACACCAAAAAGCTCCCTGCACCCTTTGTAATCAATCTACTCCTCCTACACCCAGCACAGGAAACAACTCCTGTTTTCTTTCCCTATGGTTTTGCCTATTCAACAATATCACATAAATGGAATCTTAGATTATATAAGCTTCTGTGTACTACTTCTTCAACTTAGCATCCCTCTGAGATTCATTCACATTACTGCGTGCGTCTGTAGTTGGTTTCTTTTTGTTGCTAAGTAGTATTCCATTACACAGATGTACCGAACTTTCTCCATTCATAAACTGACAAACACTTGGGTTGTTTCTGGTTAGGTGAACCCTAACCCACACCCTTCACTTTGGCCTTCAAAGTTCTCATTTGAGTATTTGCTACTACCAATATCTGCACCTGCACTAAGCTTTTTTTTCTTTTCAAAGAAAGCAGCACAATTCCATTAAAATTTTACTATAATGCAGGAGAATCTTAAAAACCCTATATTCTAAACCAATACAAGCACTGCAAATGACATAGTCCTGAACCTAACTGACATCATATCTCACAAAGAAAAGTTGTAATACAAGTATCTACAAGTTGACTAACATAATTTAAGTTGGAGGCTGACCAACTTGATATATTCTTATTTCTCTGGCTCCCCTTTGTGGCTAGCTACACATCAAGTCTCCCCCCATCCAGCAGAGTTGGACAGTACCAACATATTTGGTGGTTTCACTTAAATGTTTCCACATAAGCATCAAGGATGTAAAAGTTCTGGAATTAACCTGCTCTTAATATTTTAGAAGGTTTTTTTTTCACGTATGTATTTTGAGAGGAGGGGGAGGCGAGAGGGAGAGAGGGAGAGAATTCCAAATAGGCCATGCTGTCAGCATGGACTCCAATGTGGAGTTCGATCTTATGAACCATGAGATCATGACCTGAGCTGAAATCAAGAGTCAGACGCTTTATGTATTGAACCACCCTGGCGCCCCTAAACCTGCTCTTAATATTTTATAAATATATTTAATGCCACTGAATTAATTGTACACTTAAGAATAGTTAAAATATTATAAATACATATAAATACATATATAAATATGTATATTTGACTACCATTTTTTTTTTAAAAAAGCAAAATTACTCTCCTGCATGTCTGTTTCAGAGTCATGGGGGCTCTGAAGCCTTTCTCAACATGAAGAAAAGCAGGATGTGGAATAAAAGAAAAGACGAGCAGGGTACATAGACATTTATAGTGCAGTGATATCTGTGGAGGAAACAAAAGCATGAAATTCTCCAATAAGCCTGGGAAGGCCCCGTCTCTGGAAAGGTCCACAAAGGACCCAGGCTGCTCCAGCGAGAAGGGGATGGGAACGTGAAGGAACTCACCTTTACCAAAGTCCTTTGTTTGTATCTGAAGGTTTGAACTCAGACATGAACTAACTGAATAAGGGATGCTGGATGGGAGGTGGGCAGGGGAATGAGTTAAATGGGTGATGGGCATTACGGAGGGCACTTGTTACGATGAGCACTGGGTGTTGTATGTAAGTGTTAAATCATTGAATTCTACTCCTGAAACCAGTATTATACTGTATGTTAACTAGAATTTAAATAAAAACTTGAAACATACATACATGCATATAATAAAACAATTCTGAAAAAGAAGAATAATGAAAGGAGGAATCACACAAAGCAATTTTAAGACTTACTATACAGCTACGGTAACCAAGACAGTGTGGACAGAAACACAGATCAACAAACTACAACAGACAGCCCAGAAACAGACCCACAAAAATGCAGCAAACTAATTTTTGATAAAAGTGCTAAAGCAATACAGAAAGGACAGTCTTCTCAACAAATGGTGTTAAAAATAACTGGACATCCAAATGGAATAAAAACCTCAACCTAAATCTCACATCTTATTAAAAAAAATTATCAGAATGGATTCTAGATCTAAGTGTAAAGCATAAAACTATAAAACTTCTGGGAGAAATTAATTGTGAACTGAAGTTAAACAATGAAATCTTAGACACCAAAAGTACTATCCATAAAAGAAAAACTGGGTAAACTGGATGCAACAAAATTAAACATTTTGCTCTGCAAAAGAAACATTAAGAAAATGATGAGACAGGACAGCTGCAAACCAGACAACATTTACAATCCATATAGCTGACAAAACCTCCCATCTAGAACTCTCAAAACATCATTAGCCATCAGGGAAATACAAATTAAAACTACAATGAGATACTCCTACACATCTGTCAGAATGGCAAAAATTAAAAATCATGACCGGGGCGCCTGGGCAGCTCAGTCAGTTAAGCATCCAACTCTGGATTTCAACTCAGGTCATGATCTCATCGTTCGTGAGTTCGAGCCCCACATCAGCATCTGCACCGACAGTGTGGAGCCTGTTTGGGATTCCCTTTCTCTCTCTCTCTTTCTCTGCCCCTTCCCTGTTCGCATGCATGCTCACGCTCACGATTTCTCAAAAAAAAAATGCACAAACTCAAAAAAAACTAAAATAAAATAAATAAAAATCATGTAGAGAAAATGAAACCCTCACAATTGATGGTGAGAATGGAAAATGGTACAGCTGCTCTGAAAACTACTATATGATCATTGATCTCACCCCTGGGTATCTATCCTTAAGAAATGAAAATTTATGTTCACACTAAAACCTAAACATGAATGTTTACTGAAGCTGTATTCATAACTGCCAAAGACTGGAACCAACTCAAATATCTTCAACAGGTCAATGGGTAACCCATGTGAAACATTCACACAATGGACTAGTACTTAGCAATTAAATGCAATGAACTGCTGACACTGGCAACACCTTGGATGAATCTCAAAAGCATGTGGGAATTTTGCAGGGTGATGAAACTATTCTGTGTCCTAATTATGGTGGTGATTACATGAATCTATACATTTGCTGAAGTTCACAGAAATGTACACAAAATGAAAAAGTTAAATTTTTTGTGTAATTTTAAAAATTAAGTTTAAAAAAAAAAATAAACAAGTTAGGCAATACATACCAAGACTACAAGTCTACTTCTTTCACAGATTCCGGGGAGGTAAGGATAGGGCGGCATTCCTTCACCCTTCAGACAAGAACTCACCCACTGATAAATGCTTGGTGGCTCAGAAGTAAAAAATGATGGATGATGCATAAATCCTGTTTGACCTTTAGAATTAAACAAATGTTTATAAAGACACAAGACTACATGAAGACAATACCATTTTATTCTACAGGGAAACTGATCAACAGAATCTATCATTTGGAAACAATCAGAATAACGTTTTCCCATATTCTCCAAAATGCTTCATGTTTTCTGCCACAGTAAATAACGGACTATATTATAATATGTAGAATCTAAATGACTACTATATTATCCCATCCCACATTGAAATTTAACAAATCCTTGTACTCAAGGCATATAAAGAATCTAACTAAAATTTCTGCCCTAATCCTTATGGTGAGAAAACAAGAGATACCGAGGAGTCCACTCTAACAAGTGGGCCCCAATCTTGAGTCTCTATAACTCAAGGTTTAGGATAAAAGAGCGGTAATGGAAATGTTCTATACTTACACTATCCAATATGGCAGCCACTAGTCTGATGTAGCTACTGAAATGTGGCTAGCGCAACTGAGGAACTGAGTTTTCACTATGAATTAATTTAAATAACATGGTTGGTGGCTACTAATTGGACAGATCTAGGGCAAAGCCTCCTTAGCACTTAGGGATGGGTAAAATTTTTCCCACACACGAAAATTAATGTTATCTCTTACTACCAGTCAGAGATCAAACAGTACAAACTGAAACCTACTTAGTGGAAAGATACCACCTCTGACTTAAGAGACTAATGGTAAAAAATATATCTTCGGCTATTCCCCCAGAAAGATACAAGCAAAGTCACTCACTGTTTAGAAAAACTTTAATGGCACAAACACTTACCTTGATCAATTGTGCACACTTGTCCAGTAGTTCTGACAAGTGTTGGGTAATCTCTATAGTAATGATCTACATAAGGCTCCAATTTTAAATCCCTGAAATAACACCATATAAAAAAAGAAATCACAAGAAAGGTATTAAAGTATTTTCCCCCATAGAGTTAGGATTCACCAGTTCAACCTTTCAGTTTAAAAACTTATGACAAAGAAGATCATCAAATCTAGAGTCTTTTTATTCTATTTCTGGACCTGAAAGTGTCCAGTATGACATATGCAACCCAAACTCCTTTTGCTAGATACATTTTATGGGGGTAAAACTAGTTTCTCCTCTATTACTCATTAGTTTTGTAATCTTCGGCAAGTTATCTCTATGAACCTCAGTATTTTCTTCTAGAAAGTAGGGAAATTCCCACTCAGAAGTTTTAAAGATCAAATAATATATATATGTAAAAAACACCTTTTTTAAAATGTAAGACACTATAAAACATTATTTATTTCAAAAAGTCATGATTATGGTTTGGAAATCATTTCATTACAAAAAGAATTTCCCATGACAGTAATGATTTGTCATAAGAGAAAGCGATCATCAATTAAAACTGCCCCATCTCAGAAAACAATCTCGGAATCTTGAGGAAGATCAGAGAAATTAGAAAATGTACTATAATCTTAACTCAGAAGTTGACATTTCAATTAAAATTCAACTTTCTATATCACCAAGGGTTACAAAGGCTGAAACAACACCTAAATGTGACCTTTAGAATCCAGTGCCAAAAACAATCTTATCATGGATACACTACAAGAGTCTCAAAGACAGGGATGATGACAGACTGAGACAACAAAAACACAGCAAAAAGAGCCCACACCAGCAAACAACATTCATATTCTTAGAGACAATTCTGGACAAGTTTCCTTATCAAATCATAACACCTACAATTTACATATGTTAACTACGATCGTGTTAACTGTATCTCCAATTTGATTGTCGGTATTATTACAAAACAGCCAGGTGTTATTATAGAACTTCCACCACAGTGTAGCCAGTCATCTTGTCAAAACGAAGAGCGGAGCACATCACATCTGCTGTTTAACATAACTTTTGTGACCTCCCACTAATCTTAGGACAAAGACGAGGAACCCCATTAACAGCCCACAAGGTTTTTTCACAGCCAATACCTTCAAACATTTCTGTGGTCTATAGAAAAAGCTCTGGTTTCCCAAAAAGGTAGACTTCAGAAATTTATTTTCAAGGTTCCTCTATGATATTCATGGCTGAGATCATATCCTCTAAGGACCTCTTGGCATTTTCTAAGCTACAAACAATATTTACCTTGCCAACTGAACAAGAAGGCCAACAAGTGAACGGATTCCTTCTCCCATTAGAGTATTCAACTTCAGCTCCTCATAAACAAGGTGAAGAACAAAAAAAATCGCAGGTATATGAGTAAACAGAAGTGTAGAGGAATCCAGAATGAGATTCTGTGAAAAATCTTCATCCTTCATCTGTGAAACTTCCAAAGGATTCAAACATAAAGATCTATTCAAAAGATGAGACTCAACATTCTGGTGGTAGTCTGAATTCAGTAAATACTCCCAGTCCTGAGAAAAATGAAGAAGATGTTAATTTTTAAAATAACACCTCCTCGTAAGGCCATCATTAAAACAATTCAAGTTCCATTTTTACACTAAGTTGAAAAAAAACTCAGAATACTTAAAAATTAGGATCCACATCAAAATAAGCTAAGCAACTTCCAGATGCCAGTAACAGACATTAAGACAAGCCACTTCAAAACCCATTTGAAAAAATTTAGTCGTGCCCTTTGAGGAAAGGGACTATGAGGAAGAATCCCACTACTTATATAGAGACTGACAAAGATCAGGTGATTAGGTGATTTCCTATGAAGCAAAAAGTAAAGAATGAAAGGCAGGAAGTGCAGACAGGCAAGTTTAGTGACCACTACACTTATCTGTGTTTTGAGGGGAGAAGTCTACTTACATCCAGTTAGTGTATTTTTCTATGTTTATAAAATGCTGGGGCTAGCATTACAACCTAATAAACTTAATCTTATATTCAGACTGACTGTGCTACATTTTCCAAGTACTGAGTCTGTTTTGGTTTCTACTTTGATTTATTGTATTGCATTGACAGAATATAGTTTATGCTATTTTCAGGTCTTAGAATTTCCTGATGCTTTTCCAAGGCTTAATACAGTGTGTTATTCTAATTTAAAAACTCTTGAACCAGGGTACCTGGGTAGTTTAGTCATCAAGCATCTGACTTCAGCTCAAGTCATGATCTCAACAGTTCACGAGTTTAAGCCCCACATCAGGTGAGCTCAAGTCCCACTTTGGGTGAGTACAAGCCCTGCTTTGCGTAAAAGCACAAGCCCCAGATGAGCCCCACTTCCCTCTCTCTCTCTCTGCCCCTCACACACTTGTACCCTCTCTCAAAAAACAAAACTAAACGCTTGGACCAGATAGAGAAAGAACAAACCATAAAAGTAAAACATGGAGGGGCGCCTAGGTGGCTCAGTTAAGCGTCTGACTTCGGCTCAGTTCATGATCTTGCGGCTTGCGGTTCGAGCCCCACATCAGGCTCTGTGCTGACAGCTTGGAGCCTGGAGCCTGCTTTGGATTCTGCATCTCCCTCTCTCTCTCTCTGCACCCCCCCAACTCAAGCTCTTTCAAAAATAAACAAACATTAAAGAAAAAACTTTTTTTTTAAAGTAAAAAAATTGATAAAATGAGTAACTAAAATTTTTTTTAAATCTGCTCATCCAAAGACATTATTAAGCCACAAATTCAGAGAAAATATTCCCCAAACGTACACAACAAATAGCTCATATCCAGAATATATAAAGAACTTCTATAACTCAGTAAATATTTTTAAAAATCCAATTAAAAATATATAATAGATTTGAGCAGAAACTTGGCAAAGAGATGTGTTGGTCACTAATAAGCACATAAAGAAGGGGCGCCTGGGAGGCTCAGTCAGTTGAGCATCCGACTTCGGCTCAGGTCATGATTTCGCGGTCTATTGAGTTCGAGCCCCGGGTCAGGCTCTGTGCTGACAGCTCAGAGCCTGGAGCCTGCTTCAGATTCTGTGTCCCCCTCTCTCTCTGCCCCTCCCCCACTCATGCTCTGTCTCTGTCTCAGAAATAAATATTTTTTTTAAAAAATTAAAGTGTTTAACATCATTAGTCATCAAGAAAAGGCAAAAATTAAAACCTAAGAGAAACAACTTTATACACAATCAAATGGTTAAAATTAAAAAGACAACTACAAATGTTGGCCAAGATAAAGGACAAGAGGAACTCTCATATGTAGGAATGTAGGAACATAGGACAATGAATTTGGGAACCAGCAATGACCCAACAATTTCACTATGGTATTCATCCATAAAAAATGAAAATATGTGTCCACAAACACTTGTCACTGAATGCTGGTGGCAGCTTTATTCGTAATAGTCAAATCACAGAAATAGCCTAGGTACCCATCAGCAGGAGAACAGATAAACAAGCTACAGTATGTGCATGCTATTCAGCAAGAAAAAGGCACAAACTGCTGAGCTCTGCAACAACAGGAACGAATCTCAAAAACACCACGCTGAATGAAAGAAACCTTATACCAAAGATTATGTACCACATTATTTCACTTATATCAAGTTCTAGAACAGGCAAAAATAGCATATACTGGAATTCAAATCAGTGGTTGTTTCTAGAGTAAGGGAATGATTAAAAATGGCCCATGGAAACTTTATGGAATAATGGAAATGTTCTAAGTTTTGAAAGGGGAGTGGGTTACATGAGTACGCATTTGTCAAAGCTGATCAAACTGTAATAAGATCTGAGCATTTCATTTATGTAAATTATACCTCAATTAAAAAAATTTTTTTAAACCACTAAGAATACACGGAGTCTAATATGACTGAGAACCTAAATTAGAGGATTAATGAGCAGTAAAACATCTACAAATGCAAACTCAAATCATGGACCATTATGCATGCTCAGTAATTTTTAGATGATCATTAATGACGAAAGTAAATGAATAACCACAGAAAACAGAACATATCCTGCCCTTCAAAATAAATGTTATTCAGTATTAAAATAAAGCAAAAGGTGTGAGAAATGTAAATCAATAAGAATACCACTTCTGTAGACTATAGTACAAATACCCACAAATTAATTTTTATTAGCAAATAATAATAATAATGCTTACATCATCAGATCCTGTCTCAGAAGGCCTTGCTTTTTTGGGTGCAATGACTGGGGAAAGTGATCCTTCAAAGTCAAACTGAAAGATAACCCCAAAAGAGAAGCAAATTCATATAAATGTATCATTGTCAACTGGTCAACTTAAAGAATTTAGAAATCAGTTTCACCAACTATGGAAACTAATTTTGCATAATGAAAGAGAATAGATACTTGGGCTAAAGCCCTCTAACTTGCCCTCAAATCAAACCTTCCTCCCCACAGACCAAGCAATTTGTGTGTGAAAACAATCTGGACTACAGAGAACAAAAATAAGCCACGAATCAGAAGACACAGTCTAGATCCAGTTTTGAGCAAATCACAAGTCTGTGATTTCTTTGTGATTCAGTTTCTACATTAATAAAACCAAAATGATTACTACTAATCCTAGCATAACTTGTAGTCGTTTTATAAAGATGAAATGAGAAATTATAGCCAAACATGCTTTACCATGTTATAAAAACTCAATAATTATAATTACTAGTAGAATGTTATTAAATATTAAATGACATCTGATTTACCATATAGTAGACACGATAAGCGTTAGTAGTATTCCGTTTTGTTAAATAAAGTATACCTATTAGTAAATTGATCTATGTACTCTAAATATTGTATTACCAATTATGCAAAAATTACATTAGTAATAACAGAATAACTCAGGAAAAAAAAACAATTATGTATACTTACGTTTCGGGTCCATGCTAAGCGGTCTGTGTTATAACCCATCATGTTCATGAGACAAGTCACAAATAAATTCCACTCGGAGTGATAACTGGGTCCTCCTGGAGCACTGTGGACACTGTACCACTTGACAAGCATCTGAACAGCTATTTCTTTTGGCAGGATGAACTTAATTGCTTGCAAACATGTTTGCACTATTAAAAGTAAAGAATAATTTTAGTATGCTTCCCATGCGGGCATTTCTTTTTCCCTTTGAGTAAGAAAGTTTTCTAACTACTTCTGTGTAAGGGCCAATTACTCTGAAAAGGGAACTGTCACTAAAGACCAAGAGGGAGCAAACATTACCTTGCCGATCATCTGAAATTTAATTTTTTATAATTTTTTTTTTAACATTTATTTATTTTTGAGACAGAGACAGAGCATGAACAGGGGAGGGGCAGAGAGAGAAGGAGACCCAGAATCTGAAACGGGCTCCAGGCTCCGAGCTGTCAGCACAGAGCCCGACGCAGGGCTCGAACTCACGGACCGCGAGATCGTGACCTGGCTGAAGTCGGACGCTTAACCGACTGAGCCACCCAGGCGCCCCCTGAAATTTAAAACAACTACTAAATTCAACAGGACTTCCAAGAGGTCTCAGGGCACCTTTCCGCTTGCTAATTGTGGACCAGAAATAGAAAACCAACAGTCCAGCTTACCTGAGACAAACTGATTTATATTCACTGCCCGGGCAATTATTAATAGCTCCCCATTTTGATCTCAAAAGATTCCAGTTTGGGGCACCTTGGTGGGTCAATCAGTTAAGCGTCCCAAATTTTGCCCAGGTCATGATCTTAGGGTTCATGAGTTCGAGCCCTGCATCAAGCTCTTGGCTGTCAGCACAGTGCTATCTTTGGATCCTCAATCTCCCCCTCTCTGCCCCTCCCCCACTCATGCTCACTCGTGCTGTCTCTCTCTCTCTCAAAAATAATACATAAATTTTTCTAAAAATATATTCTAGTTTGGACAATAAAGATCATTCTATCAAAAACACAATTTCTACATGAATAAGTTCATATAAAATACTGCTTAAATACTTCAATAAATATGTAATATTCAATATATGCCACCTCAAATAGCAATGCTTACCTACCGTTAAAGTGTTCTGCATGAGTTAACATTCCTGTTAACCAAAACTTTGTAACTTTTAATTATTTCTGACACCATTCAATTTATAAACATTCTACATGTTTTTGTCTTAAATAGATCAGTTAATACTACATAATTTCTACCTTTCTTACGGACTCCACACCATTGGATAAATATCAGTTACAGTGCTCTGCCGTCCTACTACTGCTGTGAAGAGACCTGGGTCTGCTCTTCGTACCAAGTGCCCCCAAACTACAATGTTTTTGCATTCTCACATCAAAAGAGGACCGTTTTCTTCCTTTCCCATTGTCACCAGGCCCATCCTCAACAGCATATCCTTTTCCTCATCAATTTACTATGTGTGTATACATACAGCAAAAATTAGAGTCAAATAGAATAAATGTTAGAAAACCAAATAACCACGTTTGTCATGGTTGAATCCAAAGTAAGTGTAAACCAGACACTGCCTGAGGAGCTGAGGACACTTAAAAGTATAGAAACTTATTGACTTCTGCTTGGCTGTAAGAGTAAGATTTTACTCTGTTTTCATTTATTTTATTTAATCTGTTATTTGTTTTTATATACTTTGTTTAGGCTTATACTTCCAAGGCACATAACCTTGAAATTACTGGCTAAATACCTGTTAGAAAAGCAAGGTATCTCTACACCTATTCGTAGTATCATTTTACCACACCAATGACAGATATTTCCTAAAATGAAAAAGTCATTCTAACCTACTTACCAAATTCCAGAAATCACACACAATCTGCTAATGCTTTGCTTTGGCACTTAGGTTTTGAAACCAATAGATGTTGTGAATTTTCTTATACATTCTTTTCTTAACTTACAATTATTGACAAATCCTTTCAATCCTGAGGTTTTCTTTACTATTCTATCTTCAGAAATATTCTCCACCTAGTATTTTCCAGATTGTATTTCAGTAATAATTTAAGCAGACTCCAATTTTATTAAAATATGTCTGACTGTATTTTGACAATATTAAGTCTTATTCAATTAAGGCAATTACGTTAATTTCTCAATATATGTAACAACTGAGAGATTTATTTTATGATTAAAAGCCATCACATAGGACAAAAACTATTTTAGTTGTTTAGGTTTCCCTGTTTCTCAGATTTTCTTGCAAGAGGCACGTCCATATATTATAATCTCACCGCATGGCATTCTTCCACCTAAAAATCTCAAGAGAAAAAGAACCAGTGTACCCCACACAGAGTGGACACTGAAAAATGCTCCCCAGCTCTTCACAGCTTCTCTGCAAAGTGAAAAATTCAATCCCATAATTTCAAAAACAGCAAAATTTTTTAAATCCCAATTACTATTATAAATCAGCAAATACTACAAATCTCACCAAACTGAGAATACATGGAAGTGAGGTCTGACCTCAAACATACCTAATTCAGAGGTGGCAATTTCAGGAATAGTAATCCTAACCATGGAGCCGTTACTCAATTCCTAAGGGGAAAAATGGAAATAAACAGGAGCAAGTAAATAGAATTTGTGCATTCTAAGTCTTTGAATGTCTTAAAAATGCTATGCTTTGTAAGACTGTTTGCCTATCAAAACAAAATTCAAAGAATAAATGAAAAACAAATATTTTTCGAAAAAAAAGAAAAAAAAAAGAAAAACAAATATTTTTCAAACAGAACTGAATACTTCCAAATTTCAGAAACTATAAATGTGCTTATTTAAAAAATATTTCCAGGGGCGCCTGGGTGGCGCAGTCGGTTAAGCGTCCGACTTCAGCCAGGTCACGATCTCGCGCTCCATGAGTTTGAGCCCCGTGTCGGGCTCTGGGCTGATGGCTCAGAGCCTGGAGCCTGTTTCCGATTCTGTGTCTCCCTCTCTCTCTGCCCCTCCCCCGTTCATGCTCTGTCTCTCTCTGTCCCAAAAATAAATAAATGTTGGAAAAAAAAAAAATTTTTATTTAAAAAAATATTTCCAGGGCGCCTGGGTGGCTCAGTTGGTTGAGCTTCTGACTTCAGCTCAGGTCACAATCTCTCAGTTCATGAGTTTGAGCCCTATTACATAGGGCTCGCTGCTGTCAGCGCAGAACCCGCTTCAGATCCTCTGTCCCCCTCTCTCTCCCTCCCCCCACCGCGCTCGCAAAAAAAAAAAAAAAAAACAAAAAAAAAAAAACTTAAAAAACATTTCCAAAAGTTTTTGTTTTAATGAGATGTCTAATTTTTATACGCTAAGAGTCACTATCACTGCAAATTAATTTTTAATGAAAAGACAAAAGTCAATAGAAAATTCAACTGTTTGAACAAGATCCATTTTCAATAATTTTTTAATAATGAAACTTTAGAAAAACTGAGAATTTAAAGTAAAAAGGTACAAAAAATAACACACTGCAAGAGATTTTAAAAATCATAAAAAATGCTTTCATTTTTCAGATAAAATTCTGCATTCTGACAAATTTGAAAGGAAAGTCGTATTTCTTTTTAATTTTTAAATATAATTTATTGTCAAATTGGCTGACATACAACACCCAGTCCTCATCCCAACAAGTGCCCTCTTCAATGCCCATCACCCATTTTCCCCTCTCCCCCACGCCCCATCCACCCTCTTTAAGAGTCTCTTGTGGTTTGCCTCGCTCCGTTTGTAACTATTTTTTTCCCCTTCCCTTCCCCCATGGACTGTTAAGTTTCTCAAGATCCACATATGAGTGAAAACATATGATATCTGTCTTTCTTTGACAGACTTATTTCACTTAGCATAATACTCTCCAGTTTGATCCACGCTGTTGCAAATGGCAGGATTTCATTCTTTCTCATTGTCAAGTAGTATTCCATTGTATATATAAACCACATCTTCTTTATCCATTCCTCAGTTGATGGACATTTAGGCTCTTTCCATGATTTGGCTATTGTTGAAAGCACTGCTATAAACATTGGGTACGTATGCCCCTTCGAAACAGCATACCTGTATCCCTTGGATAAATATCTAGTACTGCAACTGCTGGGTCGTAGGGTAGTTCTATTTTTAATTTTTTGAGGAACCTCCACACTGTTTTCCAGAGCGGATGCACCAGTTTGCATTCCCACCAAAAGTGCAAGAGGGTTCCCTTTTCTCCACAAGGGATAGTCATATTTCTTAAAGAGCTACCTAATCTTTTTAATACAAATATACTTACCAGAGTTACTCTGTTACGGACAGGGTCTCTTATAGAATGAATGTAAGTTCCAAGCTGCTGGAAAGTACAATCCTCATTATAGAGAGAGTCATGAAGTTTGGAAGAATCCCTCAGTTCTGCAACTGGGGAGAATAGAACAACCTGTAAAAAGTCATAAATACAACACATATGAAGTATTTTTGTAGGAATTAAGGATAAAGAAACCTTTTTTCACACATGGTCTACCCAACAATTTTACGTCATGATTTAAAATCATTCTGCTCTAGATACGATGAAGTGCCTCTCAGCTGGCAAAGATCCTCACCCAAAGCAACTAGAAAAAGTCAGTAAAATAGCAAAACATCTGATCAACAGGACTGGAGAGCTATGGAGACAACCCAGACCTGAGGGGCCAAGATGTAGGAGAGAAAGAAACGAGTCACAGGGAGGTAGCCCGAAATTCTTACACTGCTCTTATATATACACTGCTCTTCCCGGTCTTGGCATTTGCAGTATCTAGCGAGGATTTGGTAGGGAGTATGGATATGTTGAGTGTGCACTGAAGGGCACCGCTAAGAGGAAGAGAAGGCAGCAGCACTTGTGGCAATCTTACAGGGCTAGACACGTAGACTGTAACTTGGGAAGCCAAGACAGAGAGGACTTGAGGATCTAAGACCCCAGAGAGAAAGGAGAACAATGAGAAAGCAAAGAAACAAGACAGGTACAAAGTGTTATTTCCTCTACAGACAAATATTTGTTCTGAAAATATGAGAACATTTACTTGCTCGATTGTAGATATTCAAACAAAAAACTTAATTGATCTTAGTTACTCATTACATGCAGTCCTAACTACTGACCCTTTCTATGTCCCTATAATTCAAATTACAGGATATCTCTAAGTGAATATCTTGTCAACACTGACAGCCAATCAAGTATATTTAAAATACAAGCTTCTACTCCCACAGCTGCCACAAAAACTGAGTTCCGCTGGTCCTGAATCTAAGTCTGGTGCACAGTCAACCAGAGATGTGGAAAGCCATTGGCCAATGTGTAATACTGTGATCTTGTCACCTCATGGCTACCACAAAGACACTAACCATCACAGCTTAATGGAATTCTAAGAAAATTGGGAACAATTTTACATTATAAAAGACAAAAATTCTTCCAAATCACACAAAACTCTGACACTTCTCCTGCTCCCTTTTGAATGTTCCACAAATGTCCTGGCTTAAAGGGAAAAAGCTCCACACTACACATATTTAGAAAATAAAACCAGGACCTAAACATTAACTGACACAATTAACTGCTGGTACCACACTTCATTTTGAACTTCCCCTACACATCTGCACCCAAATGTCTCTCAAATACAGACCTCCTTTCTCCAGGCTTCTAGGTAAGCATGGGTATCCACCTAGCTTGCTCAGAGAACTCTGACCCTTGTTCCCCAGCACGTCTCCCCAGCACAGCACAAAAGCAATCTCTGACAGACTCTGCCATTTCCACTTCTCCAGCTCTCTTATGTCACTCTCCTCCTTTCCAATATGCTGCCATAACTCCAACCCTCTTCCCACCTCCTGAATGAACACAGAAAACACTCAGAATTTCACCGGTCTATCTTCAGTTCAAAGACAAACATCTAAAACACAGATCCTGGGGTGCCTGGGTGACTCAGTCGGTTAAGAGTCCAACTTCAGCACAGGTCATGATCTCACGGTTTGTGAGTTCGAGTCCCACACTGGCACTCTGCAGTCAGCACAGAGCCCGCTTTGGATCCTCTGTCCCCCTGGAACTCTCTTGCGCACACCCTCTCTCAAAAATAAACAAACATCCAATGAATTAATTAACTAAATTAAATTAAACACAGATCCTAACATTTATAATTCCATCCTCAAAACCTCAAAAAATCTTCTGGTGACAGCATTCAGAATAAAAACCTTTTCATCCTCTCTGCCTTTAAGAGCCTGTTAGTAAGAGTATAAATCAAGCTCTAACATTTACTAGCTATATGAGTTTGGACATGTAACCTTCTTATCCCTCTATGTACCCATTTGTAAAATGGGGACCAGTATCTTCCCAACAAACCCATTCTGAGGGATTAAATGAGTTTATACATAAAAAACACTTAGAACAGTGCCTAGCACATAGACTCAAAAACAAGTTATTATTACCCACTCCCTACCCTACCCCACCCAACAGGCTACTTGCATGTTTTTGTTTTTTTGTTTTTGTTTTATAAATGAACTGTTTATGGGGTGCCTGGGTGGCTCAGTCGGTTAAGTGTCTGACTTCAGCTAAGGTCATGATCTCACAATTCATGGGTTCGAGCCCCACATCAGGCTATCTGCTGTCAGCACAGAGCCTACACTTCGGCTCTTCTCTCTCTCTCTCAAAAATAAACATTAAAAAAATAATAATAATAAAATAAACTATTTTTGAGAGAGGGAGAGTGAGGGAGGGGGGGGGGGGCCCCCAGAGACAGAGGGAGACAAGGGAGCCAAAGCAAGCTCTGCACCGACAACACAGAGCCCAATGCGGCGCTCAAACTCACAAAATCAAGAGTCAGATGCTTAACCGACTGACCCACCCAGGCTACTTGTACTTTTATAAGCATTCATTCATTCCACAGACTTGAGTCTTGCATGCTACTAGATAGAAATATGAATATGAAAAAAAAAAGAAGTATGAATATGCATAAAAAATGTTCAGCACTTACCTGCCTCCACACCCATGCCTATATGATTCCTCTTTACCCCAAATACCCTTTCCATCTACAGATATCCTACTTATCCTCAAGGTCCAAACCAAGTCAGACACCCCTCTCAGATAGAAGCCTCTGGTTCTGCCACATCAACCCATCAGGATATAACTCCCTATCGGCAAACCTGCTGTGCTACTCTCTCTTCCTCATTTGTAAGTCTCAATACTCTACCTTAAATTATCATTTCTCATGCAGACAGTACGTCTGTTCCACCCAAATCAATTTATGAGGTTCCTAGATGAAAAAGAATGTATTATTTTCATCTCTGTAGTACCTTCCACATCACAAAGGAGGTCAATATGTGTATTGAACCATCTGTGTTTGAAAACATATATATTCTACAAGTATTAGCTAAACTTCCAATTCTGTCATTTTTAAAACAGAAAAAAACCATGGGAAGAACTAATATTTTTGACCAAACTTCTTTATTTTCTTTAAACATTTATTTAGTAAATAGACCTATCCTATAACCCAGCAGTAGCACTGCTAGGAATTTACCCAAGGGATACAGGAGTACTGATGCATAGGGGCACTTGTACCCCAATGTTTATAGCAGCACTTTCAACAATAGCCAAATGATGGAAAGAGCCTAAATGTCTACTACCTGATGAATGGATAAAGAAAAATTATGGTTTACATACACAATGGGATACTACGTGGCAATGAGAAAGAATGAAATATGGCCCTTTGTAGCAACATGGATGGAACTGGAGAGTGTTATGCTAAGTGAAATAAGCCATACAGAGAAAGACAGATACCATATAGTTTCACTCTTATGTGGATCCTGAGAAACTTAACAGAAACCCATGGGGGAGGGGAAGGGAAAAAAAAAGAGGTTAGAGTGGGAGAGAGCCAAAGCATAAGAGACTCTTAAAAACTGAGAACAAACTGAGGGTTGATGGGGGGTGGGAGGGAGGGGAGGGTAGGTGATGGGCACTGAAGAGGGCATCTTTTGGGATGAGCACTGGGTGTTGTATGGAAACTAATTTGACAATAAATTTCATATAATAAAAAAAATTTAAAAAAAATAAAGTTTATGAATTAAAAACCAAAAAAAAAACAAACATTTATTTAGTTTTGAGAGACAGTGAGACAGAGCATGAGTGGGGGAGGGGCAGAGACAGGAGGAGACATAAAATCTAAAGCAGGCTCCAGGCTCTGAGCTGTCAGTACAAAGCCCGACACAGGGCTCAAACTCACAGACTGTGAGATCATGACCCGAGCCAAAGTCGGACACTTAACTGAGCCACCCAGGCGCCCCTGACCAAACTTCCTTAAAACACTATTAATTTGGGGGGGGCGCCTCGACAGCTCAGTCAGTTAAACATCTGACATCAGCTCCATTCATGATCTGGTGATTCGTGAGTTTGATCCGTGCTGACAGCTCAGAGCCTGGAGCCTGCTTCGGACTGTGTCTCCCTCTCTCTCTCTGCTCCTCCCCCGCTCACTCCCTGTCTCTTGAAAATTAATAAAAACGTTAAAAATAAATTAAAAATAATAAAATAAAATAAAACACTATTAATTTTTGACGATACCTAGTTCGTTACTTACCTCATCCAAGGATCCAAGTAGTTTACTGAGAGGCTTAGGAGTACTGACACTGTCAAGTGGAGTGCTGGGCCGAGGCATTGTGTTAGACATTGTCAGGGAAGGAGCTGGCAGCCCCGGAATGAAAACCTTTCCCACCTGTAAGCAATGAAAAGATGTGGACAAAAATACTGGCTTTAAGGTATCATACCCTTAAATAAAGTGTTATGGCACACAAGCATATATTTCTTTTGACATACCAAATTTTACACGCCAAACATGACTAAAAAACAAAAAGAATTAAAATTTTAGTAATGTATTAGATTCCACCATCCAACTACAAATATCTTGGTATCATTTCTCTTGGTCTGATTCCTTGTCTTCATTACTGATGACTTCCTTCTGGCAGGAAGGAAGGTGAATGCTAATATAGTCACAACGTTGTACAAAATTCCATATACTATGCATTTTCCTACCATATTGGTGGTAGAGACAGCAGGGACAGAAGCTTTCAGAGACTGTAAGCAGTAATCTTGCTAACTAAATCTCCAGGCAGAGAATGGACATCAATTACTTTCAAGGGGCTAAAAAAGTGGGCTGAGTGTTGCTCCAGAAATTAAATCTAACATAATCCAAACTGTGCTCTCGAGCTCATAATGTGCCTTCCTTCATAAACTCTCAAATATTTCTTCTTCAAAAAACTTTATCTTAGCTATCCATGGGGTTCTCAGGAAAAACACAACAGAAATTCACATCCACACAGGCTGAAAATTCCCAACAAGACTCAAAGGAAATATTCAGAATTTAAGTGAAATTCTAACAATATCCATATATGTCAATATACTACTCAAAAGCTAATAAAATTATAAACATCACCCAAGCAAAATCTTCAGGATTAAAAACCAAAATGAGAGTGAGAACCAGTATATATAAAGTTTTTAAAAAGCTATGGGGTCGGGGGGCGGGGGGCACGCCTGGGTAGCTCATTCGGTTGAGCCTACAGCTCTTGATTTTGGCTCAGGTCATGATCTCGCGGTTTGTGGGTTTGAGCCCCACTTTGGGCTCCAAGCTGACAGTGCAGAGCCTGCTTGGGATTCTCACTCTCTCTCCCTCTCTGCCCCTCCCCTGCTCACACCATCTCTCTCTTAAAATAAATAAACATTTTTAAGAAAACTTTTAAAATGTTATGAGACCTCACGTTAATGAAAATACGGAGTAAGCACATTCCATGCTATTCCTCCCACTAGTTACAACAGAATCTGCACAAAACTGTTAACACAATGGAATACATTGGCTAGGAGCCAAAGAAACAGGAAAAACCTAGGATGATTCCCTAGGCATTTTTGTTTCTTTCACTCTTTCCATAAGCAGGTCTTAAGCTCTCAAGGGGCCTGCAACCCAGAAATGGCCACAGGTGCAAACCAAGAGGCCCCAGGTAAACCTTGCTCTTTTTAAACAAAGTGTCAAGAACAGTGACCAAGCAAGACAGAAACATCTTCACCATGCCTGCCCCACTCCAGGAAAACACTAGGAAAAAAAACCATTGCCCTCAGGCTCCTCCTTATCAGCAGCTGTGGTCTGGAGACTAAGAGCAGAGTTCTACTGTTCCCTCTGCAGGTGGCGTCCCTCCCCCAGCATAGGGACAGTGAGCCAAGCCTATCTTGCATGGCTGCCTGCATAACTAGGTGGTATCTCCTCCCCTCCTCATCAGGAACTGTAGGGGCAGAGACTGTGGACAGAGTGCTGCTTTCACTGCCAAGAGGCAGCCCGTCTGCACCTCCCCAAGGTGTGCAAAAGCTATGAAGGGGGAGGAGCACTGGCTTTCATCCTTATTCTACAATAATAAGGCAGCATACCTCTCCCCTTCCATCGTCCACAGAAATTGTGGGTGAGGCACTATGTTCCATCCCCACCCTGCAATAACACGGCAGTAACTCCTCTCTGTCCCAACTAGGAAGTGAGAGGAAAAATGGAAAGGAAAGAATCAGAGAAAAGGATTTCTTAAATATGTGTATGAAATCCTGTGCAGGCCTCTGAGTGAGCCATGTGTGAAACTGACCAAGAATGACACCGTAAAAGATGTGAGAACTAAACACTGATCTGTAACACTATTCAGTTCTCAGGCTGTCCTCTGGGTAGCACAGAAGTTGGTGCTAACCACAATCTCATTAAGACAACTGACAAAAGAAAAAAATACAGGCCCCAGAAATACTGCTCTCCCTGGCCCAAGAATCAGGAAAGAAGTAGCCTAACAAGATCGAAAACTTTTAGACAATAACCAACCTACTCCAGACAAACACCATGGGAAAAACTGTGCCCCACCTCTCATCCCTGTCAGCAATGGCCAAGAAGGGTACCTAGACTTCCATTCTAACCAGCTGTAACAAGGCACAAATTTGGAGACAAATTTAAAAAAAGAAGAAGAAAAAATACAAACAGAACTACGGATTCACAAGAATGTAAAGCAGCGTTCAGAACGCTCACACACCACTGGAGGGAAGGAGTAAAGGGAGACGTTATAGACCAGTACAACTGGTACAACTTAAACCTCAGATGACAATTTGGCACCACATGGCCAAGATGAATACGCATAGACTCAGAAGGTTAAGAGATGTGTGTAAGAATTTTTTTAAAGTATTAGAGGAAACAACCAAAGTAACACAAATACTAGTGCCGGTAAAATGGTAAAAGTTTTGGTAAAACCAAAGGACTACTATGTAACAGTGAATGAGTAAACAGCTACACATTGACATAGATAAACCTAAAAATTATAATAATGTTGAACAAAAGAATGAAGTCATATATGGTATGATTTCCTTTATATAAAAATTCCAATTTGGGGCGCCTGGGTGGCGCAGTCGGTTAAGCGTCCGACTTCAGCCAGGTCACGATCTCGCGGTCCGTGAGTTCGAGCCCCGCGTCAGGCTCTAGGCTGATGGCTCAGAGCCTGGAGCCTGCTTCCGATTCTGTGTCTCCCTCTCTCTCTGCCCCTCCCCCGTTCATGCTCTGTCTCTCTCTGTCCCAAAAATAAAAATAAAAACATTGAAAAAAAAAATTTTTTTAATTCCAATTTAAGGAAAACTAAACAACTTACTCCTTAGTGGCATGTAGATAATTGCAAAAAAGCTAGTAATAAAAATAAGGAACTGATTTATTACAAAAGCCTGGGAGGCAGGGAACACCCTGCAGACTATAAAGATACTGGCACCATTCTAGTTCTTAACCCGGTAGTGGTTACATGAAGGGTCACTTCATTATTCTTCAAATTATATACACGTATTTAAATTTCATAATTTAAATTTGTGAAATTTATATTATCCTGTATGTAAATGTCACAACTGTTAAAAAATATATACATGGCCAACATATTATACATTTAATGAAACTTTACAAAAACTTTGAGACTTAACAAAGCTACCCATACATCAGTTTCAAAACTACATTCTTTTTTTTTTTTAACATTTATTCATTTTTTTTCTTTCAATATATGAAATTTATTGTCAGATTGGTTTCCATACAACACCCAGTGCTCATCCCAAAAGGTGCCCTCCTCAATACCCATCACCCACCCTCCCCTCCCTCCCACCCCCCATCAACCCTTAGTTTGTTCTCAGTTTTTAAGAGTCTCTTATAACATTTATTCATTTTTGAGAGTGAGAGAGACAGAGCATGAGCAGGGGATGGGCAGAGAGAGAGGGAAACATAGAATCCGAAGCAGGCTCCAGGCTCCGAGCTGTCAGCACAGGGGCCGATGAGGGGCTCGAACTCACTGACTACAAGATCATGACCTGAGCTGAAGTCGGACGCTTAACCGAATGAGCTACCCAGGCGCCCCTCAGAACTACATCCTTTATAAAACTTCAGGTTAACTTTTTTTTTTAATAATCCATCCATACTCATTAAAGGTTCCCCATCTGTGCCAGGTTCATAGCACCAATCCATCTAATGGCAGTGAGTCCTAGGCCTCCAAACTGGAACCAACCTAAACTGGAGACCATGTTTTCAACTCTTAGAAAAATCTTCTGCCAAATCCTACAGCTAGGGGGTAACTCATATTAAATATTAAACAAATGAACATTAAAAAATAATAATCAAGGAGGTTGTTGTACAAAAGGATGAAATGCTATATTACTTACCCGAACCACTCCTGTGTACAGCACCAGGTTTCCGCTGCCTTCAAGGACCAGCATGGTATCTATCTTCTGCAAAAAAAAAAAAAAAAAAGACAAAAATTTTATTTTCCAATCTGGGCAACTATAAAACATAAAGATTTTCAACTTCTCAAGAAATGTGCCTGCATTTACCTCCACTGGAGCTGCATCCTTCGCGTGTATGTTGGTGATGGAGCCAAAGATGAGCTGAGTTTTATCATTACTCTCTTGAAACTTTACACAGCTAAATATTAAAATAAAAAGAGAAACAAACTACTGATATGTGCAACAAGCTGTACCAAGCTCAAAGGTATTCTAATGACTGGAAAAAGCCAATTTCTAATGGTTACATATTGTATGATTCCATTTATGTAACATTTTCAAATGACAAAATTATAGAGGCGGAGAACAGATTAGTGGTCACCAGGGGTCAGGGACGGGGGTGGGTGGGTATGCTGTATGGGACTATAAAAGAGCAGCATGAGGGACATCTTTGAAGTAATAAAAAAGCTCTGTATTCTCACTATGGTGTTTGCACAAACCAACATGTGGGAAAACTTCATGGAATCATACAAACACACACAAATGAGTACATGTAAAACTGACAAGGTTTACAATAAGGTCTGCAGATTGTACTAACGTCAATTTCCTTGTTTTGATATTGTACTATAGTTATAGAAGAGGTTACCTTTGGCGAATAGAGTGCAGGGTATGCAGGACCCCCCCTACTATTTTACAACTGCCTATGTTTTATAATTATTTCAAAATAAAAAGGTAAATAAGTGGACAAAAGATCTGAATACACATTTTACCTAAGAAGATAAATGAATGGCTAATAAGCACATGAGAAGATGCTCAACATCATAAGTCATTAGGGAAATACAAATTAAAAACACTCACACCCACTAGAATGGCTACAAAGAGACTGACAATATCTGATGTTGTCCACAATAAAGAGACTGGGACTCTCATAGATTGCCGGTGGGAATACAAAAGGGCACAGCCTATTTGGAAAGCAGTTTGGCGGTATCTTAAAAAGTTAACATGAATTTACTATTCAACCCAACAATTTCACTCCTTTTTCAAGAAAAAAGAAATCGTAGATGTCCACACAAAGATTTCTGCTCCAATGTTCATCAGGGCATAATTCACAATGGTCAAAAAGTGGAAACAAACCAAATGTCCATCAACCAATGAATGGATAAACATAATGTGGTGTATCTACACAAAGGACTACTACACAGCAAGAGGAATAAAGAACTCATACATGTTACAACATGGTAGATCCTAAAAATCATTATGCTAAGTGAAAGAAGTCAGCCACAAAAAAAATACATTTTGTATGATTCTATAAAATCTCCAGAAAAGGCAGATCTACTAGACAGAAAGCCTATAAAGTGGTTATTTGAGGTTGGGAGTGAGCAGACTGCAAATCAAACACAAGGGATATTTTTAAGGGGACAGAAATGTTATAAAACTGGATTACAGTGATGGCTACGTTAGCCCTGTATGTTTACTAAAAATCACTGAAGTGTACACTTAAAACATGTTAATTCTTTTGGTATGTAAAATATTTCAGTAAAGCTACTTAAGTCAAAAAAAAGAAAAGAAGAAAAAGCAGCCCTAAGTTTACTTACACAGAATCAATGGGAAATCTACGCACTTACCGTAACTGGAGCTCGGACTCCACTAAAAAGCACAAGAACTTCTGCCCACATAGGTCAGACGTAATAAACACTTTTGAGGCCTGTGAATTTTTCTCTCTGTAGCAGATATGGTAATAAAGTGACTGTCAACGCTGGTTCCAAAATATACCATGGTAACTATTAATGAAAATATTCTGCAAGAAATCTTAAAACCACTTGGGCCAAGCAGTTACAGTGAAGACCCAAAAAACACTTCTAAGATTAGAACTTCATGATCTCTAGGATTCTTTTCAGCTCATTCCACAGCTTTTTTGGGGAATAAATTATAATAAATTTAATCATTATCAGTGACCTTTTTAATTCCATATTATTAAAGTTATCTACTGCTAAGCAATGCAAACTTGAATTCCTATCCCTTGTAAGGTATAAGGGGTCAGACTTCTTATAACATGACCTCTCCTATCTATCCTTTCTTCCTCTCAGATTAGGCTCTACTTCATCCCTCTTTTTAAAACCATACCTCTAATTCCCAATGATTTCTTTCTGGAGTGGTACAGAAAACCATAATTCTGTAAAATAAGGATCTGCAATATTTTCAATTTGCCAATAGATATGTAAAGACAATGATTTTTAAATGTAGGAAATTTTTATTTGTAAGAAACAAAAACAGAGAAGCTACTTCAACATTGTATTCACAGCCTTACCTTTCTCCAGCTATACCCATTCCCTAACCCCTAAGAAAATGCATTTGCCTTCTGTTTCACAGAGAAGATGCGGCTGTAAGGCTTGAGCCCAATCTCCTGCCCTATGTATCTGATAACCATCCCCATCTTTCATCTCTACCCGCCCACCTCCCCCCAACACCCCCCCTAAAGCCTAATCTCTGCACTTGTGCTCCTTTCTGGTTCCTCATTCCATTCATCATTTCCTCTCTCCTGTATTTTTTTAATGCTTTCCCTACTTTGGGTATATTCCTTACAGCCTACTCTTTCATATTAAGATAAAAATCTTGAAACATGAGGATGGACTGAATATTAAATCATATAAAGGACTTACTGTTAATTGGCTGGGTATAAAAATGGCACTGTGGTTAGGTAAGATGTCCTTACATTTTAGGGATATGCAGAGAGATATTTAGTCATGAAGACTAATTTTCTCTAATGTAATTCAGCAACAAAATTCTCCCTTGACCCTGACACTCCCTCTTTTGCTTCCTCATCCCCAAAGGCAATCCTTAAAATAATCTGTATGTCAACATTCACTCCCCCAGTCCATATTTACTTCTTCCACTGCATTCCACTCCACAATCCCTCTCCAAGGGCTCTGGCCAAGGTCACCAGTGAACTCTCTGCCATCCAGGTACCTCCTCTCTGAGCTCATCTCTTAGTGCCACACGTCACCAGCACCTGACAATACTGGCAGCTTTCTTTCTGAAAGGCTCTCTCTTCTTATTTCCCGTGACAACTCTGCTGCTTCTCCCACCTGCGCTCTCCCACTTTGTCTCTCTGTAGCAGTTTTGTCTCTTTTCTCTTTTCACTTCCAAAAACTTAAGTTTCCAACATTTCAGTCCCTAGCCCTCTGACTCTATACCACCTGATCAACTATTTGGAAGTCTGAGACCCCTTATGAGCATATACTGAGTATTTAAACCTTCTCTTTAGGAAGAGGCCTATACACATGTGCACAGGATTACTGCATGATGCCAGCTTCCAGAACCTCTGCAACTGCAAGCTCATCCACAGGCCTCCAGGAACCCAACTTCCACACACTCGTTAACTTCCAATCCACCTCCTTGCCTCAATCATCACTTAGAAGCCAACAACTTCCTTCCACATTTATTGCTCTGCTCTTTCCCCGGAGTTTATGACCCACACATAAAGCACCTCCTTAACAGCCCTCATTAAACAGACCATCTGTAAATCTCTCTCTCTCTCTCTCAAGCCGCCCCTTTCTCAGCACTTGCCCTTCCTTCCTGCACAAGCAAAGCGACAGTATTTACACATACCACACACTCATACTTCTGAACTTCTGATCCCCCTGCCTATATGCCCTTCTTCCCTTTCCCACCTGGCAAATACCTATTCATCTTTCCAAAGCCCTACCAAAGAGTAGGCACTTGCCTCTGTGTCACCATCCTTTAGCTGTCTCTTTTTGAACAGGGACAGTGACCAATTTGCCTGTGAACCCACAGCCAGTAGCACACACACTGGAGTGGGCTGAATTAATAAATGATTAAAGAGAACATAAAACATAAAAGTCGCCCAACCGGCTGAGCCACCCAGGCGCCCCTCCTTTTAATTTTTTAATATAATCAGTTGTTAATATTTATAAAAATACAGAGATAAATGTTAAGGCTACATCAGTTTCAATAGAGGATATTAGTGATATTAAAGTGTTTATAAAAATATTCTTTTATCATTTCCTATTTCTTTCTTAGTAGTAATAATCTCTCAGATTTGAGGTGTTTGATATTTTAGAGAGATTAATGATGTTTCCCAGAGGTCTGAGTTGTGTTTCCCAAAAACAACAGCTGACACTCAACCAACATAAAGAGAAAACTTTAAAAAAAGTGCTATAAAATCCCAGGTTTCTTAATCTACAGAAACATCATTAATCTCTCTAAAACATCAAACACCTCAAATCTGAGAGATTATTACTACTAAGGAAGAAATAGGGAATGATAAAAGAATATTTTTATAAACACTTTAATATCACTAATATCCTCTATTGAAACTGATGTAGCCTTAACATTTATCTCTGTATTTTTATAAATATTAACAACTGATTATATTAAAAAATTAAAAGGAGGGGCGCCTGGGTGGCGCAGTCGGTCAAGCGTCCAACTTCAGCCAGGTCACGATCTCGCGGTCCGTGAGTTCGAGCCCCGCGTCAGGCTCTGGGCTGATGGCTCAGAGCCTGGAGCCTGCTTCCGATTCTGTGTCTCCCTCTCTCTCTGTCCCTCCCCCGTTCATGCTCTGTCTCTCTCTGTCCCAAAAATAAAAATAAAACGTTGAAAAAAAAAAATTAAAAAAAAAAAATTAAAAGGAGGGGCGCCTGGGTGGCTCAGTCGGTTGGGCGGCCGACTTCGGCTCAGGTCATGATCTCGCAGTCCGTGAGTTCGAGCCCCGCGTCGGGCTCTGTGCTGACAGCTCAGAGCCTGGAGCCTGTTTCGGATTCTGTGTCTCCCTCTCTCTGACCCTCCCCCATTCATGCTTTGTCTCTCTCTGTCTCAAAAATAAATAAACGTTAAAAAAAAAATTTTTTTTTAAAAATTAAAAGGAAACTTCAGGCAAAATACCAAGTAATTTCTAAGACTTATATCAACATTTTTCTTTGGATATAAAAATATATACTCCAAACCTTGTATTAGTAATTGTTTCTGTCCATAAATGGTCAATACAAAGTTCAGGAACAATTGGCTCTGTTTCTGGTGCAAGGAAGGAGCCATTAGAATTACTATTCGGAGAATGAGAAATACTATGTCTCTTTGGAGACTGATTATGGCTTGAAAGGTTGAACCTCTGCACCCCTGAAAAAGAGTGCACTCCTAAGGCAGGAGAATGAGCACGACTGCAAAATAAACAGAGAGAGGGCATCACAGTTAATAAGGCAGGCTGACAGAACACGGTTTCCAATCATACTTTCCAAAACTATGTACCGAGTGCATTCATGGCTTAATCCCAGTCAGAAAAACATTTTTTTAAGGGAATAATTAAATGGTTCACATTAACATATTCTAAAGATTTAAAATTCTTGTTAGAATTCATCCTTTTAAAAACTGAAGCTTGAGTTCGTTTTCTTAGAAAATGAACTGTTTATATTATTCAAAAAAGGTCCAAACTACATTCCTATATATTCAGACATGTACATACCAACAAAACTATGCCCCTCTATTACCAGATAGATATTAACAAAAACAAAAATGCTAATGCAAATTAAGACCAAAATAATACATACATATATTTATTTGCAACTAATATTCATCAAATTGCTGTCACTCAGTGGAAGAAATGAGGCAACCAATCTGATGACAATAGGCAGCTTCTAAATAGGACTTATTTTATAAAACTGCCAGGAGACCTAGATGTCTTAGCAAAAGTAAAATAACTGGGATAATAGCTATTTTCCCTAAAAAATACCCCAAGAGTTGTCAACAGAAATTTTAAATCCTTCAAAACATTAAGAGAAAGTTTGAGAAGAAAGTATCTCTTTCTTGGGATATCTTGTTTAAAACAAGGACACACTTCCACACTTAATTCCCACCTTAGAGCTGCCATGTTGGAAATAGAAGGTGAACGAGAGTGGAGACTGGGTGAGGAGGTCGAGCGACTCTGACTGTGAATGGAGGAGTAATTCTGGAAAGGTGAAGCCACGGGGGAATCTCCTTTGGAGAGGCTTCTGAGGTGTGCTGTGAGGGAGCTACTAGTGGCCACATTCTGTGGGGTTCCCCCCTGTTCAGAGAACTTTAAGACAACATTCTCTTCCTTAAGTCAAAATGATGAGAAGGGGGGAAAAAAAAGGCAATAATTAGATCAAAAGGGTTATTTCCTGGTGAGAATTCAGGGTAGAAGCCAGTTATTAAAGACACAGTATTTTTTTTTCCTAAGAAGCTCAGTCCATTTCACAAATGATTCTTCCAAATACATGTGAAAGTTCTCAGTGTTAAAATCCTTTCATAGTAACAAGTGACTTGCCTCTATCCTTACCTCTGTTTTGACTCTCCGGAGAGCCCACACAGAATGCAAACTTTGAACAGTGTCATAGGTCATTATAATGGAAGGGTCAGTGTTGAGAAAAACAATTTTCATTGCATGATCTACAACATATTGCACTCTTGATGAACCAAAAAGACCTTAAAGATAAAACAGAAATGACCAATGAATTTCATAAGACAGTTCTTTATGAAGAAACTTCATGCAACTCCTAAAGAGAAACCAAGCCAATTAAGACACAAAACCCGTGATTATAATTATATGTATTTTACATATAATATATATTTGTATGCATTTATTACATATAATTATGTATTTTGTATATAATTATATACAATTATATAACCACCCTGAATTTTTAATAAATTTACTTTGGGTATCAACTCCCTCAAAATATATTAAAGATAAGAGTGTTACCAGTTTCAATTCCACATACATGCAATCCAATGATGAAAATCTGTGCCTACTCACCATTAAATCAGCCACATGTAGAAGGTCTGTGACTACTCAACAGCTGACTGATTTGAAAATTGCAATCAAATATTCTGCCAAGTTTCACTGCTTTACTGTTCTTCTTCTGTATGAAATCTGTCCTTTATAATAACTATTCTAACAGAGTTGAACAGTACACTACTATTTACTGAGTATATATGCAAAATATATATATATATATATACACACACACACAGAGTATATATGCAAAATAAGTTTTTCCTAGTGAGTTTAGCTTTTACTTCTATAGTAGCCTGAATTGATTTCTATAACCTTATTAGCCAGCTTCCTCAACGATTCCCTCAGTTAAAATATTTTTTAAGTTTTAAATAATTATTTTATAAAAATAAGAAGTATTTCATAAAGAAATGAATAAAACCACTCATAATTTCACCATCTCAAAATATCTACTATTAACATATTAGGGAGTATTCCTCCTAGTGTTTTCTCCTATATATGTAACAACTTTTTATGCTTTTACAAAATTAGAATCATACTGTATTCAGTTTTATATTCTATTTAACATTATGAGTAAGCAATTCCTGAAATCATTAAATATTATTCAAAAATATGATCAATAATGGCTTCACACCATTCAGTCACAGACTCTAACATATTTATTTAGGTTGTAACTGTTACCAATATAATATAGAATTACTAACACGCTTTTCTCTAAAAAAAAAAAAAACCAAAAAACAGAGAATAAATAGCTTAGGCTTTGTGGACCCATGCTGATTTCTGCATGTTTTCTTCTACAACCCTTTAAAAACATAAAAACTTTAAAAACATAAGCCTTACAAAAACAAGCTACTGGCTGGATTTAGCCCATGCGCTGTAGTCTGCCAAGCCCTGATACAAAAGATTAAAACTTCAATGAAATTTCATATTGTGTGCTTTGGATAAAGTCCCAAATTGGTCAAAAAATATAAACATTTTGGGGTGCCTCAGTGGCTCAGTCAATTAAGCACTGACTTCAGCTCAGGTCATGATCTCACGGCTCGTGAGTTCGAGGCCCATGTCAGGCTCCGTGCTGACAGCTCAGAGCCTGGAGCCTCCTTCAGATTCTGTGCCTTCCTCTCTCTCTGCCCCTCCCCTGCTTGTGCTCTGTCTCTCTGTCTCTCGAAAATAAATGAAAAACGTTTAAAAAAAATTTTTTTTTAATATACATATATAAACATTTTTTCAGTTTTCAAGTCCTCATTATTTACAATTATTTATCACATTTGGTCACATTTAAATTATTAAAATAAGGATCTAGAAATACCTGTAAGAAGTATTAAAAGTTCTGCATCTCAGCAAATTATTTCATTATGCACAGAGAAAGTGAATCACTAAAATTATACAGTACATACAGGCTGAAGAAACTACAATTTTTTCCTCAACAACAACAAAAAACTTAAGTTTATCAAAGTATTATTTATTTACTTATTAATTACTGAGGAACAGAGTCCAGAGCCATCTACAGGTAGGTTAGCAAGTATATCAATATTCCTGATTGATTACAGGTCCTATTTTTTTTCTTAACGTTTATTTATTTTTGAGACAGAGAGAGACAGGGCACGAATGGGGGAGGGTCAGAAAGAAAGGGAGACACAGAATCTGAAACAGGCTCCAGGCTCTGAACTGTCAGCACAGAGCCCAACACGAGGCTCAAACCCACACACATGAGATCATGACCTGTGCCAAAGTCAGACGCTTAATCAGCTGAGCCACCCAGGCGCCCCATACAGGTCCTATTTTTAATAAAAGAATAACTGTTAAAACATGGTATTCAAGAAGATCTTGCTTCAGTATAAATTTCATAATAAAAATGTTTAAACTATATTATTTCTATAAAACAAGCCCAATTTTCATATAAAGTTCCTTCAATTTCCTATCCCCCAAACTCAATAAAAAAGCTTATATGAAAGAACTTATAAAAATACACTTACTTCCAGATTTACAAACAAGTGGGGTTATTTCATCTAGTGGATGCAGCATGCTGAACATAGTGGGTAAAGGTTCTCTAGTAATAAACAGATATAAATCAATCACCAACACAAAATGATTCCATTTGTATGCAAATTTTACACTTTGCCTGCAAAAAAGTACCTTCTCCAGATTCCACAAGCAACTAGAAACCTGTCACCTCAAAAAGCAACCCTCTAAACTTTTCCCAGTATCTTCTATTTCATTCCTAGAAATCCCTCCTCTTACACATGGTAATTCTGTGCATACACACACACACACACACACTCCCTCCCTCCCTCCCTTTCTCTCTCTCTCTCTCTTTCTCTCTCTCTCTCTCTCTCATGGAAATCAGTACAGCCCAGGGAGTATCTCCAAACAGCAGTCATCACATTACAGAACAGAGTAATGAATAAGCATAAGGCAGTCTTTTTTTTTTTTTTTAACCTCTCTTAGTGGCAGTGTGTCTTTGACAACTAAGAAAGAAATTTAGTGTCTTATACCAACTTACAAAGAAGTACAAACAAAACAAAAAGGGAAGGAAAACTTCAAATAAATAAAAAGGTGGCAATGTTTTAAGGAGTGACTTTTAAGAAGAGAAAAAAAAACAGACCTCCTATCTAAACACAGCAAGATTAAAATCTTTAAGCAATTTTTTAAAAACCGTCAATAAACTTTTAAAAAAGGGTGGGGGGGGGTGCCTGGGTGGCTCAGTCAGGTAAGCATCCAACTTCCGCTCAGTTCATGATCATCTCACAGTTGGTGGATTCAAGCCCCATGTCAGGCTCTGCGCTGTAAGGATTAAAGCTGTTAGCACAGAGCTTACTTCAGATCGTCTGTCCATCTCTCTCAAAAATACACATTCAAAAATACATACATACAAACATACATACAAGTGTCCACTACTTGTACCAGGCTATGACAGGTACTGTATGCTCATGCCCTTCAGTAAGCTCACAATTTATTAGGGAGACAAGGTAAAGATGCTACTAATAAGCACCTACCATTTACTGCACACCTAATATGTACTAAGTCCTATTTCAAGATTACATACATTAGCTCATTTAATCTTTGCATAAATCCTAACAGTAAATGATCGTACTTCTATAACAGGTAAGGAAACTAAAGCTAAGAAAGCTCTAATGACCTGCCCAAAGTAACACAATGAAAAAATGACAGCACTAAGAACTGAGTCTTTTTATCTATAGTATGTGGTTGTTTAATTTTACTATGAGGTGAGGTGGATGGGAGGAAGCAGAAATAATTCGGTGCCAAGTCAGAAATAGAGCTCATGGAAATTATCATCATCCCAAACTTTTAGGTGAAAAATTTTACCTCAAAACATCAAAAAAGCCTGAACAATAATATACTGAACTGAGTAAGCTGAATACCTGGGTGGACCTGGAGGTAACTCATGTGTAGAACTGCTTCGTTCAAACAACAACCCATATTTGGTGGGCCAAACATTTGCAACCTATTAGGTAAAAGGATAGGAAAAAACAGAAGTAAAAGAAACTACTCTTCATAACATGTGCTTAAGAAACTACAGAGCATTAGATTTTCTTCCAATTTAATAAAAGCTTTTCCAAACATGATCATTAACTATACATATGTGTGTATACATATATATGTGTACATACATATGTGTGTGTACACACACACACACACACACACACACACACACACATATATGTATTTTTTTTTTTTTTAAGTCCAAGACAAAATCAAATCTAAGCAAGAGCTCAATCAGAAATCCCTGCCACTGGCTAATACTAGTACCAAAATGACAATGTGATAAAATTTTAACAATAGCACTAGGTATGAAAAAGATGATGAGAAACAGGAAAAAGACTACTATTGCTTATGTGCTTTAATATTCCAAAATGATTTCTTTTTAAAATTTAAACTGAAAAAATCTCTCAGGAGAAAAAACCCATAATTAAATTTACTTCATTAAATAATTTATTTTTTGTGCAAAGGATGGAAAAATAGTATATTAAAGCTATTAAAATTTGGTTACTTTAAATTAATAAAAATAACATTCTTGATTACTACAAGATATAAGAACAGCAATACTTTTACAACCAATTAATTCAAGAATATTCTCAACAAAATACAAAAACAGTGAAACACTCAACTTACCTGGAAAGGTAAAGAAGCTATATAATCCTTTCCTTCTATGCTATGCATGTTAATACATGAGCTTTGCAATATACATATGCATTTTTCTACTTCATCACTACCTGAAAAAAAAGGGTACAACCAGATTTATTCATTAAAAACAAAAAATCCCAACAATCAGAAACTGCCAATTCCCAACAGCACAAATTCTTTAATGTACCATATAAAAATGCATAGGTTGAATCACTATTATTAGTGACTACATATTTTGAACAACAACCGCAACAAAAAAAACAAGCAGAGAAACATTTAGAGTAAGATGAAATGAAATTTCAAAAAGAAACTTACTGTAGGCCTTCTCAGATTTATCCTGTGATATGATGAAGTCACACCACAATGCCTAAAATCAAAACAAAATGCTTACCTGAGAAAACTGTATCTAAATGATAACCTATTCACTAATGGCATCTGACTAATAGCAATGACACCTACATCATACCTGTCCCTCCTCATCAGCTCAATATAATACACCACGGGAACAAAAAAGGTGATAAAATTAGACTTAATTAATGATAAATATTATAAGGAAAGACAAACTATGTTTGCAAATAAGTTTTAGGAAAAGAGAAGGGAAGATGAAAATCCAAAAACCTACTGGACAGAAGCCCTGCAGCAAAAGTCAATTCCAATAATGGCCCACCCTCTATTATAGGTGATTACATTAGTAAATCTTACTATACAAAGCTAAAAGGTTACCGTAAGAGTTCAAAATTGCCAAGTTATCTTATAATCTCCAGACTTACATAATGATCTCATCATTCTTAGACTGTCCTAGACTCACTTTAGAAAAAATCTTTAGTGGCGCCTGGGTGGCTCAGTTGGTTAAGCGTCCAACTGCAGCTCAGGTCATGATCTCATGCTTGTGGGTTCGAGCCCTGTGTCAGGCTCTGTGCCAACAGTTCAGAGCCTGGAGCCTGCTTCAGATTCTGTGTCTCCCTCTCTCCGCCCCTGCCCACTCTCACTGTCTCTCTCTCAAGAATAAATAATAAACATTAAAAAAAAAAAGAAAAAAGAAATAGAGAAAAAAAATCTTTAGAAAAATTAACATTTTCCTTAAAGGCCCCGCTTGTAAAATTCAAACTAGGAAAAGCCATTAGACTTCAACTGGCATGCTTAACAATCACTTATCGAAATTGTTTAACGGCATTTTGTATGTTTTTGTAATTGTAGTAAGATATAAATTTACCACTTTAACCATCTGTAAGTGTACAAATTCAGTGGTATTAAACACATTCACAATGTTGTACAACCTCATCACTATCTACTTCTGGAACTTTCTCATCACCCCAATCAGAAACTGTACCCATTAAACACTGACTCCCCATTTCTCCCTCCTCCCTGCCCCTAGTAACCTTTATACTACTTTCTGTCTCTATGAATTTGCCTCTTCTAAGAGCCTCATGAAACTGGAATCACACAGGATTTGTCCTTTTGTGTCTACCTTACCATACTTTCAATGTTTTGCCATGTTGTAGTATCAGAATTTCCTGCATTTTTTAAGGTTGAATAATAATCCTCTGTACGTATACAGCACACATTGCTTATCCATTCATCTGTTTTTGGACACCTGGACTGGTTCCACCTTCCGGCTACTGTGAGGGGCACTGCCATGAATATTGGTATACAAGTATTGGTCTGAGTCCCTGCTTTCAATTCTTTTTAGTTAATTTATTTATTTTTAGAGAGAGAGAGAGAGAGAGAAAATGAATATCCCAAGCAGGGTCTTCACTGTCAGCACAGAATCCGACACAGGGCTCGAACCCATGAACCACGAGATGACCTGAACCGAAATCAAGAGTCAGACAAACAACTGAGCCACCCAGGCGCCCCTCCCCTCCCGGCTTTAAACTCTTTTGAGGATATACCTACAAGTGGAATTCCTAGATCGTATGGTAATCCTATATTTACCTTTTGGAAGAACCACCAAACTGTTTTCCACAGTGGTTACTTTCCATTCCCACCAGCAATGCACAGCGTTCCAATTTTTCAACATCCTCACCAACACTTGTTATCTTTGGTGTTTTTAATAATCATCATCCCAGTAGGTGTGAAGTGGTATCTCACCATGGTTTTGATTTGCATTTGCCTGATAACCAATGATGCTGAGCGTCTTTTCATGTGCTTATTGGCCATTTGTAGATCTTTAGAGAAATGTCTACTTAAGTCCTGTGCCCATTTTTTAATTGGACTGCTTGCTCTGCTGTTGTTGAGTTGTAGGGGTTTTTAATGACATTTTAGCAAATACAAGTTCAAAGAAAAACAGGCACCAGAGCTGCACTCCAATCTGAAATCTCCAAAGTCTGCACTGTACCTCAGTCTCAACTTCCTCTTATGAAACTCTACCCTCCCAGGCTGTAAAACTAGATACTTCAGTCTCCTTTACCCCTAATATCTAAGAAGTCGCTTGCCCCCTCTCCACCTATTTCCCTCAGCCTTGTCTCTCGCCTCCATCTCCCCATTGTCTTCAGGCGCCCATCTCTTTCGCCTGAACCGCCACCAAACAGTATTCCGGGCAACAGTCTCTCCAGTCAGTCCTATATGCTCCCACCAAACTAATCACTTCTCAAAATACAAAACTGATCATGTACTTTCCATTTGCAAAGTAGGGGATAAGCTGCCTTCTGCATACAGTTTAAAATACAAATTCCTGGGGCGCCTGGGTGGCTTAGTCGGTTAAACGTCCGACTTCAGCTCAGGTCACAATCTCACAGTCCGTGAGTTCGAGCCCCGCGTTGGGCTCTGGGCTGATGGCTCAAAACCTGGAGCCTGCTTCTGATTCTGTGTCTTCCTCTCTCTCTGCCCCTCCCCCGTTCATGCTCTGTCTCTCTCTGTCTCAAAAATAAATAAACGTTAAAAAAAATAAAATAAAATACAAATTCCTTGGTTCACATACAAGTTTAAGTTCGGATCTATCCAATACCTGCCAGCATCTACCCATAGCCACACCCTGAGTACAGCCATTCTGAATTTAGACAAAGTCATGTTTTTCCACACTCTTTACACTGAACATCTGTCTCACCTAAATCTAAGTTATTAATAGTTTGCCATATCTGTTTATATACATACACTTGCGTTCACGTGGGATTGAGGGGACACTATTTGAATTACACATCATGACACTTTACCCCTAAACGCTTCATCATGCACTTCCTATAAATAAACATGGTTTCCTATATAGCCACAAAACCATTATCCTGCCTAAGAAAAAAAAATGATTTTTGAACATCACTTAATATCCATTCCATTTGCAACTTTTTCAAATTTTCAAATTTTCCCAAAACTGTCTTTTTTAGCTGATTTTCTAGAACCAGAATTCAAAGTTCACTTAACAAGTTTCAAAAAATATTGCATTTGGTGATGTCCCCTTAGTCTCCTTTTAATCTAGACAAGTCTCCACCTTCTTTTCTTTCTCCCTGACTTTCTAAAGAGACCAGAATCTAGACTGTGCCCCCAATTGTTTTCTCATGGTGTTTTTTCTTTAAATTTTCTATTATGGGAAATTTTAAACATATATCAAGTAAACAGAGTAACATAAGTCCCATCAGCCAGCTTCAGTAATTACCAACCTTTGGCCATTCTTGTTTCATCTACACCTCCAACCCACTTCTCATCTCATGATAGTTTACAAATTGATCCTCTAGTCCCCATTATTTCCTATAATTGAAAATTAGGTCTAGATATTCAAGTTAAGTATTTGAGAAGAAAAGGTAGTAGGTTGACATCACCATACCTCGTGCTGCATTACAGCTGGAGGCGCATATCACTCCTTTGTCCCACTATCATTGATGATAAACTCAATCAATCTGGTTGAGGTGGAGAATAACAGATACCACCAAAGTAGAGATACATTGTCCCTCCACATTACAAACAATCCAGAGGGCAACACTTTGGTGCCATGGTCATATCCTTTTACCCAAAAGTGTTAGTATCCATTTATGATCTTCGTCTGAATCAGTTATTACCTTGGATGCTAAAAAATGGTGATTTTCAGATGAATGGATAAAGAAAAGGTGGTGTATATATATATATACAATGGAGTATTACTTGGCAATCAAAAAGAATGATTTGCAACTACGTGGATGGAACTGGAGGGTAATATGCTAAATGAAATTAGTCAGAGAAAGACAAATATCATATGACTTCCTTCATATGAGGACTATAAGAGACAAAACAGATGAACATAAGGGAAGGGAAACAAAAATAATATAAAAACAGGGAAGGGGACAAAACAGAAGAGACTCTTAAATATGGAGAACAAACAGAGGGTTACTGGAGGGGCTGTGGGAGGGGGGATGGGCTAAATGGGTAAGGGGCATTAAGGAATCTACTCCTGAAATCATTGTTGCACTATATGCTAACTAATTTTGATGTCAATTAAAAGAAAAAAACAAAAAAAAGAGTAGACCCATGTTCCAAGTGTGATCAGGCCAGCCAATATCAATGGATTTGTTTGCTGCTTTTATGTCTGTCCAGCAAAGGCCACAGTTCATAGCAACATGCAGTCAATTAAAACTTTTTCAGAGAATTTCTATGTGAGAAACTATTAAAGGCCATCTTCTCCAATTTGAATTAATTCAATTAATTCTTTGAATTCAAAACAGGATCTCTACAGCTATAACAATCTCTGATTCAGCTTCCGGCCTTTCTATTAATCCTAACCATATCTAAGCCTTATTTCATTTGTTTTACTCTATATCCAAGTCTGTCAAACTCATTTTGAATCTTGATTCTGTCCAGGAATATATTCAGGGTTTTTTTTTCCATTTATTTCCTTCCCATATTGATAAATAAGCCTTCTCTATCTTTACGTACCTCTGAAAACCATCTTTGAGGGTAAGGCCTAGAAAACGTCTTAAGGTTGGGGTGCCTGTATGGCTCAGTTGGTTGAGCGTCCGACTTCGGCCCAGGTCATGATCTCACGGTTTGTGAGTTTGAGCCCCACGTCGGGCTCTGTGCTGACAGCTCAGAGCCTGGAGCCTGCTTCAGATTCTGTTGTCTCCCTCTCTCTCTGCCCCTCCCCCACTCATGCTCTGTCTCTCTTTCTCTGTCAAAAATAAACATTAAAAAAATTGTTTAAAAAAAAAAAAAAAAAGAAAGAAAACGTCTTAAGGCATTAAGGAATCTACTCCTGAAATCATTGTTCCACTATAGCTAACTAACTTGGATGTAAATTAAAAAACAAATTAAATAAATTCTTATTTTAAAAAAATGGTGATTTTCTAATTCTACCATTCCTTTATTCACTGGTCTACTATAAATATGGGTTTTCCTTCATTAATTGGAAATGAATTGCATGTCTTCCAAAAAGGCAGGGCAAATGTTTAATTCTTTCCTTTTAATTACCAATTTCAGAATAGAATTAGTTTTAATAGCCAACTACAATGATAAAAAACTAGGGATTTCCTTTCCCTTACTCTTTTAGTATTACTATGAGCCCAATCTTTTTTATTCGATATTCTGCAATCATAGTCATCATGTGTTAAAATATTTTTGTACCCTGAATGTCTTATAAGTTTTTACTTACAATAAGTCAAATTAATCAAGGACAATGTTTAAAGATTATCCTTAAACTGACAAAAGATAGCATAAAAAAGGTGATGATATAGAAAACAAATGAAATTTTTATTTTCCTATCATCTTTACTACACGTTAAAATATACATCCAGTTGCTGGAATCATTATGCTATGTTTTTATCATTTCTGTTAAGTTAAAAAAAAATTTTTTTTAATGTTTATTTATTTTTGAGAGACAGAGAGAGACAGCATGAGCAGGGGAGGGGCAGAGAGAGAGGGAGACATAACATGAAGCAGGCTCCAGGCTCTGGGCTGTCAGCACAGAGCCCAACACGGGGCTCGAACTCACGAACCATGAAATCATGACCTAAGCTGAAGTTGGACGCTTAACCGACTGAGCCACCCAGGCACCCCATCATTTCTGTTACATTTTAATACAAAAGTTTGTTGTATTTAAGTGTTAAATAATCAACCAAATGCTAAAATTCAAATCAACTCACCTGCTGAACAGGACTGTCAACTGTAAATGCTTTATAAACAGCTAATGCCTGGCTTTTACTTCCTTTGCTCCAGATCACCATATTTCCAGCCACGTAGAGTTCCTCATCATAATCCACTTCTTCTCCAATTTCGCTGACACCTTTCCTTAACTGCCAGCTTTCCTTAAAAATTAATACATGTAAGACAGGTTAATAAAGCACTTTCTCAATTGTATGGGACAAGACATTAAATCAAACGGTCATCCAAATATAAGTCTCTTACTCTCTCTCTGGAGTAAGACACAATCCAAACCCAGCTCTTAGAAGGTTTGATGCCACCGATTAACATAGTGGGTGTGTAAATCTTACAGGATTTTATGAACAAGAATTTACTCAAAAATTCTATTAACTGCCCTATACTAATATATTATTCTGCCAAAATGTTACACCTTATCAACAAACCTTATACCTTATCTATAGATCCAAAAATGAAACCGACATACTCGGGACACAAAAAAGGTATATTAAGCATATACAGGGGTGATGCAAGGGAGCAGTGAAGTACACGTGGGAATCACTGGTGGAATTTATACACAATGCTTATTTCCCAGTTTCACAACAACATATACACTCACCTTCCTCCCCTTGTCCTACCCATCAAAATGAATGGGAGTGAGAAAGATTTAGATTTCTAACTACATAAGCCTCCCCTCCCTGAGATTTTGTTATCCCAAAGGGATAAGAAAATGGAAGGCAGGAACGGCTGATTTTCTGACACACACTTGTATCTCACTCCCCTATTTAAGAATTACTACACTATCTATTTGTATGGCATTTGTTTCCTCCTCTAGAAACGTTCAGGTTTTGGGGTGCCTGGGTGGCTCAGTGAGTTGAGCGTCCAACCCTGGATGTCGCCTCAGGTTGTGATCCCAGGGTCATGGGATCTAGCCCCGTGTCAGGCTCCACACTGAACATGGAGCCTGCTTAAGATTCTCTCCCTCTCTCCCTCTGCCCCTCTCCCCTACTCAAGTGCACACTCTCTCGCTCACTCTCTCTCTAATTAAATTAAATTTAATTTAACTTAATTTAAAAAAAAGAAGAAACACCCAGGTCTTTTGCGGCAGGGACCATTTCTAACTCTACCATCTACTCATCAAATAACATGAAATCTGGTCTCCACATACTAAGCAAAGAGAAAGAGGTTCAAAATAGACCATAATCAAGCCTGGTGGCTCAGTCGGTTGAGCATCCAACTCTTGATTTCAGCTCAGGTCATGATCTCATGGTTTGTCAGTTCGAGGCCTGCACTGAGCATCAGGCTCCGCACAGCACAGGATTTCCACTTGGGATTCTCTTTCTCTCTCTTTCTCTCTCCCTCTCCTCTGCCACTCCCACCCCCACCCCGCTGGCAGGCACACTCTCCCAAAATAAATAAATAAACTTTATAAAAAATAAAAACAAAATAGACCATAACCATACTACTGAATTTGACTTCCATTATGAAATCATGAGTTATACATGTCTAAAGAGCTATGACACCATAATACAATAATGTAATTATTCTAGCCTTTACTGTAATTACCAAATCTGAATCTCTACCCCCCAAGAAGCATTATATTCATTCCTCAGTTGCATCTGAGTAACCTTAAATTATAAATAGATCACATCACTCTAGTTTCAAAAATATAATGGGAAACTTAATGGAACCTTCTGTTTCTCGTGGATTGTAACCTCCTGAAGGGATCCCACCAAGCCAGCAGCACCATCAGAAGACCATAACTCAGAGGCTGGCTGCAGCTGGCGAAGCTGAAGGTTCAAAGCATTAGGGTGGTGCTTGCAGTGGTCTCGACCAAAAGGAACAAATTCCTGCAAATCCCCGGCTGCAATCATTGTTGCCCTTTCTTCATAGAAGTTCGACATGGGTTCCAAATATCAACATTATTTCTGCATGAATTCAAACACATTCTGGTCAGCTTCTAGAGTCAAAACCAGAATATAAAGATCATAAAAGTAAACAAAAGAGTCATTAATCCTATCATATTATATAGATGTACGTGTAATCATAATATCAAAGGGCGTTCCAGATTCCATGAAAGGCATACCTAAAGGATCACTGGCATATTGGAATGAAACAAACAAAAACACGTTACCTCTAACTCATCAGAAGTTGAAATACGGCTTTTAGTAGACCAGTCCACAAAAGACCTAACAAACTATCAAATCAAATGTCATCAGCAGTTTTGACATGTCAATTCACTTAAACATATAACTACAACCAATTCCAATTTTTGGTGAAACCATAACCAAGGCATGAATAACCCTGGCCATGGAAAAGTCATGCTTATAGCAAATTTAAGAGTGCTAGCTTTTAATCAACACAATCTATTACAGTACAGCTCATTACTGCAAAGATGTAGATGAGCTCTAGATGGAAAAACGCTCCTTTACCTCCAAAACACTGCTACATACAGTAATTGACAACTAATAAAATTCCAATATTCTATAAGGTGGTATATCAGGTGGATGCCAGTTCTGTCTCTGAGACAACACCTACATTAGAAATAGGTTTTGCAGCATCTCATTTAAACTGCAATCCTTGAACACAGAAATCAGAACAAATGTATAGACAACCTTTAGCGTCTGAAAACCGCTACAGATAACCTTTAGCGTCTGAAAAACACTCACAATTAAGAATGCAATTAAATTTGACACAGATTTCTCATCTGAAGTTTTTTTGGCATCAGTAGTTTTCATTGCTGCACTATCTCAAAGCCTCTGTAGTTTCTATGCAGCAGAGTTGCAAAGCTATTTTGCGGTGAATCAACATTCCTTAGATAACTGTATGTCACAATCGTGGCACTTATTTCCTCCTGCTAAAATTCAGAATTGAGAACACTTGAACTTAGGACACTACTAATAACGTGCCTTACAAAACTTACAAGAAAACAACAAAACTCAGCTGGTCTTCCTATTTCCTAGTCAACAGGATGGCCAGCATTAACCTTGTGACTTTGTCCAACTTCAGTTGTGCAATTTCAAAATGTTATTCTATCAAATCTTCAAGAAAATTACATTATTACAGAATTAATTTAACAGTACAATATCTTTTTGTACGATTAGAACATCTTTAATACTTTTAAAGTACCCCAAATTTTTACGTTTACTCATTAGAGCAACAAAGAAAGCTACAAATAAAAGTACTATGTTACATTAATAAGATAAATTAAGATATGAACATTGGTTACTAGGAACAAAAACTACTCTGCCAAAGGTAACCACAAAACTGCCTTAAGAGGAGACCCAAATGCACAGGAAACGCATCTTGCGTAGTCTCCGCAAAAAGGCAACGCTTCCTCGGCCTCCTTAGGGTTAGGTGAAACCAAAAAGCTAAGCCCTCGGGCCTCAGAAAATTCTGTCCGAGAAGCAAGGAGCTGTAGAGAAGCTGAGGCCCACATGGGACACCGCGTCCAACTCAGGAAGGAAGTCAACGAGGAGTGGAGCGGGGAGGTGCACCCCGGAAAGCCCAGCCCGCAGGCTGAGGACCCCTTGGCGCAAACGGGCGCCTAGGGCCTGCCCCTGGACTCCCAGCCCTCCGGTCACCGGATGCAGGTCAACCTCGGGGCGGATGCGAGGTCGTAAGACATGTGGTGAATCACCGGACGCTGCGGGCCCGAGCCCGCACCTGTGTAACTCGGGACGCGTCAGGCGCGGCGAGCCCCGGCTGCTCCCCGGAGGCGCGGGGGCCGAGGGGGCCCGAGGGCAGCGGTGGGGTCGGTCACGGTGACTCCTCGGCCGCTGCCACTTCTCATTCCCTCTCCCTCCCCTATTCCGGAGGAAGAATGGGCAGCAGCTACGGACGCGACTGCGAACGACAAGCAGGCGTGCAGGGAAGCCACTCAGGCGAGATGTTCAAATGGACGCTTCCATCTTTGCTTTCCCGTCCTGCCTCGCGCAGGGGCGGGGCGGGGTGGGGCGTCGCGGGAGGCGCGCGGCGGGACATCGGTCCTAGCGCCTGCGCAGTTGCAGGAAGAAAGGAGTTGTGTTTTTCAACCTCTTGGGAGCGCAGCGAAGGTGTCGAAACCCTGGGCGCCTTTGCCGGAGCCTGTGCCGTGATGGGCCCCCTCCTGGCGTCCAGATCTTCTCCAGGTTATGTCATAACAAGCTTGAACTGCTCTTAACTCTGAATTAGGAAATATTCTGGCCAGTTTCACTCCAATCTCCAGACCCCCAAATGGGAGGTATTGTACTCCACGCTTGGGGCAGAAAGGGAGGGACATGCGGATTTTCTCTCTTTGCCAGTGCACTTTAACTTTTTGGGGTCTGGACCCTTTAAAAAGTTGATGAACGCTATGGAGGCCCCGACAAAAACGTAGCGTGCAATTTCTGAGCTTCACAGACACTTCTATGCGATTCATAGACCCAGATTAAGAACCCTAGTTTTTATTCCCCCCCCCCCCCCCCCGGGTGGATTCAACTGTACAATACCACACTTACAGAAACTAGAAAACTTTCTTGAGCTCTGATCTCCCATTGCATGATATCTCTAGGTTAAAAGTATTGATAGGCGTCCTATTGCCTAAAAAATAGTTCAAGTTCTTTATCCAGAAATGTAAAGTTGGCTGAAACTTTATGTACACTAGGGTTTCCCCAAACACACTTTGCACTTCGTGGTGTGGTATCTCGGCTTTTTATTGAGAATGTTAGCCTTCAGGGTTTGGCTCAAATGCCTTTTCTCAGAAGCCTTCACTCCAACAGGAAAGCGGCTACTGAGGACTGAATATTTGTCCTGCCAAAATTCGTACGTTCAAACCTAATGCCCCATGTGATGGCATTAGGAAATGAGACCTTTAGGAGGTGCCTAGATCATAAGGATGGAGCCCTCATGAATGGGATTAGTGTACTTTTTTTTAAATTTTTTTTAATGTTTATTTATTTTTGAGAGAGCGACAGAGCACAAGTAGGGGAGGGACAGAGAGAGAGGGAGACACAGAATCCAAAGCAGGCTCCAGGCTCTGAGCTGTCAGCACAGAGCCTGACGCGGGGCTCGAACTCACAAACGATGAGATCATGACCTGAGCTGGAAAAAGGCACCCCAGTGTGCTTTTTTATGCGACTTCACAGAACTCCCTGTCTCCTGCCACCCACCAAGCGAAGTCACAGTAAAAGACAGCTATCAATGGAACAGACAGCAGGTGTCACCAGACACTCAATCTACCAGTGCCCTGATCTCAGACATCCCAGACTCCAGAACTGTGAGAAATAAATGTTTGCTGTTTGTAAAGCCAGGCAGTTTATGGTATTTTGGTTATGGCAGCCCAAATGGACTCAGACAGAGACTCTCTTAGAAGTTTGAGGAGATCTGCCTTTCACTGTAGTCATTTGCTTGAAAACAAAATATCCCCAGACTTCCCTGGCCTGATACAGGGATCAGATTTTGATCAAGACAAATTGGTCAGTAGGAACGAGGCAGGAAGGAGCCACACAAATAAATTCCCTTTTCCTCTCCCTCAGATAGACGACTGTAAGGAATGGTTTCTCTGCATCACCTGTCAAGACATGTCTGTGGCTGAGTGGGCCACCTGCCAAGGAGACTACTGATGTGTAGGCAGCCCGTTGTGAAGCAACATCCATGCAGGACTTCTTAGCCTTCCCTGCTCCTTCCCTTCATTCTCTCCAGCTTGGAGGAAAGCATCAGCACTCATCACACTTGCCTCTGGCTCTATCTTTTAGGGAACACAAGCAACACAATCCATTAAAGAGTTTCTCATGCTGCTAATGATCCAATCTGTAAAGCAAGTCACTGAAAGCATTCACTCAGCTCTCCCTCCTGGGTGTTCCCTTGTTGCTCGCAAAATCTCAAGATGTTTCTCTGTGGCCTCAGCGGATGTGCTCTGTGAGGACACCAAGGTCAATGTGGACATTTCCCCTCCAGTACTCCCAAAGACCATCCTTCCTCTGGTGCACCCCTGCAGCATTCCAGTGTCCGTGACAGCATGGCTTGGACTCGTGGTCTGACAAAGTCTCCTAAGAACGGAAATCTTCTAGCTTCTGCCATTAACCTCTGCCCATAGGGGTCCAAACCACAAATCCAGGAGTTTTAGAAAATGGTCATCTGTTACCTCCATCATCCTCCCATTTTCTTCTAGCTTTTGAGGCATCCACTTGGCTCAGAACACAGAACCCTGGTGTAGACTCCTACAGGCAACCAACTCACCACACTTCTGTCATGTCCTCCAAATGAACATGGATTATCTGTAGGGCTCCTGAGATTGCATTTTGGATACAGATACAGATGTATCCAGTATTATAAAGTAGACCTCTTCTGTTGGTGTACTTACCCAGTAACTAGCAAAATTCCCCATATATTATTGGCACGCCAAAAAAATTGAATAAAATCCCCATTTCTCACTTTTAATCTATTTGTGACAAAAAAAAAAATGCAAGTCTCTGCATTAGTAGCCATTGCTACATAATAATATTACCACAAAATGTATGGGTTAAAATAACATGTATTTATTATGTCACAATTTCTATGAGTCAGGCGTCCAGGCCTAGATGGGTCTTCCACTTGGGGTCTAACAAGGCTGCAATAAAGGTGTTGCTTGGAGTATGGTCTCATCCAAGGCTCTACTGGGGAAAGCTTTGCTTCTAGGCTCACTCAGAATTCAGTTTCTTGTAGTTCTAGGACTAATGGCTTCAGCATTTTGCTGGCTGTCAGCAAGAGGCTGTCCTCAGCAACTAGAAGCCACGCACAATCCCTGTGGTGTTCCCCAATATCATCAAAGCATGCAAGCCAAGAAGGCAATAGCATTTACTAGCAAGAAGTCACAACCTTAGTCTAGTCACAAAAGTGACATCTAATCACCTTTGAGGGTTAAAAGGAATCACACTCAGGGCTGGGGAAGGATTACATAAGGAAGCAGGGATCACTGGGAGTCTTCTCAGAAGCAGCCCACTACAGTCTCCAATATCTGTCTGGTAAGTATAAGGCTTTAGACTACCCATTTTGGCGGAGAATGAAATGTATGCCAGGTTCTCCCTCTCTTCTGAGCCCTTACAGCAGCCACCTCTCTGCCCTTCCTTTCTGGGCCTGCACAGGGCCCTACATCTGCCTCTCTACCAGACCCACCCTGGGCCCTCAGCTGACTCTGTCTCACCCTGTAGTTCTCCACAACCTCATAGTCTCAGAAACCACAGAAGGACTTTGGTTAAAGCCAAGTTTTCTGGGGCGCCTGGATGGCTCAGTCGGTTAAGCGGCCAACTTCAGCTCAGGTCACGATCTCGCGGTCCGGGAGTTCGAGCCCCATGTCAGGCTCTGGGCTGATGGCTCAGAGCCTGGAGCCTGCTTCCGATTCTGTGTCTCCCTCTCTCTCTGCCCCTCCCCCGTTCATGCTCTGTGTCTCTCTGTCTCAAAAATAAATAAAACGTTAAAAAATTAAAAAAAAAAAAAGCCAAGTTTTCTGTGTTTTAACTATCGCAGAGGAGACACAGGAAAAACAAGCTGCTTCTCAAACACCTGAAATCTTACTTGATTTTTATACAGGTGAAGCAGAAGGACCCAGAAGGTCAGGGGACAGTTAACCAGTTCATTTACATGGTTAAGTGAATAACAAGAGGTGTAGTTAATGAGCTATCATGTAATATTTTCTGAATGTATTCAATTTTCCAATACATGGTTCACAAACTTGAAGATAATCCAAGCATAGGGGTTAGGATTTATATTTGAAGTAGGGTAACCAATCATCCCAATTTTCCCAGAACTGGGGTTTCCCAGGATAAAAGACTCAGTTTTAAAACCAGACAGCCCATGCCAACCGAGACTACTGGTCAACCTAATTTGAAATGACAAAAGGCAGGCTTTATACACATGTGAGTAAACCCTTACCTTCTGGGGTTTGGGGACAATTCAGGGAAATGAACCCCTCCGCACATAAAACGCAATATCTTCTCCATTTCAAACGTATGGCTAGACTGGCTGGTCCAACTTAAGTCTCACAATGTAGTACGTCCCATCTTAAAGAGAAAGTTCATATTTCTGATCTAAAATTTTTCGTTATCAAACGGAATGTTTACAGTATTTTGATTTCACATTAAATGCTATCTTTTCCAAAAATAACCCATTTTCCCCAAGAAAAACACAACAATTTTAGAGAACTGTAATTAGAGATTAAGTTGAGAGTAGGTAGGGACACTGGGGTGGCTCAGTTGATTAAGCGTCTGACATCAGCTCAGCTCATGGTCTCGTGGTTCATGGGTTCGAGCCCCATGTCAGGCTCTGCTGACAGTATCAGGCTCTGTGCTGACAGCTCAGAGCCTGCTTTAGATTCTGTGTCTCCCTCTCTCTCTTCGCCTTCTCCACTCACACTCTCTCTCTCTCTTAAAGATAAATAAACATTTAAAAAAATTGAGAGTAGGTGGCATGTGGAAACTAAATTGTAAAAGATTGGGTTAGACCATCTTTCTTTTTTTTTTCAAAGGCAATTCAGGGTAGTTTGATTAGTACATTTTATATCAAGCCCTTCCTTCCCAATTTTGATTTTAACCAGCAATACTTTACTATTTTAAGCCTCTGGGTCCTATAATTGCTAAATTAGTAGGCCACAAACCTTGAAATGATGACAGTAATAAATTTCCTCATAGTACAGTGAATATGTTATTGTGTGGTACTGAATGGGGACCTAAAATACAAATAGCACCAAGCTATCTGGGGATGGGATGACGGCCCTAGTAACGTAACAAGCAACAAGGTAGTGCTTTCTAAAATCCCTCCATGATAAAGGTATTCTTAGCCATTGTTCATGCCTAATTGATCTCACGTATGGAGAATTTACCAAGTGAGGGTGAGTAGTTGAGATTAGTAAAGAAGGAATGACGCCATATGCTGAGAATGAAGAACTACAAGGCTTGAATTCTCACTTGCCTCCTTAATAGGTTCAGGGGTAATTTTGTATAGTATTTACATTTGCACCTCTGGGAAAAAAAATATATATATATGTATATGTATGTATATGTGTACATATATACATACATATACATATATATGCTTTTCGATTTCCACAGGTAAGTGTGTGTTCTGCATCATTCTCTGTAACCTTTTTTGTCTGGTTTTTTTTTTTAATGTTTATTTTATTTTTGAGAGAGAGAGCGGGGGAAGGGGCACAGAGAAAGGGGACAGAGGATCTGAAGCAGACTCTGCTGGCAGCAGAGAGCCCCATGTGGAGCTTGGACCCATGAACCGTGAGATTATGACCCAAGCCGAAGTCAGACACTTAACCAACTGAGCCACCCAGGGGCCCCTTCTGTAGCTTTTCAAGAACGCTGAGGGGCCTGCGGTTTTATTCTATCTGCCTGCCAGTTCCATGAATGTTGGTAGAAGCCAGAAAACCACTGGGTCAGAGATGAAGGATAATTTCTTACAGCAGCAGCAGAGTATGAACATTATTGTGCCTGTGCCCTGAGCCCCAGTTTCCACCGAGTGACATGAAGAAGGCCAGATGACATCTGCATACACATTGGATTGCAGCAGAGGGAAGGCACGGTGAGGTTAGGAAAACCTTTAGTAATAGGCAGAAGAGACACGATCTCTGTCTTCAAAGGCTATAAACAAACCTGCCCTTTGCTCCAGGGACAGACACTATCTCTATCTTCCAATGTTTCCTAACAAAGGAACAAGGACAGGGTGCCCCCGTGTAAGATAAGAGGAACTGTCTCCCGGCATGGCAAAGGGTAACTCTCTCCAATATCAAAGTTTCTTCCATACCAGTAAATTGTGTACAGAATCTGGGTCACCTGGGTGGCTTAGTCAGTTAAACATCCAACTCTTGATTTTGGCTCAGCTCATGATCTCACAGTTATGGGATTAAGCCCCACATTGGGGTCTGTGCCCGGCTCTAAAAGACAATCTAATTGCACAATGGTTACATGTTAGTCACTTCTCACTGTGTAACCACATTACTACAAACCTAGTGGCAATCCACATTATTATCTCACAGTTTCTCTAGTCAGAAATCTGAGTGTGGCTTAAGTAGCTCCTCTGGTTAGGATTGCATGCAAAACCGCACTCAAGATTTGGCCAAGATTGTGGTCTCATCCCAGATTCTACTGGGAAAGGATATGCTTCCAATTTCACTCGGGTTGTTGGCAGAATTCAGTTGCTTACACTTGTAGGATTGAGATATTTGATCTCTTGCTGGCTGTGGGTTGGAGATGCCCTCAGCTCCAAGAGGCCTTACCAGATAGGGTTCCCCAACAGGGCCACTTGGTCCCTCAAAGCCAGCAAGAGAGAGAGAGCAAACAATTCCAGCAAAATGGGCACTAGAGTCTATAAGAATCACACAATTAAGTATATCCCATCACATTTGACTTACTCTGTTGGTTTGTGTCTTCAGATGTGTTTGTGGAGGGGACTGGCTGTTGGCTACTTCAGATCATTTATCTGACAGAGTGAGGAAAACTCTTTCTGAGGAGAGGACCTTTTAGTTGAGAACTCAAATGATGAGGAGTCAACAGTGCAAAGATGAGGTGTGAGGAGCATTCTGGGAAGAAGGAACAGAAAATGGAAAATGTAGCTACACCCACAGACAAAAAATTACCATGCCCTTATAACATTGTAGTTTATTTGTTTCTGTGTCTGTTTTCTCCAGGACCCAGTGAATTGTACAAATTATCTCAGAAACATTACCTATTACACAATAGACAGCAAATCTGTTTAATAAATGGATGGACTCATTCATTTAGGAATTATTTTATTATGCTTCCATGTACTTGAGAAATACAAAATGACTATGTGGGAGCACCTGGGTGGCTCAGTCAGTTAAGCGCCCGACTTCGGCTCAGGTCATGATCACACGGTTCATGGGTTCAAGCCCCACATCGGGCTCTGTGCCGACAGCTCAGAGCCTGGAGCCTGCTTCGGATTCTGTGTCTCCCTCTCTCTCTGCCCCGCCCTGCTGGCACTCTGTCTCTCTTGCAAAAATAAATAAACATTAAAAAGTTTTAGAAAAAACAAAAAACAAAATGGCTATGTGAAGGCCTGTGCCATCAGTGAACTCAGGGTTGTGGGGAGCAGAGTTACAAACAGTTGTCAATAGAAGGTGGTCAGTGCTGTTGGGGCTACTACAGCATTGGAAGAAAGAATGGAGTTTCAAGTCTAGGGGGATTTAGGGAAACTACATAAAGGCGGCGACATTGGCCCTGAGTCTTGAAGGATACCTAAATTAGTTGGGGGACATAAGTAGGAAAAAGCATTTTATTTAATTTTTTAAAAAAATTTTTAATGTTTATTTTTAAGAGACAGAGCATGAGTGGGGGAGGGGCAGAGAGAGAGGGAGACACAGAATCCGAAACAGGCTCCAGGCTCTGAGCCGTCAGCACAGAGCCCCATGCAGGGCTAGAACCCACAAACCATGAGATCATGACCTGAGCCGAAATCAGAGGCTTAACTGACTGAGCCACCCAGGCGCCCCAGGAGAAAGCATTTTAGCCAAAGGAATCAGCTTGAGCAAAGGCTTGGAGATGACAAACTGAATGGCTGGTTTGCAAAAGCCTCAAGAAGCTTAGGAGTAGAGAAAATAAAATCAGGAGTCTGTGTGGAAGGAGGAATAGCCCCAGGCTGCTCATTCAAGAAGCCTCAATATACCAGCAAAAAAATAAGGAAGCTCACTCTAAGGTATGCCCCTAGCCCAGTGGGATAATCTGGATAATGATCATAACAGACTAAAACACATCAGAGATGTAAAAATGTGTGTATTTGTAATGATGCTAAACAAACAAAACCTTCCTGGTTGACACTGGAGATTGCCTAGTCCATCAACTCACTTCTCTGAAATTTGATAAAGTGAAAGAATCCAGCATGTATCCAGTCCTTCTTCTGTGATCTCTATTTCAGAAGAATTAATGGATTGGTGAAAGAAAGTTCTTTTTATAGAAGAATCCCAGGTAATAAAGAGAATTTCTGAAAGTATTAGAAATGCACTGTTCTAAGATAAAAAAAACTTAAGAGACAAACCAAAATACAATGTGACAACTTTTCTAAAATTAATTTTATTTCTTTTTTTTAACATTTATTTATTTTTGAGAGGGTGGGGGAGGGGCAGAAAGAGAGTGGGACAGAGAATCCAAAGCGGGCTCTATGCTGACAGCAGAGATCCCAATGCGGGGCTCGAACTCACAAACCATGAGATCATGACCTGAGCCAAAGTCAGACACTTAACCGACTGAGCCACCCAGGTGCCCCGAAGACTTTTTGATCTTTTGACCCCAAAAACCAACTATTAAATGACATCTTGGATTCGACCAGGGAAATTTGAGTATGTACTGAGTATTAGATGATTTGAAAGAATTATTAACTTTATTAGATGTGATAATGGTGGTTAAGCTTAAAAAATCCTATCAGTTTAAGATGCAGATTAAGGGTAAAATAGTATGTCTGGGACTTGTTTTAAAGTACTCAAGCAAGAAGGGGGGGGGGGGGGGGTAAGATATAACAAACTAGGTAGAAAAATGGTAATAGTGGATTCTTTTTTTTTTTTTTTAATGTTTATTAATTTTTGAAGGAGAAGAGACAGAGTGCGAGCATGGAAGGGGCAGAGAGGGGGACACAGAATCCCAAGCAGGATCCAGGCTCTGAGCTGTCAGCACAAAGCCCAATGCAGGCCTCAAACTCACAAACTGTGAGATCATGACCTGAGCCAAAGTCAGACACTTAACAGACTGAGCCACCCCTGGCGCCCGATAATAGCAGATTCTTAATGATGGGCACATAAAGGTTCATTATTAAAAGTGGAATCACTCTTGCCAATGTTTAATATTTTGCATAATAAATCGTTTTAAAAAGCAAAGTAAGTAAAAAAACAAATGCTCCCTTTTCAAAGAAAACTTCTCTGTCCACCGTATCTAAACTTGGTACCCCAAGTCCTCCTCTGTGATCCAGTTTACTCCTTTTATAAAACTTTTCACAAACTTTTAAACTGTTCTTCTTAAAAATGTATTTACTTGTCTGTTAACCCCCCTCCAGAATATAAACTCCATCTTATTTAGGACAGCGGTACAGCACCTACCATTCAGCCTGGTACATAGTGGATGAGAAATATGTATTTCTTAAATGAATGAGTGAATGAATGGATGAATGAATGACTGAATGAATGAATAACAAAAGCAAATTTTGGTGAAGGTGGGAGCAATGAGCATTGTTAGAGTGTAAACATGCATGCTTCTCTGGAAGACAGAAAGGAGAGCAGACAGAAATGACTAGGCTATTTATATCACAGGGGGAAATGGAAACAACCTACATATTCAACAAGAGGGGATTTCTATGTAAAATTAACATTGAATAAGTGCCCAAAAATGGCACTTAAATACAACAAAGGATTTTTGTTTTAACCCAGAAATTTAGGAGGATTGGGTACATGGGAAAAGACAATAGCTCCAATATTTTGGAAGCTGTAAAGCAGCAGAGTGATTAAGTCATTTAAGAAAACTAAATATTAACAATGGGGGAGAGGTAAGAATTAAGCCAGATTTTATCATAAAACCTCAAAAGTCTCAGGAATTGGTGGCATCAGATACCCCTAGATGTGGGTATGAACATAGAGATGACAGAGTGAGAAGGTTGGGCTGAGGATCCATTTTTGTAGCCCTTTTCTACTCTGATTGTGGCCTTGATCATATGACTTACATTGGTCAAAGGGACAGTGGTGGTAAGAACACTTAAAAAAAAAAAAAAAAGGAAAGGAAAATCATTGAGTTGATGCATGTGTTAATTAACTTGATGGAAGAATCCTTTCACGATGTATACATACATCAGATCATCATGTTGTATACTTGAAATATATTACGTTTGTAGTTGTCAACTCTGACTCTCAATAAAGCTGGAAAAAAAAAAAAAAAGAGAGTGGGTTATAGAAGAAAGGATAAACACCGGATCCATGGGGCGTGTAGAGTTCAGAAACAGATACATACAAATAGAGGCAATTGATATTTTTAAATCAACTTTATTTTTTCGAACAGTTTAACAGAAAAATTGCAAAGCTAGTTCAGAGAGTTCCCATAGTTCCCACACAGTTTTCTCTATTAATATTTTACATTTATAAAATGTAAGGTGGGTACATTTATTAAAATTGATGAAGCAATATCAGTACTTTATTAATATAAAACCATGCCTTATTCAAATTTCAGTAGTTTTTACCTGAAGTCCTTTTTCTGTTAAAGAATCCAATTCAGGATACGCTGTGTTTCCGTAAGCTTCTTTTGTTGTTTTTAAAAACCTTGATAGTTTTGAGGAATGCTGGTCAGGTATTTTGTAGCATATTCTTTACCTGGAATTTCTCTGATGTTTTTCTCCTGATTAGACTGGGGATATGGATTTGGGGGAGGAAGCTTATAGAGATAAAGTGCCGTTTCATCCCATCATGTGTATACCAACCACATGACTTATCATTAGCTGTGTCACCTGGCTAAGGTAGTGTTTGTAACTTATCTACTTTATATACCTGAAATTACTGTTCCCCCTTTCCATATTGTACTCTTTGGAAGGAAGACAATATGTGCAGCCCTCATTTAAAGAGTGGGGCAAATTGATTTTTTTTTCAAAGTTGCAAAATAATTCAGCAGAGGAAAGATAGTCTTGTTGACAATTAGTGCTGGAAGAATTGGATATCCATATGCAAAGAAAGAAAGAAAGAAAGAAAGAAAGAAAGAAAGAAAGAAAGAAA
>NW_024412419.1:37711964-37793917 GCF_014898765.1 Herpailurus yagouaroundi
AAAGAAAGAAAGAAAGAAAGAAAGAAAGAAAGAAAGAAAGAAAGAAAGAAAGAAAAGAGAAAAGAAAAAGAAAGGGAGGTGGGGAGGGAGGGAAGAAAAAAGAAAAGAAAGAAAGAAAGAAAGAAAGAAAGAAAGAAAGAAAGAAAGAAAGAAAGAAAGAAGGAAGGAAGGAAAAGGGAGGTGGGGAGGGAGGGAAGGAGAAAGAAAAAAAAAGAGGAAGAAAGGGAGGAACTTGATCCATACCTCATACTAGTTACTCAAAATGGATCAAAGATATAAATGTAAGAGTAAAATGATAAAACATTTAGAAGAAAGCAATGTAGGTGTACATTCTTGTGACCCTGGATTTGACAATGATTTCTTAGGTATGGCCCCAAAAGCTTAAGGAATCAAAAAAAAAAAAAAGGCAAATTTGACTTCATAAAAATTTTATGATTTTGTGTTTCAAATGACACTATCAAGAAAGTGCAGAGGTGCCTGGGTGGCTCAGTCGGTTAAGCATTGGACTTCAGCTCAGGTCATGATCTCATGATTCAAGGGTTCTGGCCCCGTTTGTGGGTTTGGGCCCCGCATCAGGGTCTGTGCTGACAACTCAGAGCCGGAGCCTGCTTCAGACTCTGTGTCTCCCTCTTTGTCTGCCCCTCCCCTGCTCACACTCTGTCTCTCTCAGTCTCTCAAAAATAAATAAACGTTAAAAATTTTTTTTAAATTAAAAAAGAAAGTGCAAAGACAAGCCATAAAATGGGAGGAGATATTTGAAGTCATATATCTGTATTTATCTAGGATATGTAATGAACTCTTACAACTCAACACAAAAAGACGACCCAATTTAAAACTGGGCAAAGGATTTGAATAGACATTTCTCCAAAGAAGATAAACAAATGGGGAAAAAAAAAAAAAAAGGTGAAAAAATGATCAGTATCATTAGTTATCAGGGAAATGCAAATCAAAACCACAGTGAGATACCACTTCACACCCACTAGGATGGCCATAATCCAAAAGTTGTACAGTAACAAATGTTGATGAAAATGTGGAAATATTGGAACCCTCCCACATTGCTGGTGGGAGTGCAAAATGGTGCAGCCACTTGGTAAACCAGTTGGACAGATTCTCAAAAAATTTAAACCTAGAGCTACCATATGACCCAGCAATTGTACTTCTAGGTATATACCCAAGAGAACTGAAAGTGTATGTTTACAAAAACACTTCTATATGACCATCCGTAGCAGCATTATGCATAATAGCCAAGAAGTGGAAGTAACCCATAATGCCCTTCAACTGATGACTGGGTAAACAGAATGGGATATATGCATACAATGGAATATTATTCAGCTATAAAAGGGAATTAAGTATTGATATGTGCTACAACATGAATGAACCTTGAAACTATTATGCCTAATGAAAGAATGCAGTCACAAAAGGCCACATATTTTATAATTCCATTTATATGAAACACCCAGAATAGGCAAATCTATAGAGACAGAAGTAAATTAGTGATTGCCGGGGGGTTGGAGGTTGGGGTAGAGGGTGGGATGGGGGAACAGAAAATGACAGCTAATAGGTATGTGGTTTCTTTTTGAGGCAATGAAATGCTCTAAAATAATGGTGCTGTTGCACAAGTCTATGAATGTAGAAAAATGGCTCCCTTATATACTTTAAAAGGGTGAATCTTGGGGCGCCTGGGTGGCTCAGTCAGTTAAGCGTCCGACTTCAGCTCAGGTCACGATCTCACGGTCCGTGAGTTCGAGCCCCGCATCGGGCTCTGGGCTGATGGCTCAGAGCCTGGAGCCTGCTTCCGATTCTGTGTCTCCCTCTCTCTCTGCCCCTCCCCCGTTCATGCTCTGTCTCTCTCTGTCTCAAAAATAAATAAACGTTAAAAAAAAATTAAAAAAAAAAAAAGGAGAATCTTGGGCTATGTGAATTATATCTGAATAAAGCTGTTTTTTAAAGTTCTTAGATAAGACACCAAAACCACAATCCTTAAAAGAAAAAAAAAAAAAACAATAATGAATTGAATCTCATCAAAACTAACATTTTTTGCTCTGCTAAGGACATTGTCAAGAAAAAGAAAAGCCAAGCTGTAGACTGGAAAAAATATATATATTGCAAACCACATTACTGACCAATGGCTTTTTTTTTCTTTTTTTTCTTTTTTTTTTTAATTGACATCCAAATTAGTTAGCATATAGTGAAACAATGATTTCAGGAGTAGATTCCTTAATGCCCTTCCCCATGTAGCCCATCCCCTGTCCCACAACCCCTCCAGTAACACTCTGTTTGTTCTCCATATTTATGAGTCTCATGTTTTGCCCCCCTCCCTGTGTTTTTTTTATTATTTTTGTTTCCCTTCCCTTGTGTTCATTTGTTCTGTGTCTTAAAGTCCTCATATGAGTGAAGTCATATGATATTTGTCTTTCTCTGACTGACTAATTTCACTTAGCATAATACTCTCCAGTTCCATCCACGTTGTTGCAAATGGCAAGATTTCATTCTTTTTGATTGCTGAGTAATACTCCATTGTGTGCGTGCTTGTGTGTGTATACGATATACCAGCATATATATATATATATAATAAGTATATAATATATAAAATATATAATTATATGTATAGTATATATATATATATATATACCACATCTTCTTTATCCATTCATCCATCAATGGACATTTGGGCTCTTTCCATACTTTGGCTATTGTTGATAGTGCTGCTGTAAACATGGGGGTGCATGTGTCCCTTCGAAACAGCACACCTGTATACCGTGGATAAATGCCTAGTAGTGCCATTGCTGGGTCATAGGGTAGTTCTATTTTTAGTTTTTTGAGGAACCTCCATACTGTTTTCCAGAGTGGCTGCACCAGCTTGCATTCCCACCAGCATTGCAAAAGAGATCCTCTTTCTCCGCATCCTCACCAACATCTGTTGTTGCCTGAGTTGTTAATGTTAGCCATTCTGACAGGTGTCAGGTGGTATCTCATTGTGGTTTTGATTTGTATTTCCCAGATGATGAGTGATGCTGAGCATTTTTTCATATGTCGGTTGGCCATCTGGATGTCTTCTTTGGAGAAGTGTCTATTCATGTCTTTTGCCCATTTCTTCACTGGATTATTTGTTTTTGGGTGTTGAGTTTGTGACCAATGGCTTTTATCCAGAACATATAAAGAATTCTGAAAACTCAAAAAAAAAAAAAAAAAAGAAACCTACAGCTTTGTTCCTTGATAAAGCTCTTATCATACTTAAGTGAGATCTTCATCATGATCATGGTTACTAATTGATTTATCCAATTGTAACCTGGTGAAAAGGAAGACAGATTCATATTGAAACAATGCAAAAAATATATATGTATATGGCCATGAAAGAAAAGAACTGGGTAAAGATACTTTATATAATATTTCACCAATACTACCATTATTCTGAGTGGTTTTGTAGATAACACTAATCAATATATATCATTAATCATAACATAATCCTTACTGGGTGTTTTTCTTTACTTGTTAGCTTCTGATCTATACACTCTTTTATGGGATTGCTTATTCTGAATTCCAAGGGGTCAGTTGGAATAAGATCCCATTTAAAGGATGTCTTATTCCAGTTTGAACAAATATGGCAATAAGATTGATGGCTAGCGATAAAGAAAAAGCTTTTTAATATGCTTATTAAAAGAAGGATATTACCTATAATTAAATCTAAAGTAGGTTTTGTGGCTCCTGTGTTAAGCAGTGTACTTATGCATTTGCCTCCTTCTGGACTAAAGAGTCTGCAAACCCTACCCCAGTCCTTTAGTGCAGATTGACAACAGTCTATGTTGACAATGCCAGTCCATTCTGTATCTATGGTACAGTTCTCAACTGTGGTTCTTTTGATGTTTCTTCCAGAAGACCAATTACTCTCGGGCAAGGGGGGCTCTCAAAAGGAGCTAATAGCTGGATTAACTCCAGCTATTTTGCTATGTGCACTTAGCTGTAGCACTTGTCTAGGTAAATTGTGGCTGAGGTTAGGGGCATAGCTTTTAAGACTTAATAACACTTTATTGTTGTACATGGAGCTTTCCCCTCAAGTTAGGAGACAGAGAGATGCAGAAAGAGGAAAGAGTTATTGACAAGACATTGTAAAAGATTAGCACACTTTGCTTTGGGGAAGAAAAGACTTATTTTCTCTCGTGTCCCTTTTTCAGTTTTCATTCCTACAAAAAGAACTACCAGCTTAGATTTAACAACTTCAGCCAAGGGTCAAAAGGAAACATGGAACTCAAAAACACCAACACAGAAGCTCCAGCACACATACACACACATGCGCTCACACATGCACACATACACCATTTTTGCACTCCCAGGGCCAACCAAACACCTCAAAGAGCACAGAGAATGCAAGGAGGTAACAGAAGTACAAGTGTCCAAACAGGCAACCAAAAACTATTATCAATCAGATTTCTATTGTCTGCTACCTTGCAGATCACCAGTCATCCGTTCCCAAGGAACTACCAGAACGAGCCCCCTGTGATTTCAGTACATTGTTCAGAAAATGGAATCTCATCTACTTACCATCCCCCATCCCGCCAACAAACTACAAGAACTAGAAACTTCTTACTTCCAGAACGGCTTTGGCAAGCAAAATGGAGTCTTTTACATGCACTATCTCAATTACCCTGCAACTACAAAGGCAAAACTCTTAGACTACTAGTATTTTGTTGAAGGAGCTAAATGGAGTCGCTTACCAGCATCAGTTCAGTTTCTCATTGGACTACAAAATCTAGATCTCTATGCTTATGATATGTTCTGAAGCATGCTGAACAAACCCCTACATCCACCATCTCAATTTCTTCTAATCTTCAAGTGTCAGACACTTGTACTTCCAGAACAGTTTTCAGTGCCTCGGTGAACTCTAGTGTCTGGATATTTGCACATCCCCAGTGTTGTTCAGCATGGCCAAAGAATATCTTATCAATGTCATCTCAGGTTTCCAAAAGCTGCAAGGGCTAGACACTGGTCCTTCCAGTTTGTCATTCACCCTTTCAAATGCCAGTCACTGACATGCTCCAATACTTGAGCTTCCCAAATGGTGATTTGAGGCTTTTATTTATTTTTTTTAACATTTATTTTTATTTTTGAGACAGAGAGAGACAGAGCATGAATGGGGGAGGGTCAGAGAGAGGGAGACACAGAATCCGAAACAGGCTCCAGGCTCTGAGCGGTCAGCACAGAGCCCGACGTGGGGCTCGAACTCACGGACCGTGAGATCATGACCTGAGCTGAAGTCAGCCGCTTAACCTACTGAGCTACCCAGGCGCCCCGATTTGAGCCTTTTAAACACACAATCTGAATTTGCCTTCCCTGCCCCCACCACACAAATGCCAGCACATGCAAATACGTGAACTGGATAATTTCCAATCTGTTGTTCAGCACATGGAATGAGGCATTTTGTATGCTCCGTTATCATACCCCAGCAAATTCAAGAACTGGGCACTTGGCATTCTGTTACATGGTTCAGCTTGCTGGCTGAATGAAGTGTCATACCAGAACTCTCTCAGTCCCATAACAAATAGCAAATACCAGATAATACTACTTCCATTTCTTTCCACCGCGGCGAAAACATACACCATCCCATTTTTATAACAAATTGTAACACTTAAATACTTGCACTTCTACTCTTTCCAGGATACCCGATGGGTTCTCTTAACATGCACAACATCACTTCCCCCAACCAACTACAAAAGCCCAACAATCATTTTACACAATGTTCAGTACACTGAGGGGCATCTTTAAACAATACTATCCCGGGGCGCCTGGGTGGCGCAGTCGGTTAAGCGTCCGACTTCAGCCAGGTCACGATCTCGCGGTCCGTGAGTTTGAGCCCCGCGTCGGGCTCTGGGCTGATGGCTCGGAGCCTGGAGCCTGTTTCCGATTCTGTGTCTCCCTCTCTCTCTGCCCCTCCCCCGTTCATGCTCTGTCTCTCTCTGTCCCAAAAATAAATAAACATTGAAAAAAAAATTTAAACAATACTATCCCTTTTTTGAGCTAGACAGTTTTGCTTCCAGTAAGTTTTTGGGGCCTGGCAAATGGATTTTCTTGCAAAAGAGTCCCCAAAAACCACAAAAAGAAATGCCTTTATTTCACGATGATAATCAGTATGCTGAAGGTAAACTTCTATGTACCATTTCATTTTGCAACAACTACAAAAGCTATTGTGCTGTGAGGGTCTGGAATTAGCCTGAGCTATTTTGTTAAAGTTCCTGCATGGCACTGACTCCTGGTCAGGGCATGAAGCATACCGATTAATAATGTTCCTTTGTAATCATGGGTTTGTGGAGGTTTAAGGAGATTTGTACCAACTTGTCAGCATTGTTTATTGAAAACAGTGAGGGGGATAATTTGCACCTGGTCTCAGCAAGACCCCAGAGGTCCCTGCTATGGAGGCTGATTATGCCTCCCAATATGCCTAGGTGACCAGCAAAATTTAAAATCCCCAGCTGAGCCACTATTTTGTGCTCCCTGTCTCCAAGGTGTCCCAAGTGGTTCCTGATCCAAGAGAGAAAGTGTATCTGGCCACATGCTTTGCAGAGGGAGGACGAAGGACCCTGTACCTGGCCTCTCTGGACCCTTTACCATGAAACAACCTTTAACTGTGATGCATATTCTTACTTTATTGTTGTTCCTATATCGTGTTCTCTTTTTGTAACAAACTTTAGGATTTTGATCTGGTGAGTTTTCTTTAGCAATGGATTTCTGTGTACCTGCTACTTAGCAGTTATACAAGTACAGCGGTAGGCTTGTGTTAGAGTCAGGATTCCTAGTGAATTACCTTCCCTACAACATAGTCACCAGAGAGGTATACACCTGTTGAGCTCACTGAATGGAGACCCTTCCATGCAGCATCTATGTTGCCTAAAAAACTACAAGATGTTGTGTTTTCCTTAAGATTTGGAGTATTCTGAGTTGCCTTTTTTTTTTTTTAACTCTATTTTTGAGAGAGAGACAGAGTGTGAGCAGGGGAGGGGCAGAGAGAGAGGGAGACACAGAATCTGAAGCAGGCTCCAGGCTCCACGCTGTCAGCACAGAGCCCTACGTAGGGCTCAAACTCACGAACCGTGAGATCATGTCCTGAGCGGAAGTCAGATGCTTAACCAGCTGAGCCACCCAGGTGCCCTGAGTTGCCTGTCTTATTGGCACCATCCCAGTCCCCCTGCAAATTTCAAGAACTTGGCATTTCTATTTACAACACGTTGCTCAGCACACTGAATGGAGGACAAGAGATCAAGGGGCTTAGAATACGTAGTGTTGGAACGTCATTATGTGGTACTGAAAGCACCAAGAATTATGACAGGGATAGTGTGAAGGAGTGACTATGGAGCAAGTACCAAAATCTTCAAGGAGGGGCGCCTCGGTGGCTCAGCTGGTTAAGTGTTTGACCGGCTCAGGTCACGATGATCTCGCGGTTGATGAAAATTCAAGCCCTGCATCCGGCTCTGTACTGACAACGTAGAGCCTACTTTGGATCCTCTGTCTCCCTCTCTCACTGCCCCTCCTCTGCATTCTCTCTCTCTCTCTTTCTCAAAAATAAACATTAAAAATAAAATACAATAAAATCATCAAGGAATATGAGAGAGAGAGAGAGAGAGAGAGAGAGAGAGAGAGAGAGAGCGCCCTAGGGGTCTGTAGATACCTGCAGCAAACAGGGCTGGTAACATAACATTCAAGCCACAGACTTTAGAGGGGAGGGACAGGAAATGGTCTTAGGGCAGCAAGAAGAACCCCACCTCCGGGCTCAGGGGCATGAGGGGACGTGAGTGTGGGAGCCATGGTTCTGCAAAGGAAAACCAGGGTGCTGGGACTGGAAGAGCATGGAATGGCTGCTGGGTGAGTGAGTCCAGGCTGTAACAAGCACGAGGGGCCGTGGGATGGCTCCCTCGTGGAGGTGCTGTGCATATGTCCCAGGTGTTGGTATTACACTTGGAATGGAGCATGAGCTCAGCTGATTTCTGTGGAATAGCGAATGAATGAATGGCTCTCTGGCACTGAAAGAGGGATGAGGCCATTTCCCAGCACACCCTCATTCAGAGCATGCTGAGGCCAAGCTAGCTGTGTAAATACTTTATCGGGTGGTCTGCACTATGTAAAAGTGGACAGGGGGAGGCCTGCCCTGAATGAGGGGGCCACGTGCTAGACTGGAGGGGGGAGGGGGGAGTAAATTACAAGCCACATCTGGGGACAAGGCTGAAAGGGTAAGAGGGGGGATAGCAGAAGGACAAAGAGAAATAAGACGGCTTTCCAATGGGCTGGTTGAGAACTGAGTCTCTACACAGTTCATGCGGGGAGTTCAACTGGAAGTCCTAAACCTTCTCATTGTTATGTTGAATATGATCAATTTACCGACTGGGATCACAAGGCCACTACATTTGGGGCGCAGCCCTTCTACACTCAAGTCATTGGGGGTAGTCTTCCCCAACCCCTGAATGGATGCTACTGCAGGCCCTTGATACTCCTCCTTTTTCTTAGGGAATAAACAACAGGGTTCCTCCCTGTAACACACCAAGTCTTAGTAAATGCACAACACGTAGTGGGCATTCAAGTATGGGTTCCAGGATGGTGTTGCCCTGTTGAAGTTGCACAAACGTGTATAGGCAGAGGTCCTATAAACATGGAAATAGTTGTTTAATATGGGAGTCCGATTTTTTTCTTTTTGGCTCACATTTCCCTTCACATGTCTTGATCCTGTGAAGAACACATTACATGACAATGTCATTTAGGTGCATGGCATGTATGAAACTAATAGGATAGAAGTGATATCCCACATTTTCACCAAGTTTTCCTATTTGTGGAAGTTAAAAAACATAGCTGCAAATTCTTTGACACTTCCATTATCAGGAGTTGGGGGGGGGGAGGGTGTCTCTGGTTCTTCCCTGGGAGAGTGGGGTTGTGACTGCTTCCACGGAGAGAGTCTGGTGAAGTGGAGCTAGGTGACCTCCGAAGCTAGGTTACAAAAGGCCAGACAGCTTCTCCCTCGTTCACTAGAACGAATGCCTGCTTTTGCCAGCCCAGGTCACCATGCAAGACTTCCAACTGCACTGAAGCCACCATGGAGAAGCCTCATTAAGTGCTCTGGTCTAGCGGCCCTAATCTTCAGGTCATCCCAGGGCAAGCGCCAGCTATGTGAGGGCGCAAGCCTCTAGATCAGGGGTTGGCCACCTTTTTTCTTAAAGGGCCATATGATCTCTGTCATGCTCCTCAGCTGTGCTGTTACAGTACCAAAACAGCCATAGATAACATACACACAAATGACTGTATTCCAATAACATTTACTTGCAAAAACAGGTGATGGGCCGGGAGGCTGTTGTTTGCTGACCCCTGTTCTAGATGATTCTAATCCCCAGCCATTTGAGCCTAAGATCCCAGCAGAAATGGGAGAGCAAAGACACACTATCTCCCTTGCACTGGTCCAAATCTCTGACCCACAGATTCCATGACTCTAATACAGTGGCTTTTGTTTTATCCCCATATGTCATATGTCACACAGAAATGGATAACTGGAACAGTTCCATGCAAGGTAGAGAAAGAGATTTGAGCAAACTTGAAGGAGTAGAGTTAACCAAGAGGGTGTGAGTCTGGGGGAAGAACATTGTGCGCAGTGGGAACAGTCGGTACAATACCCCAGGGTGGCAGAGTGTCTAGGGTACGTGAGCCATAGCAAGAAAATTGTGGAACGGCCCCACTGAGGTGTCCTGCCACCTTGCACATCTCCGCATAGGCATGTAGGCAGGACTTGACTGTAGTCTTACCCAGGTCTAGACCGACTGTGTATGGTTCCTCCTGGAGCACGAGGAGGTAAGCCTGATGAGCAGCTGTTTGAAGGCAACTTCATATCCCTTTCTTGCGGGAGACTGCAGGAACGTGTTTTTCTTCCTCTTCCATAGTTGTAGTTGAACACAGAACTTTCCATCTCCTCGCCTCCATGCCGCCTCCTCCCCTGAAGGATACAACTGCAGGCTCAGTATCAGTCTGTAAAACTGCCTGGGAGTAGTTTAGAGTTGGCTGCTCAGCGAGTGACCCGCTGCTCCCTCTGGCTTGGTGTCCTCCCACGGAGCTGGGGATGCAAGGAGCTGGCATGGTGCTGATCTTGCTTTGGCTGTCAGTGTAAGTCATAACCTGTCTAAATCCATTCCATTTGGGTTGGTTCTCTCTGTACAGCCAAATCTACCCAAAGAGGCCAGCCAGCCTCAGGGTCAGGGACTACTTGACAGGAAACCAGCATAAATGGAAGCAGAGTAAGGAGATGAGGTCAGAGAGGATAGGGGACCAGGTCCCATAGGACCTTGTAGGCCTTTGGCCTTTTGCAGCAAGAAAGCAGGAAACATTGGAGAGTTTTGAGAGTTCTGAGCAGAGAAACGACAATGATCTGGCTCATGGGGTCAAAAAGGATCACTTAAAATACATTAACCCCAAAAATGTTTCCTTTAAGAAGTTATGTAAGTTACTGTTGTAATTATTAGTAAAAGTGGCTTTGATTTCTTTTATGATTAACTTTCTCGGCTGCTGCCCTCTGGGCCCCTCCACACTTCAGAGCTACGGAGCTCCCTCCCTGAGCGTTGCCTCTCTCAGACTTGTCGCGGGCGGGCGCAGCAAACAATTTCTGTCATCACCAGGAACCGCTCCCCTGGAGGCAGTGCGCTCCCCGCCGCCAAGACTGGTCTCACACCTTTGGCCAGGTACCCAGGGAGCGCTCAGTAGGGAGCGGTGCCACGATGGTCTTGGCCTCTGGGAGCGTTGCTGCCAGGGTTTTCTGTGTCTTGCACGTCTGGATTGCGGAATCGCCGCGGACCCCAAGGTGCTGTACCCTCCTTTCGGGTCTGCCTCGGGAGCCCTCCACGCGTCTCCAACTTTTTCCCTGTCTCAGTCTCCCTCCCACCCACACGTGTTGAACTCCTGGCCAGCCCAGAGGCCAGGGCTGCTCTTTACTCCACACCTCCAGCCGCCCCTCCCCTCTACTGGTTTCTAATTCCCTCCCTTTCTTGCAGTCCCCTCCCTTTCTCTCCACCCCCGTCCCCCATCCCTGGCCGCCCAGCTCGGCCCATGGCCCGCCCCTCCGCACCCGTGCTGTCCAGCTCGGTCCCCTTCCTTCCCCTCGGCGGCCCGCCTCTCTGCCCTCCTTCCCGCCCCCTCCCCACCCTAACTGGCTCGGGTCCGCTCGGACTCGGCCCCCGGCCCGCCCCTTCCAGCCCTAGGCGCCTCCTGCCCGCGGCGCGGCCCCGCCACTTCGGCGCTAGCTGCCCCGCCGCCGGGACTGGGCTGCTTAGCTGGCGTGCTCGACCGGGGACTGGGCAGGTTTGGGACGTCCATCTGTCCGTGGATCGGGAGAGAATTTCCAGACGCGCTGCCCCGGGATGGGGTGGGCCGTGCTACCGCTGCTGCCGTGGTTCTTCCTCCCCGCGCTCTGGAGCAGAGGTGAGTGCGCGGGGCCCAGAGCCAGGCGCGGGGGGCCGGGGGCTTGCGGCCGGAGCTCGGTGAAGGGGGCGCGCCGACGGGGACGCGCCCGGCTGCCGGGCAAGTTTGCAAACACCTCCGCACGCCCCAGCGGTGCCAGGGCGTGGAGCGCGGGGGTCGACACCAACTCACTGATAGAGCGCCAAGGTCGGGTCGTGGGTGCGTGTCCCGGTGGAGCCGGCTAGGGGGTGGGCGCCGAGGGGTTCCCCTATACTGCGGAGGAGGAAATGGAGCTCGGCCCGGCCCGCTGCAGGTCGCCAAGTTTTCAGCCCCCGGGAACATTGGTCGCAGATCTGGTCGGGAACGCTCTGAAAACTTTACCCTAGACACCGCTGCGTAGTTGGACCCCTGCTCTGTCAGTAGTCCTGGGAGCCGCGGGCCCCATCTCCCAAGGGACCGGTGCCGGGGACGAGCCGCCTGGGGAGTTGGAGTCACATTCTTGGTGCTGCGATCGACCCGGGACGGGAGTCCGCCAGGGAGGGACTGCCTGCCGTCCAGGCTGCTCCCACTGGGCCCTTATGGACAATGTTAGCACCCCTTTACAGGGACACCCTGTGAGAGTGGGGGCCCTGGACAAAGGGGAAGCATTCTTTTAACCCCTGTTATTGCTGAACAGAATCTAATGTGCTTGGACAGCGTCTGAGTTTGTCCTGAAAATGTCACATTCCAATGTAAGATAGTGGATTGATAAGTAGAGGCCAAGTAAGGCAGGTTCCATTCTTAATCAACTGTTTGGAGAATAAGTTTTTAACAAGCTAGAAGTTTGATTGCTGATGGCATTTTTTGACTAAGCTGGGAGAGAGTAACCAGGCTTTACCAAAAAGAAAAAGAAATGGTGGGGGATGCCACATCCCTGGCATTTTTCCTTAAGCTAAAAGTTTTCTATTTCAATTTAGCATGTGGTTTTTGTTTCTTTTGCCCATGAACATGACTGAATAGCTTTTACCTAATCACAAAGATTTTTTTTAAAGAATACCTGGAAAGTTCAATTAGAGTTAGGCAATTTACTTAAAATTTTTTCCTTTGAGGTTTTCCTTTGAAAGGTCAGTTGCTCAACTAAAAAATTTTTAAGCAGTGAACATTCTTGTTTCATACATTAAATTACATATGCAATTTATAATTTGGGACCACATAGTAGTTTGAAGCAAACATCAAAAGCCAAACCAATCAAAGAACTAAAACAATTCTGTTTTACATCCCCACCCAAACCCTTCAAAATTCGTCAGCATTTCTGTCAGATCCCGCTTTTCATAATCTGCTGCAAATTTCTATTTTGCTACTAGTGAGGACTAGCCGTACCTAGTCTTGGTGGTGAACGTGAACGTGGTGACAATTATGGGAAAAGTAACAGAAACGATAGTTTTGGTGCTTATAAGGTATTTAAAAATGAAGCGTTTCTCTAAATTTTTTAAAAACCATAATCAAAAAACTCTTGTAGCTGACAATCAGCTTTAGTCAGATAATCATAAAATGTCTGCTAAAACCCACCCAGAAGGAAGAATGAAAAATGTCTGTTTTTCTTCTGCCTTTTGCTTTTTATCTTGAATTTACCTGTGAGATGTGTGACAGTGTTGTATATCACTTTGCAAAAGCTTAAAGGATGGAATTCTCACTGACAGAATTAGAACAGAAGTAAAAATGCTATGGGAAGAGAGAAATTAGACTCTGTCCAGTTATAAGATTTTAGAGAGAGAGAGAGAGAGAGAGACAAGGTGAGGGATGTGTGTGTATAACAATGGAGAAGAATTGGTAAATAATTAAAATTCACATAGCACTTTAACCCAGGACAGCCCGCCCCCATGCACACACATAAACACCATCCCACAAAGAATTACCCACGCGCAGAACTGAAACTGCTGAACCAGGGGCATCAGGCTTTCCAATCTTTCCTTTCCGCTCAGTCTCTGATGGGGGAGCCAGTGAGCAGCAAAACCAGGCAAAGGGTGGCTCTCTAGAGGGCCAGGGAGAGGATAGAAGAGGAAAAATATAAAAGTGGATTAAAGTGAGCAAATCAGCCCATGATAAAACTGTACATGCAGCTAAACATAGTCCTTAGAACAAATTGGGCTTTTAAAACCCTTCAACATTAGCATTTTTACCCCAAACTGATGCCATAACAGATATTACAATATATTGTAAACGTTTTCCTGGGGAGAACTTGAAGTTGTCCTGTTGCTGACAGGCTTTTTGACAATGGCCTTGAATGCTTTTTGGAAGTAAGCAGGGCACATTTTAAAGATAATTTTTTAAAAGGGGCGCCTGGCTGGGGCGCCTGGGTGGCGCAGTCGGTTGAGCGTCTGACTTCAGCCAGGTCACGATCTCGCAGTCCGTGAGTTCGAGCCCCGCATCGGGCTCTGGGCTGATGGCTCGGAGCCTGGAGCCTGTTTCCGATTCTGTGTCTCCCTCTCTCTCTGCCCCTCCCCCGTTCATGCTCTGTCTCTCTCTGTCCCAAAAATAAATAAACGTTGAAAAAAAAAAATTAAAAAAAAAAATAAAATAAAAGGGGCGCCTGGATGGCTCAGTCAGTTGAGCAACCGATTTCAGCTCAGGTCATGGTCTCACAGTGTGTGAGTTCGAGCCCCGCGTCGGGCTCTGTGCTGACAGCTCAGAGCCTGGAGCCTGCTTCGGATCCTGCGTCTCCCTCTCTCTCTGCCCCTCCCCTACTCATGCCCTCTCTCTGTCTCAGAAATAAATAAACATTAAAAAAAATAATAAATTTTTAAAAGTCATTCTGGGGGCACCTGGGTGGCTCAGTCAGTTGAGTCTCAGACTCCTGATTTTGGCTCAGGTTATGATCCCAGGGTTGTGGGATCAAGCCCTGCATTGGGCTCCATGCTGAGTGTGGAGCCTGCTTGGAATTTTCTCTCTCTCTCTCTCTCTCTCTCTCTCTCTCCCCCTCTCCCCCTCCCTCTTTCTCTCTTTCTTCCCTCTCTCCCCCACTCCTCTTTATCTCTCTCTCTTAAATGAAAAAGCAAAGAAATAAAGTCATTCTGATCTTTCTTTTTTTTTTTTTAATTTTTTTTTTTTCAACGTTTATTTATTTTTGGGACAGAAAGAGACAGAGCATGAACGGGGGAGGGGCAGAGAGAGAGGGAGACACAGAACTGGAAGCAGGCTCCAGGCTCTGAGCCATCAGCCCAGAGCACGACGCGAGTCTCGAATTCACGGACTGTGAGATGGTGACCTGAGCTGAAGTTGGACGCTCAACCGACTGAGCCACCCAGGCGCCCCTCTACTTTCTTTTTAAAAAGAATTTTTTTAATGTTTATTTATTTTTGAGAGAGAGACAGAGCACAAGTGGGGGAGGGACAGAGAGAGAGGGAGAAACAGAATCGGAAGCAAGCTCCAGGCTCCAAGCTGTCAGCACAGAGCCTGATGCGGGTTTGAACCCACAAACTGTGAGATCATGACCTGAGCTGAAGTTGGACGCTTAACTGACTGAGCCTCCAGCTGCCCCCTGATCTACTTTCTTAAAGTGATGACTGGAACACAGATACGTTTAAAATTTAACAGTAACTATGTTTTTCAATTTTAATTTTAGAAATAATTTCCAGATTGGGGTGCCTGGGTGACTCAGTCGATTAAGCATTCAACTTCAGCTCGGTCATGATCTCACGGTCCGTGAGTTCAAGCCCCGCATCAGGCTCTGTGCTGACAGTTCAGAGCCTGGACCCTGCTTCAGATTCTGTGTCTCCCTCTCTCTCTGCCCCTCCCCCACTCACGCTCTGTTTCTGTCTCTCAAAATAAAAATAAACATTAAAAAAATTAAAAAAAAAATTTTTCCAGATACTCTGAAGAGCAGGGCCAGTGAGTTGCCCGTCAGAGCTGGTTACGAACAGGTTGAATCTTTTAAGATGCCTGTGAACTGGGAACATGCTACCAGGTAGAAAAGCTGAGCCAGGATGTTGGTTCCCTCCCCAACCTGCAAACAGACACATATTTGTAACTGCTGCTTCCTATGTTATAGCCAGAATGAGGTTTTGAAGATGAACTGGACTGTGTTGTCCCCTGGTTTAAAATCCTCCAGTGGCTTCCCATTCCTGACCAGCGTTTGCAAAGTTGCCAGGAGCCCCCTCCCCACTCCCCCTGCCTCATTTCTAGTTCTGATGTTCACTCTGCTCCAGCTATAAGCGTCTGTCTAGCATTTTTGCATTGGCGGTTCCCTCTAGCTGGACTCTAACCCAAGATCTCTCTATGCCAGCTCCTTCTTATAGTTTGGGTTTCAGCTCAGATGTCCCCTTTGAAGAGGCCTTCCCTCACTCCCACCCCAGCCAGAGCTGCGCGCGCGCCATTGGGTTTAATTTCCTGATAACACTTTTCACGACGTGATGGTGAGATGGTGCCCTGCTCCACCCATTTCAGATGCTCTGTGAGTGTGTGTGAATGGTATCGGAGAAGAAGGATCCTGTGGGTCTCACCATGTGCTCCTCCCCCTCTGTCTTTCTGCTGGCTCACCCAGAAACAGAATTGCTGCAGCTCTCATGCCCTTGTGCTTGGGGCTTGGTTGACAAAAAACAGCCTTATATTTTGCTGTGATGTCAAAGAATGATTTCATTACAAGGACACTTAAGACATTGAAAGAAGATAGATTTTTGGACTATATTAACCCAATATAGCACTATTAACATTTTATATTCTCTTTACTGTTCCAGCTAGAGGGGGAAAAAAGTCCAAATCTGATTTTTCAGTTTAAAAACACAGTGTTAGCAGCTCCTTGCTGGGGGCAGCTTGCCTGATCTCTAGTTAGCTGTGATCCTGAGTGCCTTGACTTTGGCCGGTTGTCACTGGTTTAATCTTAACCCAAGCATCTGGATTGGTATGCATCCTAGCGGGAGGTTAATGAGTAAAAAAACTGAAAAAAGCTGGTTCACCACCTGAGCTTCTTTGGACTGGGATGAAAATGTTAACGGGGTGCTGGGTGGGCAGTGAGCTGGGCTTTAAATGTCCCATCTACCTGGCCTCTGTGGAGCCCTGGGGGCCGTGGGTAACTGTCAGGACCTCAGTTTCCACTCTGATACTCACAGAACTGGCGGAAGGATGAAATGAGCTAAGGGGACACAGGAAATGCTCCAAAAATGTTCCCGATCACTGCTGATGGTTCCCTTCCGTTCTTTTGAACTCAGATTTTGTAGAACTGTTTTTCCTAGACAAAAGGCATTGGGGGAAAGGTTCTTGTTTTCTAGCTGAAATGAAGCCTAAATTACAGCCCGAAATATGAGAACGGAGCCGTGGATCACCCTCCACCGTTCAGAGCACTTTCGTGAAGGGGCTGTCCGTATCAACCTAGAGCCCTATAACAGCCAGCTCCCTGCTACCGCTCTTTAGGGCTTTGTCCCCAGTAGTCCTGCCAGCAGAACCCAGGCTTGTCACTTGTCACCTGAGGCAGGGCCTGCCTGCTGCCACCCCCTCCCCTTACCTTCACTTGTGGAGTTCAGACTTAACAAAGTACAGGAATAGCTTCCTGTCCTGTGCCTCTCAGGAAGGTATAAAAATGAAGTCCAATTCCAGCTCAACTTTTCCCACAAAACTCTACTCCCAAGTGGGTATGGTTTGTTTTCATTTTTGCATTTGTTTTAGTTTTGTTGTTTTTGAATCTAAACATCCAGGTAATCCCTTTCCTTTCTATCCTGGAAAACTAGGTCTCCCAATTGATACAACATGGATGCAACATGAGGCTCAGTTTCTTAGAGTAAACTGTGTGCGCGTCTGAGCCTGTGTGTGTGCAGGTGGTCCTCAAGCAAATGGAACAGGCAGGGAGCCCCAGATGCACTCCTGCTCCCAGATGCTTCCTGTTTGGTGGTGGCAGGTGTGAGCCATCCCCCAGGCACCCTGAGGGAAGCCCTGACTCTTCTCTGCCTCCTACACTCTGGGCATTTGCTAACCCCTGATGGGGAAGTAACCTGTTCTGTCTCTTCTACACCCCTTCCCTGTTCTAGTCCCTCTGCCTCCAGCTCAAGGCTGGACGTGCAGCCTGGCAGGGGGTGAGAATTCCATCAGGGTCTGTGGGCCCCTCTTGGACAGCAAAAGTATTGCAAGTACCTGGCCACCCTGGCACTTCCTCCCTGGGAGGCCTTTGCCTGACTTGCAGCTGTTGAACTGTATACAAGATTCTTTTTTTATTTTTTTAATTTGATATCTTTTTTTTTTAATATTTATTGATTTGAGAGAGAGAGAGAGAGAGAGACAGAGCACGAGTGGGGGAGGGGCAGAGAGAAAGGGAGACACAGAATCCGAAGCAGGCTCCAGGCTCTGAGCTGTCAGCACAGAGCCCGACACGGGGCTCGAACTCACGAACTATGAGATCATGACCTGAGCCGAAGTCAGATGCTTAACTGACGGAGCCACCCAGGCACCCCAAACTGTGTAGAAGATTTTTAACTGCAGCAAGGTCCAGGCTTTCCCCAGTTTTGTGAGACCTCTTGACTCGGCCGCAGCAGCACTTGGAATAGCTGGGCATCCCTCTCTTCTTGGCAACACTGCTGTTTACATTTTCTGGTCCTCTGAAGTCTGCAGGATCCAGCAGGCATGACCTGTGACCTGCCGGGGAAGCCCTAGGCTGCCACGTCCGGGTCACCTCCTCAGTTTCTGGTGTGTGGTTTTTTTTTTTGTTTTGTTTTTTTAATGTTTATTTATTTTTGAGAGAGAGCACTCACAAGCAGGGGAGGATAGAGAGAGAGGGAGACACAGAATCCAAAGCAGGCTCCGAGCAGTCAGCACAGAGCCTGATGCGGAGCTCGAACTCATGAACCTTGAGATCCTGACCTGAGCCAAAGTTGGACGTTTAACCAACTGAGCCACCCAAGCACCTCCCCCCGCCTTTTTTTTTAAATTTAATTTTACTTATTTTGAGAAAGATACAGAGAGCAAGCGGGAAGGGATGAGAGAGAAGGAGACAGAATCCCAAGCAGGCTTCATGCTGTCAGGGCAGAGCCCGATGAGGAGCTCGAACTCATGAACCATGAGATCATGACCTGAACTGCAATCAAGAGTCATATATGCTCAACCGACTGAGCCATCCAGGCGCCAGTCAGTTCCTGGTGTTTTAAGGTGATAAATGAAGAAAGGGTAGCGTTTTAAAAATGTTTATTTCCTTTTGAGGGGTGGGGGAGGGGGACAGAGGATCCAAAGCAGGTTCTGTGCTGACAGCAGAGAGCCAGAGGGGCTGGAACTCACCAAACATGAGATCATGACCTGAGCTGAAGTCAGACCCTTAACCGACTGAACCACCCAGGCATCCCAGGGTGATTCTGTCTTATACATTTCATAGAGAAACCTATACTTAATTCTTTCACTTAATGGCAAAATGGATTTTCCGTGAGTCTTGGGGGTGATGGGGGAGGAGCAGAAGGGGAAGAAGAAAAAGAGAGGAGGCAGATGGTGACTTTAGGTTTGAATCAAGATCATATAGGAGAAGTTTTACGCCCCAGACTTAGAATGTTTGAGAGACTTCTGCTTGGAGAAAACCCATTTCATTACATATCTCAATGTATGTATAGGTTTTTGTGGCAGGAAATTTTGTGCTCCTATATGTCCCCTTGTACCCATTCGCTAGTGGTGTCTTCTGGGTACTTCTCAGTCGGTTCCTTCAAAGGTGCTGTCTGGCGTCTGCAGAGTAAGCCAAGGCCCCAGCCAGAGCTGACCATTGCAGCATTCGTGCACTGCCCTGGCTCACTTGGGGTCTCAGGTCGTTTGACGATCAGGCAAAAGCTCTCAGACAGATCTCTTTTTGTGTAATCTGCTGTTTTGGGAGGGGTGGGGGAGCTCCAGTTACCTCAGCCTTTAGGGACAACAAACAGCTTAGAATGTGCCTTAGCTGTGGTCTTGCCTCTCATTAGACACACAAAGGAAAGCCTTGTTTATCTTGGAGAAGCGATTGTTTTGCTATTTTAAGCTTCAGGGCGTATTAAAGCTATTAAGAGTAGACTGGCCTCATTATGGTTTTTGAAAATGACCTTTTTTTTTTTTTTTTTACAAGTCAGAACAAGCTGTCTTGGTGGAGAATATTAGAACATGGACTCAAACTTGCTGAAAGTTGTTTTCTGTCCTGGCACTCACTACTTGGTGAATGCACAGTGAGGTGATAAATATTCATGGGCTCCCTAGTGCTGCCTGTTTCTGCCGGACTGGTGTTCCACTGCATTACATGGCAGGCTGCCTCCACACAGGAAGTGAAACCCGCTTTTAAGCCTTTTTTACCATTCTGGCTCATGATTTGAGGATTTGTTGATGGAAACAATGTTCTTTGAAAGTTTTGTAGCAAAGCAAAAAGGAAGTTCATTGGATTTAGTATTACATCTAAAGCATGAGTTAAAAAACATAACCACTTTGGGAGTCCAGAGGTGTAAATTCTCATCTCGGTTTTGATATTAACTTGTAGGGACACCTTTCTGAAACTTCAGATCCCCACTGATCGAATGGAAGGGCAGATAAGGGATTCTGGGGCCCTTTCTGGGCAGAAAACAGATTCCATCTGAAGGGCAGAGGTGAGGTGGGACCCTTGCTCACTGTGGTTCTAGATACAGTGCCTTAGCATGAGTGTCAGCCTCTCAACCCGGTACCAGACTCTGGTTGTGAGTGTCCTCAGGCCCCAGCCCAGAAACGGGGCCAGAGGCAATACAGAGTATTTCTTAAAAATGAGTCATGGCGGTGGGTTCTTTTCTGTGGGCAGATGCCATTCCCTGTGGCCTGAGATGTCTGTGCTCCTGTGAAATTCCCCCTCCAGCCCTGTCTGGGTTAATAGAATAGTTTAGAAACATGGATGTATATTTCTGAGAATACTGGACCTGTCCAAACAGATTATGGCTTCTTCCTGTCACATCTGCATGCAGTGTGGACTCTTGGGTTCTGGAAGGCATGGGGATAATTAGGTAGTCTTTCTGGGCTGGGCAGAGTAGAGCATGTCTCCGCAGGGCGCACAGCAGAATCCCTAGGGTCCAGGGGGAGTTCTGTATCATTTAAAAAAATTCTGTTCATTTAATATCATGATGTCATTTTATATCTGGAAATTAAATAAGTATTTTATGGTATGAATTGTAGGATGTAAAGCTCCCAAGCATTTTGGCTGGGAGGATAAGGAGAAAGTCAACTAGGAAGCTTTTTCAAAATACAGAAGCCCAGGCCCCACCTAGGACCTATGGACTCAATCTTTAGGGTGCAAAACTACTCAGTAGAAGGCTGAGCCATTCTGTACACATCTCTTGTTCCACTCCACCAATGCGGTGCATCTGATCCTCAAGGAGGAGTGGGGAGCCTCACGCCTCCCCCCCGCCCCTGGAATCCCCCATTGCTCCCCACTCCAGTCTCCTCCCCTCGCCTCACCTCCCCCAGAGGAGACCACTCCCCCACACCGGGTGATTTAATTCCCATGCACCTCTTTACCCTTTGACCACACATAATTGAATTGGTAACACTTTACTGTGTTGTTTGACACCATGTCAGGTAGGGTCTACCTCTGGTTGCATGTAACAGAGAACTTCTCTTCAGTGGCTCAACCAAAAGGAAAGTGTTTCTCTCTTGCCATGAGCAGTCTGAGGATGGCCAGGCTGGGGTTGGGACGGAGGCTCCACGATGTGGTCAGGAACCTGGCTCTTCTTGGCTCTTTATTCTGCCTTCTTTAGTGGCTGGTTTTCGTGCTCATGGTCTCCACGTGGATGGTGCCTCCCTGGGCCTTCCATTTGCATTCCAGGAAGAAAGAATCGGGGAGGACAAAAATGCAACCAGTTTCATAGCAGCCGAGTCTGCCCTTTTCAGGCCATAAGAAGATGATGGCTTTATGCGAAGCCCCAAGCTGTGGACTCCAGCTTGGCTTTCCCTGGCTGGGCCAAGCTGTAAGGAATAGCAACATATTTATTACGTGTGTGCTTTCTTTCAGCTTGCTTTCTCACTTTGTGTTAAGTTTGCTAGTCTCCTCTGGGTTGAACAGTGCTGCCCCAGTTTATTTACCTTCATAGGCAACTATGCGGATAACGGTAGTTTATTTATCCGGTCTCCTTTTTTTGGGCACTGAAGAGTTTTTGTTGTTGTTGTTTTTGTGTTGCCTGTTTTAAATCTTGTGTTTATAGAGGTTTAATTCGCGATAGTAAAGTGTCCAGTTTGATGAGTTTTAGCAAACATGTATCAAAACCACTACCCCAGTTAAGTTAGCCAGGAACTTGGGTGCCTGTCTCACTGTGGACATGCGTGAGTCTCTGGGGTGGAAATGTTGAGTTGTAGGATAGATACATTTCAGCCTCAAAGTATACTGCCAAATGATTAGAGTGGAGAAAAGCCTTCTTTCTGCACGTCTTACAGGTATGTTATTGCCGTGGAAGATCTCGGTTGAGGCGTTTCTCCAATATCTTGAGAATACTCTAGATAGGTCAGGTAATGCTGCTCAGGGCTGGTAGTAGGTTGCAAAGCAGGCTGAGACCATCTTGGCATCACCCACTGGCCCTCCAGGCTCACCACCCAGCGCCCCATCCCCAGCCTTGCCTCTGGCACACTGGAGCCCTGTTCTGCCCAGCCCTGAGAAACAACCACAAGCAGGGGCTCAGGAGCTGGGCTCTGAATGTGGCCGGTGAGGTGAGGATAGGTGGCACCGGGAGAAGTCCCTTCATTTCTTCCTGTGTGTGAAGATCTGCGTGAGTTGTTTAGCACCTATGAGCCTCAGTCTGCTGCTCTGAACTGGGAACAGCAATACTCCCTGCCCAGGATCAGAGAAGATTGTGTAAGTGGAAAGCCTGGCAGAGAGTGAACGTTAAGGAGATAATAATCAAGTGCTGCAGCCTTTGCCTCTTACCCAATAGAAGATGCTAAACATAGTTGGATTTTTAAAATTGAACTTTTAATTTTGAGATCAGTTTAGATTCTCATGCTACGTCTAAGAAGAATACAGAGAAGCCCCCATGTACCCATTACCTAGTTTCCCCCCAAGAGTAGCATCTTAGAAAACTGTGGAACAAGCTCACAAGCGAGATATTGACGTCGTGTACTCCACCGCCCCAGGATCCCTCGTTGGTGCCCATGTCCCTCTGCCCGCTCACCTCCCTCACCCCTGGCAATCAGTAACCGGTTCTCCATTTCTGTAATTTTGTCATTTCAAAAATGCTATACAAATGGATTCGTGCTGTATTCATTTTCCATTTGCTGCCATGACAAACTACCACCAACTTAGTTACGCAAAACGACAAAATACTGTATCATGTTGCATTTCGGTAAGTCCGAACCGTGACATGGGCCCCCCTGGGGCTAAAATCAGGGGGGCAGCAGGGCTTCCTCCCTTTCTGGAGTCTGTAGGGAGAGTCTGTTCCCTTGCTTTTTCTCACTTCTAGAGGCCGCTCACAGTCCTTGGCTCCTGGCCCTTTGCTCCAGCCTCAGAGCCAGCAAGCGTGGGCTGGATCCTTCTCGCACGGCACCACTGATGTGAACTCTTCTGCCTTCCTTTCTCCTTTTATAGGCCCTGGAGATGGCACATTCTCCACAGCATCTGGTGATGTCACTGTTTTTAATTTTTGCCATCCTGACAGGTATGAAGTGATATCACACTGTGGTCTTAATTTGCATTTCCTTAATGGTTTACGACGGTGAACACTTTTTCATGAGCGATCTGTCATCCATGTATGCTCTTTGGTGAAACAATTTTTCATGTCCTTGCCCATTTTCTAGTTGGGTTATTTGTTTTTTATTGAGTTTTTGAGGGTTAATTATGTAGATACTAGTGCTTTGTCGGATACATGGTTTGCAAATAATTTCTCCTAGTCTGTAGTCGTGTTTTTTTAATGCTTTTAACAGTGTCTTGTGCAGAGTGGACATTTTTAATTTTGATGAAATTCAATTTATCCGTTTTTTCTTGTTAGGAATTACATTCTTGGTGTCAAGTGTGAGACTCTTTGCCTAACCCTAGATCCTGAAATTTTTCTCCTCTGTCTTTTTTCTAAAAATTTTACAGGCTTATGTTTGACATTTAAATCTGTGGCCCGTTTTTAGTTAATTTTTGCATAAAGTATAAGACTTAGGTCAAGTTAAAATTTTTTTGCCTATACATATCCACTTGTTCCAGCATCATTTGTTTAAAATGCTATCTTTCCTCCATTGAATTGCTTTTGACCTTTGCCAAAAACCAGTTGGGTATATTTGTGTGAATCTATTTCTGGTTCTCTTCTGTTCCATTGAGCTGTGTGTCTATATCTCTGCCAGTACTATCCAGTTTGATTATTGTAGCTATGAAATTAGAGAGACTGATTCCTGCCATTTCATTCTTCGTTTTCAAAATTGTTTTAGCTATTCTAGATCCTTTGCCTTTCCACACAAATTTTAGAAATATATTAGTTTTATTTACAAAAAATCTATCTGGGAGTATGTGCTTTTTGTAACTGACATCAAATATGTTGTTTTGACAACAACAAATTCTCCAATTCTTTTTTTTTTTAATGTTTATTTATTTTTTAGACAGAGAGAGACAGAGCATGAATGGGGGAGGGTCAGAGAGAGAGGGAGACACAGAATCCGAAGCAGGCTCCAGGCTCTGAGCTGTCAGCACAGAGCCCGACGTGGGGCTCGAACTCATGGACAGCGAGATCATGACCTGAGCCAAAGTCGGACGCTCAACCGACTGAGCCACCCAGGCGCCCCACAAATTCTCCAATTCTTGACATCAACTGGGTGCCCTACAATTCAATTCAGTTCTGACACTAACTGCCTGGAGTTAGTGTAGACCTTACAGGTTAAGGACTCAATCTCCTAAGACCACCCCCACTGCAGACACCAACTCAAATGAAATATGTGGGCTGCCCACATTTCTGCCCAGCTGACTACAAATTCAGTGGTTCCCATGCCATTCTTTCCCCTTCAGGTTTCATAGTTCACTAGAATGACTCAGGAAAGCACTCTTCTTATGATTACAGCTTTATTATAAATGATACAACTCAGGAAACAACAAATGGAAGAGATACATAGGGCAAGGTCGAGGGGAAGAGGTTCAGAACTTCAATACCTTCTCTGGGTGTACCACCCTCCCAGCATATAGACGTGTTCACTAACTCAGAAGCTCCCTAAACCTTGTTGCTTAGGAATTTTATATGGGGTTTCATTACATGAGCATGACTGTTTAAATCATTGGTCACTAGTGACTAAACTCAATTTCTAGCCCCCGTCTCCTACCCTGAGGTTGAGCATGGGGCAGAATATTCTAACCCTCTAATCCCATGTTCTTCTAATGACCAGCTTCCATCCTGAAGCAATCTAAGGGTCCCACCCTAAGTCACCTCGTTAGCATGAACTCAGATGTGTTCCAGAGGTGCTCATTATGAATAACAAGAGACATTCCTATCATCCAGGAAATTCTAAGCATTTTAGGCTATCTGTGAGGAACTGGGGACAAGGACCAGATATATGTATTTTTATTATACTGCAATCTGTGTATCACTTTGAAGAGAATTTATATCTTTACGATGTTGAGATTTCCAATTTATGAACACAGTATGTCTCTCCATTTATCTAGATCTCTCATTTCTCCTATCAGTGCTTTATACTTTTCAGGATATGCGTTCTGTATGTGCTTTGTTAGATTTATACCTAAGTATTTCGTCATTTGTGAGTGATTGTAAAAGGTATTGTATTTTTCATTTTGATGTCTATGTGTTCTTACTTAGTATATAGAAGTAAAATAACTTTTGTATATTTATCTTGTATCCTGTGACATTGATGAAATTGGCTTAGTCTCAAGGACCTTTTTTGCAGATTCTGTGGGATTTTCTATGTAGACAATCATACCTGCAAATGTGACTGTTTTATTTCTTCCTTTCTGGTCTTTCCTTTCCTATACTTTTTACTTCTTTTTCTTGCTCTACTGCATTAGCTAGAACTTTCAGCACTATGTTGACTAAGAATAAAGAAAGCAGACACCTTGCTTTGTTTCCCCTAAGAGGGGAAGTGAAAGGATAGCTATTGGTTTTTGTAGATGTTCTTTATCAAGTTAAGCAAATTCTCGTCTTCTATTTTCTTAAAAATCATGAATGGGTATTGAATGGCTGCTGGACTTTATTAAATGATTGATATGAGTATGTTGTTTTTCTTCTTTAGCCTGTTAATATGGTGGATGACACAGGTTGATTTTCATATATTGAACGAACTTCCTATCCATGGAATAAATTCCATTTGGTCTTGGTACATAATTCTTTCTATAAATTGTTGAATTCCATTTGCTGATATTTTGTTAAGCAATTTTTGCACCTTTATTCACAAAGAATGTTGATCTGTACATTTTCTGTACTGTATTTGTCTAATTTTGATATCAGGGCAACAGGACTAATATATTGTTAGTTGTCCTCTCCTCTTCTAGTTTCTGGAAGATAGTGTGTGGAATTTGTGCTAATTCTTCTTTAAGCATTTGGTGTAATTTTCCAGTGAAACCGTGTGAGCCTGGAAATTTGTTTTTGGGGGAGTTTTTTAGATTATGAATGTAATGTCCTTAATTAGTTATAGTGCTATTCAAATTATCAGTTTCATGTTGGGTGAGTTATAGTAGTTTGTTTTTGGTGGAATTAGTCCATTTCCTCTATGCTGTCAAATTCATGTGTAGAGCTGTTCATAGTATTTAATTACTTTCCTTTTGATGTCTGTATGGTCAATAGTAATATTCCTTATTTCATTCTTGATATTAGTAATTTGTGTCTTTTTTTTTTCTTTGTAAGTCTTACTAGAGATTTATCAACTTTACTGATCTTTTCAAACAACCAGCTCTTTGTTTCACTAATTTTCTCTATATTTGTTTACTTCCCTTGAGACATCCTCTTTGATCCATAGATTATTTAGAAGTTTCATTTGCAAGTATTTGGAGAATTTCCTATTACCTTTCTGTTATTTGTAATTTTTTCTGTTGTGGTCAGAAAGCACAGAGATTTTAAATCTTTTAAGTTTGGTGAGATTTGCTTTACGGCCCAAGATATGGTTTATCTTGGTTTATATTCCAACATCGTTTGGAAAGAATGTGAATTCTGCTGTTGTTGGGTGGAATGTTCTATAAATGTAGACTAGATTCTTTTCATTGGCAATGTCATCAAGTTCTTTTGTATCCTGGCTTCTTTTCTGCCAGTTATTTGATCAGTTCTTGAGAGATGGTGACGTCTCCAAATACAATTGTTGATTTGTTTATTTCTCCTTTCAATTATATCAGTTTTTGCTTCACATATTTTTCAGCTCTTTAGTTAGGTATATATTTATTTAAGACTGCTATGTCTTCTTGGTAGATTGAGTCTTTTATCATTATATAATGTGCCTTTGTGTCTGTGGTAATTTTCTTTGCTTTGAAATCTACTTTATCTGATATCATGTAGCTATCCTGCTTTCTTTTAATTAATGGTTGAATGATATATCTTCTTATGAGTTCAACTTACCTACGTCACTATATTTGGCATGAATTTCTTATAAACAGCAGATAGCTGGGTAATGTTTTCTAATCTACTCTGTTAATCTTGGTCTTTAAATGTATTTAAATCATTTACATTTAATGTAATTATTGATATATTATGTGTTGAAGTTTTATCAGTCCAAGGGAATTATAGAATCCCTACCTCCTTTTAAATTCCTTTGCTTCCCCATTTAAACCATAATTATCTTGGGGCGCCTGGGTGGCTCAGTCACTTGAGCGTCCAACTTCGGCTCAGGTCATGATCTCACAGTTTGTAGGTTCGAGCCCCACATCGGGCTCTGTGCTGACAGCTCAGAGCCCAGAGCCTGCTTCCGATTCTGTGTCTCCCTCTCTCTCTGCCCCTCCCCCACTCACAGTCTGTCTCTCTCTCCTTCAAAAATAAATAAACATTAAAAAAAAATTTTAAACCATAATTATCTTAAATATCTCTTCTTCATTTGTAGAACTATATCAGATAGTGTTACAATTTTTCTTCAACCATCAAGCATAATTTAGAAAACTCAAGAGGAGGAAGGTCTGTCGCATTGACAAATATTTTTGCTGTGTGTTTTTTTCCTCTCTTCTGATGATTCAAGTGTCCTTCTTTTATTGTTTTCTTTCTGCTTAGAGAATTTCCTTTAGCTATTTTTTTTTTTTTTTAATTTTTAAAAATGTTTTGTTGGGGCGCCTGGGTGGCGCAGTCGGTTGAGCGTCCGACTTCAGCCAGGTCACGATCTCGCGGTCCGGGAGTTCGAGCCCCGCGTCGGGCTCTGGGCTGATGGCTCAGAGCCTAGAGCCTGTTTCCGATTCTGTGTCTCCCTCTCTCTCTGCCCCTCCCCCGTTCATGCTCTGTCTCTCTCTGTCCCAAAAATAAATAAACGTTGAAAAAAAAATTTTTTTTAAATAAAAATAAAAATAAAAATAAAAATGTTTTGTTTATTTTGGAGTGTGAGAGTATGAGCGGGGAGGCGGGGGGAGAGACAGAAAGAGAGGGCAACAGAAGATCTGAAGCAGGCTCTGCACTGACAGCAGCAAGCCCGATGCAGGGCTCCAACTAACAAGCTGAGATCATGACCTGAGCCCATGTCGGACGCTCAACCAAATGAGCCACCCAGGCGTCCCTACTTTAGCTGTTTTTTAAGAGTAGGTCTGCTGTTGACAAATGCTTAGGTTTCCTTCATCTGAGAATATTTTGGTTTCCTTTTCATTTCTGAAGAATTCTGAGTTGACAGTTCTTTTAGTACTTACAGCATTATGCCATTTCCTTCTGTCTTCCATGGTTTTCGATGTGAAATACACTGCCATTTGAGTTGTTTTTTTCCTCTATAGGTCAGGCATCATCACCCTCTCTCATTTCTTTCAAAATGTTTTCTTTGTGTTTACTATTCAGAAGTTTTGATTATGATGTATCTTGGTGTGGATATTTTGGGGGGGCTATCTTATGTTCACTCAGATGTTTGACTTTGTAGGTTTATAGTTTGTGTCAGGTTTAGGTAACTTTCAGCATTATTTCTTCGAGTCCTTTTTCATTCTTACTCTCTTCTTTTTCCTCTCCTTCCAGGACTCTGATAATATAAATGTTAGATTTTTAGTAATAGTCCTACAGATTCCAGAATCTCTGTTTGTTTTTTCTCAGTCTCTTTTCTCTCTGTTCTTCACATTGGATAATTTTCTATTGTTCTGTCTTCCAGTTCACTGATTCTTTCCTCTGCCCCTCTCTTATGCTATTGAGCCCATACACTGGGTTATTGTATTTTTTAGTTGAAAGTTTACATTTTTTTAATATGCATCTTTGATTTCTTTCCTGTGACTTTATGTTTTTTTGCTGAGGCTTTCTATTTTCTCATGTGTTTCATGTTCATACTTGCTCATTGGAGTCTTTTTATTATTCTTTCTTTAAAACCTTTTTCAGAGGTGCCTGGAAGGCTCAGTTGGTTGAGTGTCCTACTCCTGATTTCGGCTCAGGTCATGATCTCATGGCCATGGGATAGAGCCCCATGTAGGGCTCTGATGAACATGGAGTCTGCTTAGTATTCTCCCTCTCCCTCTCTCTCTGCCCCCCCCCCACACCAAAAAGTCTTTTTCAGACAATTCTCTGTCACTTTGGTATTAGTATCTCATTGAGTTTGAGATTGAATTTTTTATTGAAACCTAAAAATTTCCAGTATCATATTATGAGACCCTGGCTCTTGTTTTTATCTTTTATTATTTTGTTATACCTGGTTTCCTCTCAACTGCTCTGGCTGGGAAAGAGGTATGCTGCTTCTTTACTGCCTGGTGAGGGTAGAATTCTGGGTTCTCCATTCAGCCTCCATTGGCATCTGAATGTGAGTAACTGCTGGTCAGAGGTGGGTGGGAGTTCTGGCCGCCCATTAGGTTTCTACTGATATCTTCTGTCTGGGAAGGGATGGAGTGCCTTATTACTTCCCGACTGTTCCCCACCTTACCCCCACTGACAGTAGGGGGAGGGGAGGGACGGCCTCGCTGGGCAGCAGTGAAAGCCCTGACTCTCTACTAGGCCTTCTCTGAAACCACCCCAGGGAGGACCGGGAGGCATGCCTCATTACTGCCAGGTGGGAGTAGAAGTCCAGGCTCCCCACAAGCCAGTGAGGATGAAAGTCCCAGCTTTCTACTTGGCCCTTTCTGATACCACCCAGTGGAATAGTTGTGGCACTGCCTTTCAACCTGATAAGGGTGCAAGTCCTGGCTCCTCATTTGACCCTTGCTGGCATGAGTGGAGATGGAACCATAGTTTTCTCTGGGTGGTTTGCATAGAGGAGAGCAGTTTGTGGTCTAACTGTCTTCTGTCTTGATGGGCTGCCCCTTTCCTGGTCTTTTGACTCTGGAGAACCGGCTTTTGTTTTTGATTTTGTGGTTTTGTTTGTGTGTTTTGTTGGTGGTGGTGGTCTTTGCCTGTGAACATTTCCAACTTGAGACACGTGGAGCCGAAGGAAAACCCAGGGAAATCGTCATCACAGTGTTCTAGCACCCTGAAGTCCTTAGTCGGTCTGCCTTCTCTCCACTTTTCAGGGTTGTTGGTAGTGGCTTTGTTTGTTTAATGTTTGTTTCCATTGTTTTTATGTGTACTTAGTGGGAAGAGTAAGGAAAAGTATATCTGTTTTTGGACAGAATTCTGTGCCCTCTGTCATTTAGGAAAGAGATTGACAAACTATTCTTGTTAGGTGTTTGCTGGTCCAGAAATAGTCACATTTTATTTATTCTTTTTTTTAAGTTTATTTACTTATTTTGAGAGAGAGATAGTGCAAGTGGGGGTGGGTGAGGGAGGGCAGAGAGAGGGGGAGGCAGAGAATCCCAAGCAGGCTCTGCACTGTCAGCACGGAGCCCAATGTGGGGCTCAAACTCACGAAACGGTGAGATCATAACCTGAGCCAAAACCAGGAGTCGGATGCTTAAATGACTGAGCCACCCAGCCGCTCCTAGAAATAGTCACATTTTTAAAGGATATAATTTTTTCTTTGAAATAATGCCTTTTGATTAATAGGCATTCAGGTATTGGTGGGCCGGAGCATAGTGTCGGGAGTGGCATGATGGAGGAATTAAACTTGGAGACTGAGAGTCTCTCCTATATGTTGTGAAAGCCACATCTGGTCCTTGGGGAGAATCAGCCCCAAACCCCCAGGGGGCAACTGCTTCACCACTCTGGCCAGAAAGCGTTCCTTCAGCCTTTCCGTGATACTTGGTGTCCTGCCAAAGGGGGAAGAGAAGGAAAACCCTTAGTTAAGTAAACATATATTCATATTTCACTGCAGGAGGCTGCATGGTCTAAGTCAGCATAACTGGTCCCATATGTTCAGCACTGATGGTCCAGACATGACTAGTTGCACCTTCAAAACAAGACGGATCAGATGTTTCATGTTATGAAAATCTTAACTGCCATTCATTGCATGTCTGTGCATGCCAGGCATTGCACAGAGCTTTACGTGTAGTGTTCTGCTATTATCTCTGACAGAAGGAGGTGTTATGTGTCTTGCTTTCCAGATGAGGAGACTGACTCTCACATGGACAAGTGACTTGCACAGGTCATTTGGCCTCGGCGTGGGGCTAAATCTTGCTTCTTTGACTCCAGGGTTCTTTTTTTTTTTTTTGAGAGAGAGAGAGAGAAAGAAAGACAGAACATGGGAGGGGCGGAGTGGGGGGGACAGAGGATCCAAAGCTGACAGCAGAGAGCCCAATTCAGGGCTTGAACCCATGAACCTGAGCGGAAGTCAGACGCTTAACACACTGAGCCACCCGGGGCCCCCCAGGGGTAAAGGGTTTACATTTTTCTCTTATTAAGTATTGTGGTTCCTCTTTATCAATTGAGAAACCTTCATGTTGACATAAAGTGACACAAAACTAAGTAGCAAGGTTCTGTTTGTTCTTGGTTTGGCCTCAGCCAGCCATGGGGGTGGGGAAGGAGCCCTTAAACTAGATGATAGGGAAGCTGCTGAGGGGCATGATTCAAATAGCAGCCAGAAGGACAGGGGTGAGGCTGGGGCGGTGGGGGTCCAGGTATGGCCCTTTCTCTTAGAGGCGGACACAGGGCGCTGCAGGGGAAGGGACGGGGTGCGGCCTCCAAAAGCCTTTTTGTAAACTGCAAACGCACTCCTGAAGGAGGCCTTTCTCCCAACCACAAGGGGGCTGCTTGATAGCAAAGCCCACAGCAGACAGCCAGGCCAGAATGGAGGCCTTAGCTCTCAGGCAAAGGGCATCCTCCCCTCTGTCTGTTGCTGCCCCCCTGGGCCACGTAGGTTGCAGGTGAGAAGCAAAGAACCCCCAGGAGTTCAGGAATAAGCCCTCACTCTTGCACCCGCCTCTGGGCCTCCTGATTGTGAGGCTGACCTTCAGAGAGCTTGCTTGATGCCTCTGTCTGTTTTGTTGTTTGAGGAAGAGTAGAAAGAGCGGAGTAGTGGGTCCCACCGGCTGGCACTTCAGTCCTGCCCTTATTCCAACGCTCAGGCCAAGGTGCTTCCCTTGTCGCTTTCCAGGCACCCAGGGTTGTAAGGCAGATTGATGGCACCTGACACCCAAGGCAGGGCTGGATAGGCTCGCCCACCTGCACTCTTCCTCCTGCAGGGCTGCTGCCGGCCCAGTCTTCTTCCCGTGGTTTGGAGGGCGTCCAGGGCCTGGGGGCCTGCTCTGCCACCGTTCCACCTGCTGCCCCTGGACCTCAGAAATCCTACTTTAGGGCGGCTCAGGCAGTTAGGCATCCGACTCTTGGCTTAAGCTCAGGTCACCATCTCACAGTTTGTGAGTTTGCGCCCCACGTTGGGTTCTGTGCTGACAGTATGGAGCCTGCTTGGGATTCTCTCTGTCTCTGCCCCTCTCCTGCCTGTGCTCTCTCTCTCTCTCTCGCTCTCGCTCTCTCGCTCTCTCAAAATAAATAAGTAAACTTAAAAAAAAATCCTATTTGCGGCGCTTGGGTGGCTCAGTTGGTTAAGCGTCTGACTCTTGGTTTCAGCTCGGGTCATGATCTCACGGTTCGTGAGTTCAAGCCCCACATCGGGCTCCGCTCTGACAGCATGGAGCCTGCCTGGGATTCTCTCTGTCCCCCCTCTCTCTCTCTCTGCCCCTCCTCTGCTCTGTCTCTCGAAATAAATCAACTTAAAAACATTAAAAGAAAAAAAACCCGACTTCAGGGGTGCCTGGGTGGCTCAGTCGGTTGGGCGTCCGACTTCGGCTCAGGTTGTGATCTCACCGTCTGTAGGTTCAAGCCCTGCATGGGGCTCTGTGCTGACAGCTCGGAGCCTGGAGCCTGCTTCAGATTCTCTGCCCCTCCCCTGCTCAAGCTCTGTCTCTGTCTCTCTCTAAAATAAGTAAACATTAAAAAAAAAAAATTCTACTTCAGGTGGCCAACAGGCCCAGTTCAGATGCAATGCAATGACAACAGCATCAGCCAAAATCTGTAGAATGTGCTGGCAGACCCTATACATCCGATCATGTCCTACCACCGAGGCACTCTTATCCTTGCAGGGCACCAGAGAGGCTAAAGAGCTTTTCTGAGGTCATGTCTCAGGCACCAAGGCACTTTGCTGGGCACCACTGAACAATACTGACCACCAGCCCGCCTGCCATCATGCACACTCAGCAAGCACTGAGCCATTAGTCATGGATTTAAAGGTGGGATGTGCTAGTTGATCGCACAGAAAGTGGCCTCTTTACTAACATCCCCTCAGTGACCAATTCTGAGTCTAACAGACTAAGGTCCCTAAATGGCTGGCTCACTGCGGCTATGTGTGCTTGGTGGAAGAGGGGCTGTTTCAGAGGCATGCCAGTGTCCCCCCTCAGTCCCAGCCCCAGCCCCAGCAGTGTCCCTGCCTGGACCACGTCTCTTCCCAGCTCACCCTTCAGAACTCGGCCCACATCATCACACCCATTTTTTCCGTGAATGTTCACTGCAGAGTAAATCCATGTTTCTCATCCTGCTGGGTTCAAAGGATGTCACCGCCAGCTTTCGAGAAAGCTACAGATTTGTTCAGAAAAACAAGGCAAACCTGCGGGAAACAATGGACAGTATATTGAACCAATTTATTTGTGGGATGAATAAGCATTTGCTAATTGTGTCCCATAAGCCTATCCCTGTGCTTGGCACTGGAGGCCGATGACGGAGGCACAATCCCTGTCTGTGCGAAGCTGACGTTGGAATCTGGGCAAGGGCCGAGTAGTGATTGGGAATGGGCAGGGATGCTCCATCATGCAGCTCCCAGGCTGGGGGCTGGGGGGGGAGATGGCAGCTTCTGGAACAGTGGGACAGCTGCTGTCCGACCTGGGTGTGATGCCGTTTATCCAAGGCTGCTTAGTAGCAGTTACTTATGTAGGGCTCAACTTCCCACTTGAGGAGCTTATCCAGTCTACAGATGGAAACAACCTTGAAAGAAGGAAGAGAGGGGTGGGGAGGGTGAAGTTTCTTGCGTCTTCCACCCAAATTATAGCCAGAGGCAGCCCACTTTTCCATGTATGCTATGTAGAGAGTACAAAATTCTCATTCAGTCTCTGTGGACTGTTTTTGGTTTTGTTTTTAATGTTTATTTATTTTTGAGAGAGAGAGCATGAGCGGGCGAGGGGCAGAGAGATAGGGAAACACAGACTCTGAAGCAGGCTCCAGATTCTGAGCTGTCAGCACAGAGCCCGACGCAGGGCTCGAACTTGTGAACCGCGAGATCATGTCCTGAGCAGAAGTCAGACGCTCAACCGACTGAGCCACCCAGGCGCCCCCAGTCTCTGTGGGCTTTTAATACATCTCTCACCTTGACTAAACATTGTCTCAAATGTTTATCCATCTAACACCAAGGCCACCACGCTCCCTTTTGCCATCATAAAGATGAGTTAATGGGAGCATGTTAGTGAGAACTAAAAGGTTTGTTGTATAAGCAGGCCTTGTTGGTCTGATCTCCTCCTCCTGCCATAACTCTCCCAAAATAATCGTAAAGCGTTCCACTTCTGGAGGCACCTGGGTGGCTCAGTCCATTCAGTGTCCAACTTTTGATTTTGGTTCAGGTCATGATCTCACAATTAGGGAGACTGAGCCCAGCGTCTAAATAAATAAATTAATTCATTTTAAAAAATCATTAATTTTTTTTTTAAGTTATGAAAAAAATATAATTTCTGATCGGTCATTTCCCTGACCACTGGGTCCAAAACCTCGGGTTGGTTTTTATTTTGCCCTTTTCCACATTATCCGAAATCGCTCAGGGCTCCCTGTATTCACTGCAGAGCTCTAAAACAGCATTTACACAGACTGCTCGATGAACGGCACCCCCTCCGGCCCCCAGCAAAGTTGTGCAGCGGAAGCCTCACCAGCACCATCATCCACGAGGAGTTGGGCAGCTCCCTGTATCAACCCTTGCAGATCGGCCCCTCTCAAGTATTGGGCTGTGTGCGGCAGGTGTTTACTGATTCAGAGTAACCTGGGAAAATAATAAAAAAGAGTAATAGCTAACAGTTACTGGAGAGCTGCCGATGAGCCAGACATAGTGATACCTCCTTTGTTGCTGGCAGCAATACCCTGTGGGGCACCAGGGTTACCATCCCCCTTCTCCGTGTGAGACAACTGAACCGGAAGCAGCCTCCCGGCCTACCAACAACAACCGGTATAATGACCACTCCTGAGAACTCTCCTGTGTTCTGACGTTATATCCTTCCTAAATACTTGGTGTTAGACCGACCTTTCGGTTGTGGGATGATGGCCATAGTGGGAACACTGTTGGGGTCAACCTTTCTTCTCTCTCCAGCACCCTTCCTGCTCCCAGCCACTCTGGTAGTGAGGTCTGTGCCATCTTCCTGGCGGGTTCCCTTCTTCCTGGCCTCCTCCTTCCTGCTCCTCGGGCTCCCACTCAGCCAGATGTCAGTGCCGGAGTCGGGTACGGCTCTGATCTCCCTCCGCTGCTCAGAAACTTTCCAGGAATCACTGCTGCCTCAGCCGGGATCCAGGAGTCTCCACCGTCAGCTCTATCCACTTGCTCTGGCTCTTTGATGTTAGCACAGGAGCACCACCCTGCAGCTACAGTCATGTTCCCAAACTATTAGGGCCTCTTCTTTCTCTGCAATTTCCCACCGCTCCAGCCCCTAGAAACCCTGTCCCCCCTCCCACATCCCTTCTCTAATTCATGCCTTTACTTTTATTCATTCAACACGCCTTCTATGACCTGGCTAGAGTGTGGGTGCTAGCCCTCTTGGGGCTCCCAGTCCAGCAGGAGAGAAAGAACCGAATGAGGAATCCCAGGAGACGTTATGAGGGGGAGAGCCCCAGCACCCCAAGTAGGAGGGCTAAGTAGTCGGGGGTGGGGAGGGACCGGGGAAAGCCCCGCTGACGTTTGTCAGGACAGCCCTGTTGCCCCACTTCCCCATATCCCTTCTTCCTTTTAACTCCTGGGACCCTCTGCTGCTCCCCGTCTGGGGCGAGTGCCTCTCTGTATCCCATTACACTATCACAACAAATCTTAGACCCGGTAGGTGCGAGGTAAATGCTTACTGGCAGTTGAATCATTCTGCCAACTCCTGGCAATTCAGCTCGTGGAGCTTAGCTATCTTTTAAACCAGCCATAGTGATTATAGGGTGGGTTTGCCCCTCCGACCTCTGAGTGGGTGGCCCTGTCTCTAGTTTGCTCACTTAGCAGCTTGGCTCCGAGAAAACTGAAGGCTAGACCCCGGCTGTAACCAGAGGTTATCTTGCAGGCTTGGGATTAAAAACAGGTTCCCATTTTATGTTCTCTGGGCTTCTGTAAACATGTGAATTTTCCACTACCAACTTGGGTTACCCTTATAATTTGACATTTTAAGTGTCTTTAAGTAAATTAAACAAACCAAGGAATTATTTGCTTCTCCCACTCCACTTTTTTTTTTTTTTTTGCCTTTAAAGAAAAACATGGTTATTTGGACAAACCCCCTGCCTTCCCAGTCTCATGGATGTCCGTGAATAAGGACTCTCGATAAACTTGCTGATCTGAGAGGCAAAGGTGAATTATAAGTGCTTCAACGCCTCAAGAAAAAGAGTTCTTGCACAGGATCTGCAGGCATAAGATAAATAGCCAGAGCATTCATAACTGCAGAAAGTATCCCCAAATTCAGAGGAAGATGATGGAGCTGGACGGCGCCCAGGCAGAGCTTTGCAGTTTCCCGCTAAGAGCACAGGCCCACACTTGTGCCTAAGATTTGCCTGGCGTGGCGGCGACAGGAGAGGCAGGGGCCTCTCTCTGCAGAGTCACCCTGACCTCCACTCCCTGGAATAAATGAATGCTTCTATCACAGCACACTCATCTGTCTGGATGGCCGGGCTCAAGGCCAGCCTGCGGCTGACCCACATAGCCTCCCCCAAAGCATGTGGAGGGCCCCTGCTCTCCCACAGCCACTGAGACCTCAGGCTGAGGACAAGCAGTGAGCTTTCCCTGACTTCTTTCTCCCTCTCTCTCTCTCTCTCTTAAAGTTTTTTTCTTTATTTTGAGAGAGAGAGAGTGGGGAGGTGCAGAGCGAGAGGGAGAGAGAGCATCCCAAGCAGGCTCTGTGCTGTCACCTCAAAGCCCGACTTCAGGCTAGATCACGAACCTTGAGAGCATGACCTGATCCGAAATCAACAGTTGGACGTTTGACCAACTGAGCCACCCAGGCACCCCTTCCCTGGCTTCTGATAGTGAAATCTCTTTTTCTCCAACCTGGCATTCACCCTGGAGGCAGTTCCCAAATGCAGCAACCACGAGAGCCAACCTGGCATGAAAGAATCACATAGAGAAGACTCCCTAACAGAAGCCGTGACCTTCAGTTGACGGAGATGTGCAGTCCAGAGCGACTTGGCAGGCAGGAAGCCAGAGGAACAAATTCTCAGATCCTTCCTTCTGCTCCCAGATTTCCTGATTGTATCTCCATTGGCCAAATAAGCTTAGTTGACTATTTATGCTAAAAATTGTTTGTTGTTTATCTGAAATTCAATTTCAACTGGGTTTCCTGCATTCTTACTTGCTAAGTCTGTCACAACCGTAAGCAGAAACCACCCTACTCTCCCTGCACATACACACCCAGGAGCCCAGGAGGGTGCAACATCCTGAGTGTGGCAGAGGCACAGCTCTGGAGTGGGGATGGGCACCTCTGGGTACCCCCAGACACTTTCCCACACAATGTCTCTCCCATTCTCTGCCTATCTCAACTGTGGCCAACGTGTTTGAATACGTAACAACCAGCATAGGATGTATGCTCCAAAAGTGCTATTAAAAAAGCCAGAAGTACAACTATTGTGGGCCAATATTTTTAGAAATACTTGTGGGCCAGATGAAATCAACATTGCCAGGTTCATTCCAGCAGGCAAGCATTTTAATGGAAGCTCCAAGTCATTCTGTTGTTGATGACATAAGTGACATTGATTTTTTATCCCCCCCATACCTAGAGATGGGTCATGTTGAGGCACCAGAATTGTAAACTCATATCTTTGTGACCGGTAGCAGCCTTTACAAGACCATTGGTCAAATTTGTGGCATAGTCTGTGATTGAGAACACAGTGAGAAAAGTGATCTCAGTTGCCATCACCTTCCTGCCATGCTGTTGAGTTGGATATGAAGGACTTTGAATGAGTCACAATTTTCACAAATGGAGGAAGGTGGTCAAAGGGTACGAATTTCCAGTTATAAAATGAATAAGTCCTCGCAATGTCATGTACGGTAAGGAGACTACAGTTAATAATACTGTGTTGTACATTTAAAAGCTGCTAAGAGAGTAGATCTTTAAAGTTCTCAATACAAGAGGGGCGCCTGGGTGGCTCACTTGGTTAAGCATCTGACTCTTGATTTCAGCTCAGGTCATGATCTCACGGTCATGAGATAAAGCCCCACATTGGGCTCCATGCTGGGCATGGAGCCTGCTTGGGATTCTCTCTCTCTCTCTCTCTCTCTCTCTCTCTTTGCCATCGCCCCACTCACTCGCAGGTGCACACTCTCTCCCTCTCTTTCAAGAAAACAAATAAAAATTAAAAAAAATAATAAAAAGTAAAGTTCTCATCACAAGAAATAAATTTTGTAACTGGTAGTCAACTAAGTTAATTAGATTGTAGTGGTGATCATTTTGCCACATATACAAATATCAAATCATGTTGTACACCTGAAACTTAATATAAGTCAATTGCATCTCAGTAAAAAAGAAAAGAAAAGAAAAAAATGGGTGGGAGGAGTTCTATTTCTTAAACATTCTTTAGGAGGTATGTGAACAAATGAATGAATTTGTGAATGAGAATATATGTCCAGACGTGTGTGTTAAATACATTTTGCTCATGTTTTCTGAGGACCCTGAGGATACCCCCTGTCTGTCATCAGAGGCTTAGAGATTGGGAACCTACTTGGAAAATTCCTTTATTTAAAAGGCTAAAAATCAGGTGTTCTGTTTTGCAGCTTTTGCAGAGGTGAAGGAAGAAACCAAGCCTGACCTGCCATACCCAGGAAGCCTGCAAACTGACCACATGCCATCTTCCCTTCCTCACACCCGTGGGTACCAGCCTGCCTTGATGTTTTCACCAACCCAGCCCGGACGACGGCATACGGGCAATGCAGTCCATCCTGGAGTGACCTCTGCTGGGTCAAAGCTCCCGCCTCTTGCATTTAATCATACGATTGGCCACATAATACTTTCTGAACATAAAGATGTCAAATTTAATTGCTCGATCAATATACCTAATATGTACCAGGACATCGCAGTTATTTCTTGGTGGAAAGATGGGAAGGAGTTGCTGGGGGCACATCATGCAATTACTCAGTTTTATCCAGATGACGAAGTTACAGCAATAATCGCTTCCTTCAGGTACGTGTTCTTTCTTCCTTTCTTTCGTTAAATGTTGTTATCAAAAGCAAAAACCTCATAAGTTAAAAAACTTTTTTTTAGTTTCTGTGTTAGCAACTCACCGATCCACTTACAGTGTAGATTAATAGCTGACGGTCTGTATTGTTGATTTCTTTTACATTGATCTTGGCCTCACTGGAACTGCTGGTTATCAGAGGCTCTGGGTTCTGGGGAACCACTTCCCACCTGACCTGCAAGTCGCGTCACGCTCTGCTTGACTCAAGAGCTCTCCCAGTGAGTGGGAACGACGTTTCTTACCCAGTATGTGGAGGCGGCTAAATCGCACCGTGGGGGTGGAGGTTTTAAAACAAACAGGCTTCCCACCCCTTTCCTTTGCCTTATCCTCCCTTTCCCCCCTCCCCTACACCCCCTGCTCCTGCAGATCATGGTACTGTGGTAGTCCTCGTGTCACCGTGTCACCGTCTCATGGTTCCACTTTGTTTTGACAGGGGCCAGCCGAATGCATTGGGGGTGGGCGTGGGGGGGTGACAGAGCCAAGTCAGCAGGTATCTGGAATAACCCATTGTCCCTAGGACTGAGTCATCGTATTTCAGAGTACCCCTGACAGTGAGACAGCTGCTTCTCTTCTCCCCATCCCTTTTTTTATTCTCTACTCGCTCCTCTTCAGCCAGGAGGGGGTTGAGTGTTTTGTTTTGTTTGGTCTTGTTTATTTGTCCTTGCATGTGCAGTTCTAGAATTCGGTGGACCTGTGGTCATTAAAAGCTCAAAATGAGGTCAGGGCCGTGCAGGGTTGGCGCCAGTGCCTTTTCCCTAGGATTCCTGCACTCCGAGCGAGGGGAGCCCTCTTTGATCTGGTGTGTTTTCACTTTCCCTGGCCTGATGCTTGGGGCAGTCCCGGACGGTGTCCCGTCTTTTGGTGAATCATTTGATGTTTCCTTTTCAGAAAACTGCCTCAGAGATACCACAGTACTGACAGCTCCCGTTAGAATTTAGTGTGTCAACATTTCCAGAAGATGCACCTTGGGGGTTTGTTTTTTTTGTTTTTAGTTTTGTTTTTTTTTTTTGCATAGTTTCCCCAAGTTATAGGCTTGGTTAGCATCAAAGCAAAGAACACAACTGTCACGTTTTCCGTTGGTTGATTTAAATTTTGGCTGGGACTGTCAGGCTGCCACCCTCAGCTGGTGGCTGAGACCACTCAGGAGATTTGACTGCATTTTTTTTTCTGCATCAAGTACAAGACACAGATGTTTTACCATGATAGAGACACAGCTTCTAATGATCCATTTAATAATGAATAAGGAGCAGTTTAATGGCTTAAAGGAACAAAGAGCCGGGACATTGGTCCCATCAGGTATCATTAGGAGGAAAACACTGCCCTGTTCTCTCTGGGCTGGGAGTCCTGAATGGGGGTCCTGCCACTGGACAGCTGTGAGACCGTGGGTGAGTTGCCTTCTTGCCAAAGAGATAGGTTTGCATCACGTGACCAGCAGCTTCAAGTGTGTTCTAAGGGGCCATGGGATGTTTAAAGGACTTAAATTGGAGAGTTTTAGTTAAAAAAAATATTTTTGATGTGACACTCAGAATTTTTTTTTTATTTGAGAGAAAGAGTGAACAGGGGAGAGGGGCAGAGGGAGAGAGAGAGAATTTTAAGCAAAATGCTCAGTGTGGAGCCCGACTCAGGGCTCAATCCCGTGACCCTGCGATTATGATCTGAGCTGAAATTAAGAGTTGGATGCTCAATTGACTGAGCCACCCAGGTGCCCCAAATTGGAGAGTTTTTAAACTTAGAACAGACAGTGTCTTATCTTGGACTTGTGTCTTTAGAGTTCAGACCTGGTCATATTTGGTCAATGTGACCTGGGTCATATTTTCAGAACTTTAGAACAAAAATTTATACTTTTGCATGTGCTCAGTTCCAGTCTCATAAACTCATTCTGAAGGGGAAAAAAAAAATCTTATTTGACCTCCAAACTAAGCCATACGGCAAAGTTAGTGATCAGAATTCTTGTAAACCGTGGACACTCAGCTGAATTGAGTAGCTTTGGGGACAGTACTGAGTCCACCATTACAATATTCTTCAAGTATATTAATGTTCAGGTGACACAGGAGCCGTATGAAGGAAATTGTAGTGACTGAATCAAGACTATAAATATCCGTGTAATTTCTTGGCAAGAAAGAAGGATGTTGGAGACCCTAAATATGGTATCTTCTAGATGATGACTTTGAGGTCCCTCTGAGTAGGGTGACTTGCCCGGGGTCACTGGAGAGTAAGCTGTCACCCTTAAACGGGGGGCCTGGTTTGCACACTTGCAATATCGTCTCTTCTCCCATCTCATGGGCCCTGAAAGAAATCCACTCTGGTTGCCAGGAACAGTGAAGAGTTAAAAATAAATTCTAGGCCTTCAACACATGGAATTCATTAGCTTGTAATTTTCTTGGAGTTGCCCTTAAGAATACCTGTATGGGCCACGTGTATTTAAGGGAATGTACAAAATACATATGTGTATATTGGCAGGGGTCAGAGGAGTATGGGGAGAAACACGAGGTGTTTGGAGTTAGGACATAAGCCAGTTTTGTATAAGGTGTTATTATAAGAAAGGGTAATGAATTTCGAAAATGATGGGGTCTCCAGAGAGAGGCCCCCACAATTCGTACCAGCATGCATCCTTTAAATATGAAGCAATTGTGAGTTGCTAGAGACTGACCAGGATTGTGGATGTGATTTAACTTTCTGAGTTTTTGTTGGTTCCACATTTCCTCTTTCATATCGGGCAGACCCCACACTCGAACCCCCAAATGCCCCATTCTAAAACTAAGGGTCAGTCAGCTATCTGGTCTTTGACCCTAAAAGTAGGTTAGGAGATGTGCATACTTGTAGATTTGGCCTTGAAGTATCGATTTAGGGGAGAGGACCTGGCATCAGGACTGAGGGGGCACTTCTGCCACTCAGGACCCAACCCATCTTTCGGTCAAACCTCAGTTTATTGAAACCGGGGATGGGGGTGGATGTGGAAATGTTAAAAGAAGAAGTTCATGTGCATTTAAGTACAAGCCCCACCCTACTTGGGAAAGGTTAAAGGAGATTTAACATCATGAGTAAGAGTGTTCCTAAAAGGTTTTTAGAAACTGCTTGGTCTTAGTTCCTCTATGCGTATATTTTAAATTTATATTAAGGGCACCTGGGTGGCTCAGTTAAGCGTCCAACTCTTGATTTCGGCTCAGGTCGTGATCTCACGGTTCATGAGTTCAAGCCCCACATCAGGCTCTGAGCTGAACATGGAGCCTACTTGGGATTCTCTGTCTCCCTCTCTCTGTGCCCCTCCCCTGAGCCCTCTCTCTCTCTCTCTCTCTCTGTCTCAAAATAGATAAATTAACTTAAAAAATAGTTCTTTTAATAGTAATATATGTATTTTGTTAAATATGTAGAAACTACCAAACATGTACAGAGAAAGAAACCATGGCCCACAACCCTGAGAAAACTTTTCCAAGCACATATGAAATTAATATTCCTGAAATGAAATTAGCATTTTATGACACAGATGATTATATACCTCGTTCCCCCCACGTAACATCCTATTATGAATGTTCTCCTGTATTATTAAACGCCTTCAAAATACTGACTGCTCTATGCCACTGTAACCTACTGTTGTAAAGCAGAAACAAATACAGAAGGATGTATGTGAAATTGTACAGGGAAAACCTTAAAAATTGTTTTTGCATAATAACGAATAATGGGGCATATACAAGGGAAAAAGTAACTGATGTGGTGCTTCAAGCCCAGGTGCCCTCTTGAGCTGAGTCCATTCTTTGCTAATAATTCGCATGTTTTCTTCTTTCACTTGGACGTCTATTGTAGGTGTAGGGAACACTCTGTGTCCGCCAGCAGGTTGGGGTATTCCTAATTGATGGCTTGGTGATTAACGCTGAAAATTGCACCCCCCGCCCTCCCCGGACCCCATAGTCCTGACCTAGTCCTGGATGGTGCACACCTCAGGCTCTATCTCTCCAGGGCTTGTAGCAAGTCTCCTTTGTAGGGCTTAAGCCACCAGGCTTAAGCCAAGCCACCTCGGCTCTCCGACTGGTATCTTGCCTCATTTGCACTTGATATCAGCTTGAAACTGTAGCTCATCCATTTGTGCAGATCCCGGGATGCTGTGTAGCCGGGACCTTTCCCTGGAGTCTCTAAAGGAGGGGGTACTTTTTGGGATACAGTTAGCTCTAAAGTCGGGCATAAGGTATAAGGAGCTCTCTGGCTTGGGTGGAAACACTCCCTGGTCAGGTAAAGCATTCCAGGGAGGCACCAGCCATCAGACCAGAAGACTGGGGGGACCAAACTCTCAAACAGAAACAAAAGCCAATGTTCCTGTAGGCCAGCCGGCCCTGCACATTCAGTTATTGGGGTAATTTGTGGCAAAGGAAAAGTATTTTGACATGTTTTTTGTGTAGTCTAGGGATTCCCCACTGGGAATTCAATTCTAGCTTAGTTCTCTGTAGCTAGAGCTGGAAGGATTTTATAGTTTTCTAAAACTTGTATTTCTCTACAACTGTTTTTTCATTTTTAATATTTTTATCATGGTGAAATATACATAGGATAAAATGTACCATTTTAACCCTTTCCGAGTATACAATTCAGTGGCATTTAAGTACATTCATTTTGGTGTGGCACCCATCACCACCATCCATCTTCAGAACTTTCTCAGCCCCCCAGAGGGAAACTCCATGCCCATTAAACACTAACCCCTCATTCCCTTTTCCCCCAGTCCTTGGTGACCTCTATTCTACTTTCTTTCCCTGTGACTTTGACTACTCTACGTACCTCATGTAAGTAGAACTGTACCCCATTTGTTCTTTTTTGTATTTCTTTTAAGAAGCCTCTAGAATGTAGCTGCTACTTCAGAGCCATATCTGAGCAGGCCAGTCTACATGTGATAGGTCTGAGAAACAAGGAGGCTCTGTGTCCTTACAGGACGTACTGGGACTCACCCAGCTGAGGCCACCCTGGTGTGATGGACTTTTGCAGATGCAAAGAGCCCTGTGGCTCTGTCCAGGTGGTTCCTGTCTAGACGCGGTGGCTGAGTCTGTATGGTGGCTTTGGTTTTCCCCGGTTCAGATGTTTGTATTTGACCAGAATCTGACACAATTTTTATACCTTTTTTAAAGCAGTACATACACATGGTAAAATACTCCAACTGTTCAAAAATCCTCTCTTCTGCTCCAGCCTCCAGCCCTACCCCAACGAGGAGCTGTGGTTATCCACTTCTTGGGTATCTTTTGTAGGTATTCAATCCTTATGACTCGTGTGTGTGTGTGTGTGTGTGTGTGTGTGTGTGCGTGCGTGTGCGCGCACGCGCCTAGCCCTGGAGTTCATCTAATAGAACGTTACAACTCTGGTTAAATCAGTACCCAGGACTTCACATTTTTTGTGGCTATGTAAATGCTGTTTTCAGCTGAGTCATACAGTAGGCTGTGGTTACATCTTACTTCTTCACAGCTTTTTGATTGTCCTCAATTTAATAGTTTTCTTGCTTGTTAGTTTGCTTAATTTTCTAAGTGTCACTCTCATTTGTCCCTAAACTCTACATACATCTCCTCTCAAAGTGATGCGATTACCAGGCCTGATCTTTTCCTAGGAGATGCCTGTCCTGTCCTTCTCCTGCAGAAGAACCTGGGCAGGTTGCTCCCCAGGTCTGGGGTGCAGCTCTGTCATCTTAACCCTTGTTTCTCCTATTTCCTCCTGGAGACCAGGTTCCGCACCGCCCCCAACCCCGCCTCTTGGCTTTTACTCCTTCGCTTTGGCACAGAGCCCATCCTCCACCAGCATGGACCTTGCATGTCTGAAAATGCTATTGTGTTTTTTATCCTCACATTGAGGTAGTTTGTCTGGATACAGAACTCAAAAAGAATAATTTCCTGTTGTCATTTGGAAGTCATTGATATATTTCCTTTTTGCCCCCAGATTTGTTCTTGAGAAGTGTGGTGGGGTTCTGATTCATTTGTGAATGACTCACTTTACTTCTCTCTGGAAGCTTCTGGACCTCCACTTTATCTTGGAGTTGTGACATCTCCTGATGAGAGATGGGTGGTCTTGGTGGGTCTTTTCTCTTCCACTGTGCTGCCCACCTACAGGCCTGGTTAAGAAAGACCTAGAATCCAGCCCTGGGGCATTTTCTTGAATTATGCTCTCCTTCCTGTGTTCTTTCTGGAACTCCTCTTACTCAGTTGTTAGAATGCCTAGATTGCTATTCTGAGCTCAGAGCCTTCGCTGGGGAGCCTCTAGAGACTGTGCCTGCTGTTTCCTTTAGGAAAGGGGAGAAGTTGGGGACAGCAACTCTTCTCCACCTCACCCCCCACCCTGCTCTCAGCATGGCAGCCTTTACTTGCATGTCTAGGAAGCAACATGTAGAATTATTTGTGGAAAATCTGGGTCTGGACTTGCTAATTAATGCAGGCACGTAACCCATCTCCCCAGGCGATTGCTGACCTCTTCCTGATATGAATGACTAAAGACAAAGTTTTGATCATGTTTCCTTTGAGCTCTCCTTTTCTCCTCCTGGTTGAATTTTCCTTCCTTGCTGGTTGGCTTAAGATGCTCCTAGACTTTTCATGCCCTTTGCGTCTGATTTCTGAAGTCCAAGCTGTGCTGCTAAACTATTACTTGCACCCAATAGTTTCTCAGTCATTCCCCCCCCCCCCGCCCCCCACGCACACAGGAGTACTTTGCATCCTTGGGCTGCCTTCCTCGGCCTTGCCCTGCATCCCTCTGTGGCCCTCACTTGCACTCTGGCTCCTGACTACCTAAGTCATGTGACAAGGCTGCTGCAACACCGGGTTCCCGGACCCTGAGCCAGAGCCAGGTCTTCAGAGGCACAGCTGTCCTCAGCCTGTCAGATCTTATCATCAGTCCAGCTCCTGGGCCTGGCCTCAAGACAATGACTCCTCTTCTAAAATGAATCTGTGAAATATGTGGAAAGGACCCCATCTTTGGTAGCCATGACCTTGTTTTTTGGTTTGTTTTGTTTTATTTTTTGTTTGTTGGTTTGTTTTTGCACTGCAAAGAAAACTAGACTGCTCAGCCATGCAGAATCTTCAAGAGCTCCTAGAAGCAGGTGCACCATTCAGCCCCTGGCTGATACTCATGCTGGTCCAGGCACCATTCTGGACACCTGCTTCTCTCCCTCTTTCTTCCTGCCACCATGACATCCAGGGAGATTTATTAGAGGAGGGTCAGCTAACCCCTTATTTGGAGATATTTGTCCTGTGAAGTCTCTTTCCTTGTTCTCCCAGTGACCTCTAGACATTGTGACCTTCAGCCCTGCCCTAAAGCATGGAGAGATCTGGCCTTTCTTTGAAATCCTGAGTCCTCCCCAAGTCCAACTTCCGTTCATCAGGTGCAATTCCAAAATTATATCACTCCCACACAGAAGTGAGGGGAAAGGGGAAGGCAAAGTATTCTGAGTCAGTGGGGCACTGCTCAGATTGGCACATCAGAAAGTGCAGGTGACAGATGATAGTCACATTATTGGGTAATATTAACCCAAGCAGCTCTGGTTCTCCTCATTCTGATTGACACCATTCTTTTTTTTTTTTTTTAAATGTTTGTTTATTTTTGAGACAGAGAGAGACAGAGCGCGAGCAGGGAGGGGCAGAGAGAGAGGGAGACACAGAATCGGAAGCAGGCTCTAGGCTCTGAGCTGTCAGCACAGAGCCTGATGAGGGGCTTGAACGTACAAACCACGAGATCATGATCTGAACCGAAGTACCAACTGAGCCACCCAGGGGCCCCTGATTGACACCATTCTTGATGTGTATTTTACTTACTCTTTATCAGAAGCTAAAAGGGAACTGCAACATGGTATCACTGGGGAGAAGTTGTAATTTAAAATGTTCTATGTTTGTTCTGAAAACCGTGTGTTCAAAACCGTGTGTCCAACCTCAAGTCCAAGGGGCCTTGCTGTGGCAAATTGACTCCTGATGCCGCTGTGCTGTTTGTTTATCCTGGTGGCTGCCACCTGTGGGCTGAGATGGCGTCCCCTCTGACCTTGCCAGCTTCCTGGTCTCTTTTAAGCATTAAGCTTCAGGCCTTGATGGGTTGAGGGATGGGTCTTATTTTGCTTTGGGATAAATAAGTTGTATCAGGGAACAAGCTACTAGAAAGGAAGATGGACCCCTCCACAGTTTTCTTCTTTACTTTCTTTCTCTAGCCACAGCCTGTGCTCTGTCTGATGAGCACAGTAGAAGAAATCAGTGCCTTTGGGTCAGTGAAGGTGTCCCCCCTTTGAGAGCGTTTGAAGGCATTTCAAAGAGTTCCTCATGCCCTCACCCCTTCCCACACCCAGCTAAGGGCAGGTTTTGCCTAACTTCTTGTGTGTAAACATGTCTGAAGGGTGGAAAGCAGGATTCTGAAGCTCTTAGAGCTAAGGCCACCTGTTTATAGCAGATACTTTACAACATGTAGTGTTCAAACTATAGTATAAGGAAAACGAAAGAAAGGTGATCTATAATAAAATAATACGAATGTGAACATGTAGATGCCTGGCATGACCACTCCAGGAGAGATCATAGAATACACAGGGACTTGCACCCTGGCACGCCCCTCACGCACGTGGCAGCCGCAAATAGGGAGGTGCTGTCCGTGATGTGAGTCATGGCCAAGTTCCAAACAGGACAAAGGGATGGCAGCCCCCATTTTCAGGTAATTGCAGTCCTGGGTATTAGGTGGATATTAAGACCAGACAAATTCTTTGTGTGTCTATAAATGGAATTGGGTTCTAGTCTCAGAAAGTCATTTGGGTTTTGGAACAGTTGCCCCTGGCCCCTAAAAACCATGGTGCCTCCTAGTTATTGTGCCCACATAAAGCAACCCTACAGAGGCACCTGGGTGGCTCAGTCGGTTGAGTGTCCGACTTCGGCTCGGGTCATGATCTCGCGCTCCATGGGTTCGAGCTCCGCATCGGGCTCTGTGCTGACAGCTCAGAGCCTGGAGCCTGTTTCGGATTCTGTGTCTCCCTCTTTCTCTGACCCTCTCCTGTTCATGCTCTCTCTCTCTCTGTCTCAAAAATAAATAAATGTTAAAAAAAAAAATTAAAAAAAAAAAAAACAACCCTACAAATTTGCAGCAAAATGCCTTGATGGGGCAATACCCCAACATAGAGAACCCTGGTACAGAGCCTTCCATAGAAGGCAAGAGGAGGGACAGCATATGTGTTAGTCATGTTTCTTCAGAAAAAAGAGAACCAAAGAAGGAACGAGAGAAAGTTATTTTAAGGAATTGGCTAATGTGATTGTGGGTGCTGGCAAATCTGAAACAGGCAGGGCAGCAGCTGGAGACCGAGGGAAGAGTTGATATTATAGTCTTGAGTCCGAAAGCAATTTAGGGGCAGAATTCCCTCTTCCTTGGAGGACCTCGGTCTTTGCTCATAAGTATGGCTCTCAGCCGGCTGGATGAGGCCCACCCGTGTTGTGAAGGGTAATCTTTACTCAGAGTCTACTGATTTAAATGTTAACCACATATGGGTGCCTGGGTGGCTCAGTCAGTTGGGTGTCTGACTTCGGCTCAGGTCATGATCTCGCGGTTTGTGGGTTCGAGCCCCACGTCGGGCTGTGTGCTGACAGCTCGGAGCTTGGAGTCTGCTTCGGATTCTGTGTCTCATTCTCTCCACCCCTCCCCCACTTGCTCTGTCTCTATCTCTCAAAAATAAATAAATGTAAAAAAAAAAAATTAAATGTTAACCACATCTGAAAAATACTTTCACAGAAACATCTAGAGTAATATTTGGCCAAATATCTAGATGCCGTGACCTAGCCACGTTGACACAGAAGATTAACACTCAGAGCATATGATAAAGAGGTTGAAGAATGTTCTTTTCCTATAGCAGAAACTCAAAGGGTATTCAGTGTAAATATCTCTATGTGTTTTCTTTGAAGCATAACCAGTGTGCAGCGTTCAGACAATGGTTCATATATCTGTAAGATGAAAATAAACAACGAAGAGATTGTGTCTGACCCCATCTACATCGAGGTGCAGGGTAAGTCCAGAGGCTACAGAGTGACCTGTATTTATTGCTTTGCATATAAAACTCTAGAGTTTAGCGTGCTCATTTATAACTCTGTAATCAAACTTTGCAAATTCATAAGCACTGACATTTTATAAGGTGACCCTCTTTTTAGACTTCAGGTAATAATAAATAAATGGCATGAATTCAATCCTCAAAGTTTTAGCTCTATCCTGAGCAATAGGGCTGAGATAAAAAACAGATTAGGGACTCCTTTGTCCTCAGGTTATTTACAGTTTAGAAACCTGGAGACTTTTCTGGAAGCGATATGCATTCCATTATCTGGTTCTCAGTGCTGGCACCAGGTACCCTTCGCCTGGTCTAGGGATGATTGGCCTATTATTCAACATCGGTACATGTGGATGGTGAAGCCAGGAGGGTGAGTGGTTTTCCTGAACTGGGTCAGCAGCTCAATCTGGGACTCATTTTGGGCCCTAGGATTTGTCAGGTAGATGGTTCAGTGCAGTTCCATGACGTGACATAAGACGGGCTCAGTGTGGGTCCGAATGAGACGTTGACTAGAAGAAGGCGGTCTCTGCCCTCAAGGAACTTGAACTGCAGTAGGGGTTGTGAGCTGATGGCTAGGTGAGCCCGGGTCTTGGGGCGCACGCCTGGTTCTGCAATGGCGGTGCCTGTCGAGGAAGCCTCCAAGGAGGAAGCACCTCTATTCTCACCACAAGTTGTCATTCCTCACCAGCCCACGGGCTGCCTCCAGGGCCCTTGCATCTTGGCTTTCTGAGATACCCCTGCCAGCAGAAGCACCCAAACACCTTTCTTTTCTACTTTCTCCTGACCCGCCTCACCACAGGCTTTAGAAAAAACAAATGGTTGGCTTTTCAGGGAAGTTCAACCAGAACGGTCCCACAAGCAAAGCCTCCTCTGCTACCCATCCTTTTGCAAACCTAAACCTCATACCCACTAATGCTGCAGGAGGCCTGAGGTGGGGAGGCCCCTCAGAGGAGTCTGTGTTAGCGCTCTGCTCTAGGCCCATCCCAGGCTGGACAGCTAATGCCTCCTCAGGGTTATGTCAGCACCAGCCCTAGGGGAAAGTGGGGGTGTGGAGGATGGTAGTGTTCCTACATTTGCTGTAAATGTTGGGAAAATGTTGAGAGGACATTTAACTTGTCAGAATCCCAACAAAATGCCCAGGGCAGGATCACATTAGGTCCAAATGGAGTTTTGCAAAACTTTGAGATAGGAATAAAGAAGCCCATTATGCCGCTCCCACATCATTCCTTCTGGGACCAGATCTGTGAGTTCCCAATCCTCAAAGAACATGGTTTAAGTGCCTGAGGACGGTTAACTTGACTTGTTAATTTTTTAGCATATGCTCCAAGTACGTACTCACTGGCTTTCTCTGAGGTATTTCTAAAGTTCCATTCCTTATGGCCTCGATTCTGAATAACAGTCAAAGATCTTAGGATTGGAAGTGTGTAACTGTGTCCACACTGTTATCATTAGAATGCGCTTTGAAAAATGGCCGGCCCTGTATAAGCCCTGTACAAGTGTACAGATGTTTAAATTCATTATCATTCATCTTAAAGGGACACGCGCAGTGGATTGTCCGCAAAAACAGGTGGACCTATTACGTGGCTTTGTTTTCACTCCATGTGTAATTTGGTAAGAAACACTGAAAAACGTGCCAGCCTGTCCCTGGAGGTGGAATAATGCCTGATTTCAACACCGCCAGGCCTCCCTCCCTTCTGGTAAAACCAGTTCTGAATCACCATCATAACCCCTTTGAGAAAGTGTCCTAGAAAGCCGGCTGGAGCTAGTTGGGTAAGAATTAGCTTCTATTCTTTCTCAGCCAACTTTCAGAAGGTGCAAACTAGCCATTTCAGACCAGGGGTGGTATATAAAGAAATCTATTGCCAAGTTCTAGAACAGTCTCCATTCCCCTTGGGGCTCTGCCTTTGCTTGAAGATCTGAAACATTCTTTCCCTGAACTCTTTCTCCGCAGGCCTTCCTCACTTTACTAGACAGCCTGAGAGCATGAATGTCACAAGAAACACAGCCTTCAACCTCACCTGTCAGGCCGTGGGCCCTCCTGAGCCCGTCAACATTTTCTGGGTTCAGAACAGCAGCCGTGTTAATGAACAGCCAGAAAAATCCCCTTCTGTTCTAACTGTGCCTGGTAAGTCCAAGCCGTGTGACTTATTTATTGTTTCCTTTCTAATAGTGAGAGGGATCACAAGTTTGGTGACCACTGCCTTGCACTAGCAGCGGATAGAAGAGAATGAAACACAGGTGTGGCAGCTGAGGTGAGGGTACGTGGAAAAGAAACCCCGGGAGTGAGAATTCACAAGCCAGGGCTGGGGAGTGGGTGAATGCCCTGAAGGGTGTCTGTGGTTAAGTTAGCGAAGTGGCCAGAGTCCCTGAGCCCAGGCAGGGGGAGTCTTGCTCATACCTCCCATTGCAGCTGGCGCTTGGCTGGCCTGGCAGGCCATGCACTTCAGGAAACCACTTGACGCAAAGACCCCTGATGGGAGGTTTGACAGCAGGGAACCCCACTGGTCACGTGGCACTGCTGTGGGATGACTGAGTCATTGTGGATTGTGGCCGCGCTGATGGTGGTCGTCTTGATTCCCATCCAAATGGAAGTATCTCGGCTTCATTCCCGTCACCTCCCTGACAAGGCTCTTGGAGTCAATGCCCTTGCTGTTTCCCGTGCTACGAAAGCCGGTGGACTCCTCTCTGGCTTCTTTTCAGCAACATCTAGCAACATCTAGCAAGGGCACCACCCCCAAATCCTTCCTTTCTTCATGCAGTCAGCGACCATCTTGCCAGGGAGTGCTGTATCCCAGGGGCTGTTCTAGGTTCTGAGAACACAGGGGTGAACCTCTGGCAACAGTCTTCCTGGCTTCCTTCCCACCCCACTGCTTCTCCTCTGCCCTTGACAGGCGCATCCCTGGACCCACTTCTTTTCACTCTGAGACAGTCCCGCCACCCTGGGAGAGTTCCTCTCTGTCCTTGGCTTCAATACTATCTGTGCAACGGTAGCCTTGGGCTTTGTGTCCTGGCCCGGCCCTCTCTTCTGAGGTCCAGGCTCATGTATCCAAGTGCCTCCTTGGCATTTTCACTTGCTGGTACATAAGTATCTTAAAATGAAACTCCTGTTCCACCTCCTCTCCACACTCACTTTGCCCCAGAATTCCCCATCTTAGTAAATGGTATCACCATTGGCCCAGCCTTCCTCTTTCTCATTCTTCATGCCAAATGCATCAGCAAGTTCTGTCCATTCTGCTTCTACAGTGCATCCTGAATCTGTTTTCTCTCCTTCCCTGCTCCACACCGCTGCCAGCACCCTACCAGTGCGGTAAGTAGCTCCCTAACTGGTCTCTTCGCTTCCAGCCCTGTCCCCACTCCAATCCATCCTCCTCAGTGGCTCCCTGTAGTCTTAGACTGTCACTCAGACTCATTCCTGTCCCTGCCCATCGGCCCTGTGAGCTCTGGCCTCCGCCCGACTCTCCAACCCAACCCGACGCACCTTCTTCTCCCTGCTTATCAAGCACCGGTCATCCTGATTGTCTGTCATTCCCTCAGACACCTTGCCCTCCTTCCTGCCTCAGGACCTTTGCATCCTTTCTTCTGTCTGCCTGCACTGTTCTGCCCTCTGCCCTCTGCCCCATGACACAACTCAAAGATTACTTCTTCTGGGAAGCCTTTCCTGGTCATTCAACTATTTTCGGACCTTCCCACCTCTTTATGGACTCCCAGTCATGTGTTGCACTCGCCACAGTCTATAATCACCCCATTTATTTCTGTAGCTTCCTTGTCTGTCTTCTCAGAGAGTATATGCTCAGCAAGGACAAGGACTTTGTCTGTCCCAAGGCAGTGCCTGACTCATAGAAGCACTCACTGAATATTCATGGCAAGAATAGACCAGCAAATGAATGCCAGCCCCTCGGATTTATCATTTTCCTAACTCCTGACTCCACGAGGAATATTAGGGTTTTCTCTCCCTCCATCTGAATTATTTTTGAGTCTCCCCAAGAAGCTGATAATCAAGCTACTTTTTAGTTTCAAAGTCAATTTGGAAAATACACCCCACCCCTGCTAGGATGGTAACTCTGAAGTCCTGTAAAGACATTTGTTTTTATTGAGGTGAAACTGACATACAGTTAAGTTGTGTAGAATTTAAATGCACAACTCAGTGAGTTTTGATAAATGTAGACACGCATGTAACCACCCCTTCAATCAAGGCATAGAACATTGTCATCACCTCGGAATGCCCCTCAGGCTCCCTTCCCATCAGTCCCCACCTCTCATAGACAATGGTGTACTGATATCTGTCATCACGTATTAGTTTTGCTAGTTCTTTTTTTTTTTTTTTTTTTTTTTTTTATGTTTATTTACTTGTTTTGAGAGAGTGCACGCTAGCCAGCCGGGGAGAGGGAGAGAGAGAGAATCCCAAGCAGGCTCCTCGCTGTAAGCATAGAGCCCAACACGGGACTTGATCTCACGAACTATGAAATCATGACCTGAGCCGAAATCAAGAGTCGGATTACTTAACCAACTGAGCCACCCAGGCAGGCGCCCCTGTTTTGCTAACTCTTGAACATTAAATAAATGGAGTCGCAAAGTGTATATTCTTTTGTCTCAGGCTTCTTTCCCTCAATGTGACATTTTTGGGATTCATCCGTGTTGTTGTAGGAGTACTTTGTGCTTACTGCTAATAGCGCTGTTACGGTATGGATATGCTACATTTTGTTTGTCTGTGTGGTGAACATTTGGGATGTTTACAGGAGTTGGCTATGATAAAGCAGCTACAGATACTTGTGTGCAAGTTTTTTGGGAGACATATGTTTTTATTTTGTTTTGGATAATACCTGGGAGAAGAATTGCTGGATCGAATACTAGGTATATGTTTAACTTTTAAAGAAACCACCAAACTGTGTTCTGAAGTTACACCAAGTTCTATTCCTAGCAACAGTGGATGAGCATTCCAGATGCCCTATCTACATCCTTGCCAACATTTGCTATGGTTAGTTTTTTCATTTTAGACACCCTAGTGGATGTGAAATGGTAAATTTTCAATTTGCATTTTATTTCCCTAATGTCTAATATTAAATTCTATTTAGAAAAGATTTTAGCATTTTTTTCTTGTGCTTATAGACCAGTCATATATCCTCTAGGTGAAGTGTCACTTCGGGTCTTTTGCCTATTTTCATATAAATCTTAGAATCAGCTTGACAGTTTTGCAAGAGTCTGTTGTGATTTTGTTTGCAATTTTTTTTTTAACGTTTATTCATTTTTGAGAGACAGAGAGACAGTGTGACTAGGGGAGGGACGGAGAGAGGGAGACACAGAATCCGAAGCAGGCTCCAGGCTCTGAGCTGTCAGCACAGAGCCCAACGCAGGGCTTGAATCACAGATTGCGAGATCATGACCTGAGCTGAAGTCGGACGCTTAACCGAGCCACCCAGGCACCCCGCAACTCTATTTTTTTTTAATTGTTTTTTTTTTTTTTTTTGAGAGAGAGGGAGAGTGCATGCGCATGGAGCGGGGGCTTAGGGGGCAGAGGGAGAGAAAGAATCTTAAGCAGTCTTCACACCCAGCATAGCAGGGCTCGATGTCACGACCATGAGATCACGACCTGAGCCAAAATCAAGAGTCAGATGCTTAACCAACTGAGCCAACCAGGCACTTCTGCAATTGTACTGAATTTCTAGATCAATTTAGGGAGAGATCACATCTTAATAATATGGAGACTTCTGATCCCAGAACACACACTGTCCATTTATTTAGGTCTCCTTTAATTTCTCTCAGGAATTTTTTTATAAATTTTTTTTTCAACGTTTATTTATTTTTGGGACAGAGAGAGACAGAACATGAATGGGGGAGGGGCAGAGAGAGAGGGAGACACAGAATCGGAAACAGGCTCCAGGCTCTGAGCCATCAGCCCAGAGCCTGATGCGGGGCTCGAACTCACGGACCGCAAGATCGTGACCTGGCTGAAGTCGGACGCTTAACCGACTGCGCCACCCAGGCGCCCCTCAGGAATTTTTTTAATAGTTTTTGATGTAGAGGTCTTATAGGTCACTTGTTAAAGGGATTCTTAAATATTTTATGTTGCTGGTGTTGGTAAGTAGCACATTTGATTTCATTTCCCAATTGTTTACTATTAGTATATAGAAAATAAATGAATTTATGTATGTGGATCTTACATCCTACAACCTTGTGACATTGATGTATTAATTCTAAGAGGGCTTTATTGTTGTTGTTTTGTAGATTCCTTGGATTTTCTATGTAGACATGTCACCTGCAAGAGACATTTACTTCTCACCTGCAAGAGAGTTTTACTTCTATCTGTCCAATCCTTGTCTTTTTATCTCTGTCCCTTTCCTTATTTTAGTGGCCAAGACTCCAGCACAATGCCAAATAAAAGTGGGGAGAGTGGACGTTTCTGTCCCAGTCACCAAGTATGAAATAAACTGTGGGTTTGGGACAATGCCTTTCACTAGGTTGAAGATGTTTCTTTCTATTCTCAGTTTGCCAAAAATTGTATTTTTTTATCATATGATCATAAGAACTCGGGAAATATTTACAATACTTAATGATTACAGTTTTGTTACAAGACATACGCCTTGGGTGATATCTGGGAGGGTCCTCAGTGCAGAGCTTCTGTGCCCTATCCTCTTTGAATTAGGGTGTTTCACCCTCCTGGCAGATCCAGGAAAAGGCCACTCTACTAAGCTTTGGGGAGCAGATTTTTTTTGTGGAGGTTTCCTTACATAGGCACTTCTGATTAGATCACTGGCCATGTGGGGGCACTTGGGTGACTCAGTTGGTTGAACATCCGACTTCAGCTCAGGTCATGATTTCATGGTTTGTGGGTTCGAGCCCCACATTGGGCTCTGGGCTGACAGCTCAGAGCCTGCAGCCTGCTCCAGATTCTTTGTCTCCCTGTCTCCCTACCCCTCCCCTGCTTGCCCTCTGTCTCTCTCTCTCTCTCTCTCTCTCTCTCTCAAAAATAAACAAACATTTAAAAAAAAAAAAAAAGAAAGAAAGAAAGCCTAAACCATTGGCCATGTGATTGAACACAATCTCCAGACTCAACCCTCTTATCACATGGCTGGTCATTCTCTTGACCAGTTTCTGTAGGGGCCAATTGTGAGTCACCTCATTAGTGTAACAAAGCCACTCCTGTCACTCAGGAAATTATAAGGGACAAAAGCTAAATTCCTTATTGTACAAAAATGCTTATGAGGGAAATGGGCTGTAATTTTGTTTTTGTAGTGTCAGATTCTGGTATCAGGGTATTGTTGACCTCATAAAACTAGTTAGGAAGTATCCCTACCATCTCTATTTTCTGAGAAAGTTTAGTGATGTTGGTGTTGTTTTGAATATTTATTTTATTTTTGAGAGAAAGAGAGAAACAGAGCATGAGCAGGGGAGGGGCAAAGAGAGAGGGAGACACAGACCTCTAAGTGGGCTCCCTGCTCCGTGATGTCAGCACAGAGCCTGATGCGGAGCTCGAACTCATGAACGGTGACATCATGACCTGAGCCGAAGTCAGATGCTTAACCAACTGAGCCACCCAGGTGCCCCGGTGTTGTTTTGAAAAGACACGCATATGGGGCGCCTGGGTGGCTCAGTCGGTTAGGCGGCCGACTTCAGCTCAGGTCATGATCTCGCGGTTTGTGAGTTCGAGCCCCGCGTCGGGCCCAGTGCTGACAGCTCAGAGCCTGGAGCCTGTTTCGGAATCTGTGTCTCCCTCTCTCTGACCCTCCCCCGTTCATGCTCTGTCTCTCTCTGTCTCAAAAAAATAAATAAACGTTTAAAAAAAAAAAAAAAAAAAAAAAGAAAAGACACGCATAAGTTCAGTGGAGGCCACGGTGATGTGTTTTGGACACAATATTCTTGGTAATGCAGTTTGCATTACTTTTTTGATGAAGGCTAATAGTTTAAGGTTAACTGAAATCCTCAGGTCTTTTATCTCATCAGTTACTCCAAAGTCAAAGCTGTCCTGGTTCTTTTTTTTTTTTTTTTTTAATGTTTATTTGTTTATTTTGAGAGAGAGAGAGATGGAGAGAGAGAATCCCAAGCAGGCTCCAGGCTGCCAGCACAGAGCCTGATGTGGCGCTTGAACTCAGGAACTGTGAGATCATGATCTGAAGGGAAATCAAGAGTCAGATGCCTCAGGGCGCCCGGGTGGCTCAGTCTGTTGAGCGTCTGACTTTGTCCCAGGTCATGATCTCACAGTTTGTGAGTTCGAGCCCCACGTTGGGCTCTGTGCTGACAGCTCAGAGCCTGGAGCCTGCTTCGGATTCTGTGTCTCCCTCTCTCTCTGCCCCATCCCCACTCATGCTCTGTCTCTCTCTGTCTTAAAAATAAATAAAACATTTAAAAAAAAATTTTTTTTAAGAGTCAGATGCCTAACCAACTGAGGCACCTGGGTGCCCCAGAGCGCTCCTATTTCTTGTGTATGTATTATTTTTGGAATTTCAGCCTACCATTTCTCCTTACAAAAATTTAAGCCATTGACTCAGCCCACTGAGGCCACTTGGAACCTCATTTCCCTCGTTGGTTAACAAATCATCCCCCTGCTTTGTGCCAGCTGCCGTTTGTGTCTCTTTCAAGTTGTTGATGAAAATCTAGATTTTATTCTAACCAAGGGCAGAGTCCAGTGGTCTGTTGATAAAGGCAGCCTCTGAGTTGACATCAGTTCATTAAATCAACTTTCTTGGCCACTGTTTAACCACTAGTAAATCTGCTTGGTTTTCTTTTTCACCCCATTTATTTCTGCAACTTATCTTCTGAGATGTTCTCGATACCTTGGGCTAATAACTATCACAGAATGTCTGGAAACCAGCTTGGAATTCATCCTGAAATCAGACCTGATTTGTTGGTGAACCTAACTCCTAGATGTGACAGTTTTCTGCATTCTTACAGGCACCAGTTTGATAGCCCTCTCTTCCTCCCCATTTTTTTATAATGTTTATTTATTTTTGAGAGAGAGAGAGGGTGCATGTGGGGGGGGCGGGGGGAGAGGCAGAGAGGGAGACAGAAGATCAGAAGCAAGCGCTGTGCTGACAGCAGAGAGCCCGATGTGGGGCTTGAACCCAGGAACTGTGAGATCATGACCTGAGCCAAAGTCAGATAGTTAACTGACTGAGCCACTCAGGCGCCCGTTGATAGCCCTGTCTTAAGTTTTGCTATGGATTTCTCTCTCTCAGTGATCCTGTCCTTACCAGGATCAGTAGCATTTGATGAAACTAGGGACAAAATCTATCTCTGTTCCTCTGCAACTTTTCCTCGTTTGTGTTTTCTTAGAAAGTAGAGGTGTGTTTCTGCGATAATATCTGCAAAATCTTTTTCATATCCAAGGCTGTATATAATTTGTCTCTGATGGGAGACCTGATTTATTTCTAAATGGTGGTATACTCTTAGAACTACAACCTATCTTGGGTTTCAAGTTCACTACAATTTTTATTTTACTTTTTTTTAACTTGGAGATTTTTTTTCTTTGGTAGAGAAGATAGGAGTAAAATAGAAATAGAGCAGTTTGGGGGCACCTGGGTGGCTCAGTCGGTTAAACGTCCGACTTCAGCTCAGGTCACGATCTCGCGGTCCCTGAGTTCGAGCCCCGCGTTGGGCTCTGGGCTGATGGCTCAGAGCCTGGAGCCTGCTTCCCATTCTGTGTCTCCCTCTCTCTCTGCCCCTCCCCCGTTCATGCTCTGTCTCTCTCTGTCCCAAAAATAAATTTAAAAAAAAACGTTGAAAAAAAAATTAAAAAAAAAAAATGACATGGAACTGTTAAGCTACATATGTGATTAACTTACATAGAACTACATGCATGCACACGCACACGCGCGCGCGCGCGCGCACACACACACACAAACGAGTCTATGTATGATTGGTAAAATCTAAGTAAGCTTTGTGGATAGTACGAATGTCAATTTCGTGGTTTCGACAATGTGCTATGGTTATATAAGATGTTAACATTGGGGAGGTAGGGTGAAGGATACATGAAACTTCTCCCTATATTTCTTTAAATTTTTTTTAACGTTTATTCATTTTTGAGAGACAGAGAGAGCATGAGTGGGGGAGGGGCAGAGAGGGAGACTCAGAATCTGAAGCAGGCTCCAGGTTCTGAGCCTGATGCAGGGCTCGAACTCAAACCGGGAGATCATGACCTGAGCCGAAGTTAGATGCTTAACCGACTGAGCCACTCAGGTGCCCCAACTTCCCCCCTATATTTCTTTACACCTTTCTGTGAATCCATAATTACTTCAAAATGAAAAGATTTTTAACTTTATTTCACATAACTATTAAATGCTTCCATGTTTAAAATGTAGAAAATTCAGAAAGTATTTTTACATCTCATTACACATTTATAATTATGACGAAAACACTGATGTGTTTCCTTTCAAACTTTTTCTGTGAATATATATACCCTTGGGTGGATGTAAGTATATGAATTATTTTCCTTCAAATTGGAATGATAAGACACGTGCAGATTAATTTCAGCCTTTTTGTTACACAAGTAATGTGTGAACACATGTTCATTGTAAGACATTCAAACCATGGTTACATACCAAAGCAAAATGGTCAAGTCTCCCTTGAATCTCCACACTTTCACTCTCCATACAGATGTCACACACAATGTGAGCCATTGGTTCACTTCCTTCTAGGCCTTTCTCCCTTAAGTATACTCACATATGTACATATACACATAGATAGATCACCAAGACTTGTAGATCTTTCCATGTAGGTACTCATGGGCCTCTCAATGTTTATGGCAATTGCCTCAGTGCATGAGTGGACCATAATTTATTTAACTACTCCCTTGTTGATGAGCATGGAGGTTGTTTTATTCTGGCGGTGGTTGTTGTTGCTGTTACTTATGTGGACATCCGTGTACCCATATATATTTCTTTTCTGAAAATCTTTCTGGACACCCTGTCCTTGTCTGTGTATCCACAGTGCCTCTTCCATAACATTTGCACCTCCTCCCACATGGAAGCACAGCCATCTACATGTCTCCCCACCCCAAATTATTAATTAGTGTGATTATTACATATTAGTTATTAGTTATCTTAGCACCATCACCCAACATAGCGCCTGGCACATCAGAACTGTGTGAATGAATGAGTCAACTAATGAACAAACACGTGAACAAACAGACTCTGAGTCAGAGATCCCTTCACTGGGACAAAGGAACATTGTCATAATGAAGTAACTTGTATTTGCATGATGGCTTTTGCACTTATATACTCCTTCTCATCTCTTCTCATTTATATTTCTAACCAGTTCTGTGACATTAATAGAGCAGATTTTTTTTTTACACCCATTTTGTAGACACAAAGGGCTTAAGGAAGTCCAGGGAGAAAGGTCCAACAGTGTGGGCTTCCCACCATGGGGCTGGTGCTGGACACATCAAGTTCCATCAAACCAGCTCTATCTGTGGACCAGTCCCAAGCAGCTGAATTTTGTAACATTGTAAAAGAACTACATAAAACAGTCTTCTTCTTCTTTACATCTGTGTTTAATTTTGAGGACACTTTAGTGATATCTGAATCTATCTCAAAAGTTCATGTTGGGGAACGAGATGCCATCCTGACCAGAGATGTGTGGGGAGTTTTATGCTTCACATGCTGATGCAAAACCGCGTTTGCAAGGAGAGGCCGTTGTATTTTGAAATTAACTCAAGTAAACCTTCCCAAGCCCTTCTACAAAGAGAGTGCTAAGTAGATAAGTGGTTTAAAGAGTCTTGATTGTTGATACTTGCTTTAAGCAAGCACATTCGTGAACAAGAAGGCCATGTGCTTTTTCCCTCTTGATTCCACTTGTTTCCTGCCCCCCTCTATGACGTAAGAGCTGTCTTTAAGAGACATGAGCGAGGAAGTACTTTGTCTAAAGGGCATTATTCTGAGTCACCAAAGTCAATCTCAAAGGTTACACGCTGTATGATTCCATTTATATGACATTCTCAAAATGACAAACTTACAGTGATGACTCTAGTCAGGGATTAGCTTGGGTAGGATGTTCCTAAAGCATGAGGGAGCACTTTTTTTTGGTGTTGAAGCAATTCTGTAATTGTATACAAATCTGTACCTGTAATAAAATTTCATGGAACTCTATACCAGAACCCCTCCCCCCAATAAAACAGAACAAAAATTGGTAAAATCTGAATACAGTCTGTATTTGGGTGAATAGTATTGTACTAAAGTCACTTTCCTGGTTTTGGTCATTGTACTATCATTATGTAAGATCTTATCATTAAGGGAAGCTGGTGAAGGGTGTACAAGAACTCTGTACTATTTCTGCTGAAATAGGAAATAAATTGTACTATCTCTTATAAATTGAAAATAATTTCAAAACAGTTTTATTTTTATTTATTTTTAATTTTTAAAAAATGTTTATTTGTTTTTGAGAGACAGAAAGAGACAGAGCACAAGTGGTGGAGGGGCAGAGAGAGAGGGAGACACAGAATCCAAAGCAGGCTCCAGGCCCTGAGCTGTCAGCACAGAGCCCGACGTGGGGCTTGAACGCATGAGCTGTGAGATCATGACCTGAGCTGAAGTCAGACGCTCAACCTACTGAGCCACCCAGGGGCCCCAAAGTTTTGTTTTTAAAAAGCACTTTATCTTGGGCAAAACCCAATCCCAAAATAAAGAACAGAACTGCCAAAGGTTTTGCTGTATGGTATTTAATGGCAGAGTGCATTGTAGGTTAGTGGTTGGGATTCCTAGCTATGACATATGCTAATACTGCTTCACTGTTGTGTGTCCCTAGGCAAATTATTCTACTTTATTCTCTAAAATAGGGTAATAACAGTGTCTACCTCATAGAACATTTATGAGAATTCAGTGAAATAATGAGGGTAAGGCCCTTGGTACAAGGGCAACCTACAGGAATAACCCAAATGTTACCTGTTACAAAAATATTTACATGAGTGGTTACTATCTCATTATATGCGGTGGTTACTATCTCATTGTCAATTCGGAGCTACCTTTCTGTCAAGAGTGGGGGACTTCTGCTGGTCTGTCTGGTTTTTATTTTTTTAAAATTCTCATTTCATTTTTAAATCCACATTTAGGTAACAGCTAAGGCAGCTTTAGGTTTTAGTGGGATAGAGTTAATAGTATTCACTGTTGGAGCGCCTGGGTGGCGCAGTCAGTTAAGCGTCCGACTTCAGCCAGGTCACGATCTCGCGGTCCGTGAGTTCGAGCCCCACGTCAGGCTCTGGGCTGATGGCTCAGAGCCTGGAGCCTGTTTCCGATTCTGTGTCTCCCTCTCTCTCTGCCCCTCCCCCGTTCATGCTCTGTCTCTCTCTGTCCCAAAAATAAATAAACGTTGAAAAAAAAATTAAAAAAAAAATAGTATTCACTGTGATAATAATAGTAAATAAATTCTAAAATAACTACAATTTATATATCAGTTCATAATTTTCACAATGCTTTCTATAAAGACTGACTTTGAACTTCATAGCAAGTTGCGATACAGTTAGGCATTTTTGATACCCGTTTTCAGATCAGGAAAAAATTTGGAGCTATTAAGGGACCTACTTGCTTTAGGTGTAGTCTCAGTGTGGCAACTGGAATGATCTTGATAAAACACAAGTTAGATCATGTCAGTCTCCTGCTCACAGCTCCGGGTTTCCCATCCTACTTAGAAGACAGAGCAAAGGCCTTTTCCCTTTGCCTAGAACCCTCCACCCCACCCCTTACACTGGGCCTTTCCCTCAGGAGCCACCTCTGACCTGAATATTTAAAATCACAGCCCACTTCCCCACCCACCCCTGGATCTCTGATCCTTTTCTCTTTTTTCATAGCGTTAACCACCTTCTGATAGAGCTTGCAGCTTACTTATTTATGAAGGTTGTTATTTCTCACCCACTTCCCTCTGTGAGAATGTGAGCTCTGTAAGGGCAGGGATCTCTTTTATTCATGAATATACCCCAAGTGCCTGGGAAAATGTGTGACACCTAGTAAGTACTCAGTAAGTATCGGTTGATTGAATGAATTCAGGGCAGATAGGATGTTCCAAGTTAATGAGCAGTTTCCTTTATGCGGGGTCTGCTTCTGTTGCTTTGCCTATTTTGCTCTGGGGGGGAAAAATGAAAGGGTTGCTTAATCCAGAACTCAAAGAATTGGCCCAACTGGTGCTCTTAGAAGTTTCTTTCTCAGCAACACTGATTGTCCTTTCCTCAAGGGAACATCCTGTTACTGAATGTTCTTTAAAATATCTCTCAGGGGGGCGCCTGGGTGGCGCAGTCGGTTAAGCGTCCGACTTCAGCCAGGTCACGATCTCGCGGTCCGGGAGTTCGAGCCCCGCATCAGGCTCTGGGCTGATGGCTCGGAGCCTGGAGCCTGTTTCCGATTCTGTGTCTCCCTCTCTCTCTGCCCCTCCCCCGTTCATGCTCTGTCTCTCTCTGTCCCAAAAATAAATAAACGTTGAAAAAAAAAAAATTAAAAAAAAAAAAATATCTTTCAGGGGTGCCTGGCCGACTCCATGGGTAGAGCGTGCGACTCTTGATCGCAGGGTTTTGAGTTCAGGCTCCACATTGGGCATGGAGCCTACTTAAAAAAATGAATAATAAATAATAAAATAAAATATCTTTCAAACCTTATGCCAGAGGCTATCTTTTTTTACAATTCTTTTTTAACATTTATTCATTTTTGAGAGACAGAGACAGAATGTGAGTGGGGGAGAGGCAGAGAGAGAGAGAGAGACAGAATGCGAAGCAGGCCCCAGGCTCTGAAGCTGTCAGCACAGAGCCCTAGGCGGGGCTCAAACCCACAAACCGTGAGATCACGACCTGAGCCGAAGTTGGACACTTAACTAACTGAGCCACCCAGGCGCCCCAGAGGCAATCTTTTTTTAAACCAGCAGAAGACCAAGCAAGAGGGGCATGAACAATTGTGATGAGTGAGGTGAGACATAACAGTAAAGTGGATGGCCCACTGGGAGAGGACATGGCTCAAGAGAGATTAGAGGCTCCAGTGCTGGAGTCACTCGGGAGAGAGTGGGTGGTAGGGTGGGGATTTAGGGGAGTGGATGATTTTTTTCTCTGGAAAGCCACAAGGACTCAGACTATAAAACGTCAAGGTCTATTCCAGTCTGGTGGTTATTGTTCATCCAGACAGAGAAGAGGAAAGTGACAGGCAGCGGTCTTTCCCAGCGCACACTAGTTATATTCAACCCGGGCTTATGCGTGAGTCTCTAGCTGGGAAGCTAGTGCCATTACGTAAAGGAAGTATATATATATTTATTTATTTTTGAGGTGGGGGGGAAGGGCATAGAAGGGGAGGACCCAAAGTGGGCTCTGTGCTGACAGCAGAGAGCCCGATGTGGGGTTCGAATTAACAAATGGTGAGACCGTAACCTGAGCCAAAGTCTGACGCTTAACTGACTAAGCCACCCAGGAGCCGCCAAAGGAAGTATACATAACTGAATACATTAAGCGAAGAAGACTATATTTGGCCTTGAGTTTTGGCCCACCTGCTTTTGGAGAAAGTTAACTTCGGTTTGAACCAGGTTCTACTTCTCCCTGCTGGCGTCTGGCCTATGGGCATTAACCACCCCAGGGCACAGGAAGTACTGCTATAATGGTGGTTTAGCTATTTCTGGGCAATTCCATATTAATGTGGATGTCTTGTGCCAGAGAATTTGCTAGAGATTGTTTTCCTGACTTTGTGTGCACTTTGAAAAGAAACACAGAAAGGAAAAGCGACTTCCCACTTAACCTAACATCATGGTCCTGATCAGCGGTTTCACTTTCAGCATTGATAAACCTTGCAGCTCTGAAGGGGCCCCAGTTGTCTTACTTAGGGATCTGTTGCTAGACCACGGATCTCACGAAATGAATCCACCCTCTTGTTTTTCTCCAGGACCTTCTGACCAGTTTGGAATGTGATCTGTATTTTGTACTCAAGTGTTTCCCAAGCATTTTGACAAGAGTAATTGAAGTCAAATAACTGTGTTTAGCTCAACTGTATTAAAAATATAAATTGCACGGCAGCTCTCTGTATTTTCTGATTGAGCCAAGGCAGATTTTTCTAAATATAAGCCAAGTTTTGCGTGTTCATGGAGCCTGTGAAATGGGCGTCTTACTTGAGAGCTTATGACTTGGAAGGTTAAAGGTGATGCTTCAGCATGAAGACCAAAGCGTCACAGGCCGGACTGTGAAATAATGGTTGCCTGTACGGACAACATGCAGTGGCTTAGAAGGATAAGGTCTCGATCCTCATCTGGAACATGTCTATCTTCTTTTGTAAAATCAATGCCTGACAAGAGTACCCAAAGTCCCAATGCTATGTCAATGCTTCTTTTCCAACTCTTGCTTCCCAGTCATCTCTCCCTCATTTTGCAAAAGAAGAAAGACCTCTCCCTGACTTATCTGGAGTCACTACGGGGTATCAATTCTCAAATGCTTTGGTCTCAAGATCCCTTGACAGCCTTAGAAATTATTGAGAACCAAAGAGGTTTCGTTTATGTGAGTTCTATCTATTGATAAGTACTGAATGAGAAATTAAAACAAAACTTTTAAAGCACAAAAATAAACAAGCCCATACTCCATTAGCTGAGAGAGCTAATGGCATCATCACACAACATACAGCTTCTGGAAAATTCCATCATGCATTTCTGAGAGAATGAAAGTGGAAAGGGCAAATAACATCTTACCATTATTATTAGTATTGTTGTTGTTATTATTATTATAAAAATAGTTTTCATCTTAAGAGCTCCTTAAAGAACCTCTGGGATGCCCAGGAGTTTCTAGACCACACTTTGACAGTGGCTGCTATAGTGTTTTGGCACTATAATGTTAAGAAATTTCCAGATCATTACATAGACAATTCCAAATTTTGTTCAGCAAAGGAGTTGCCCCTCCAGTAAAATTTTACTGCTTACATTTAAGAATTATATATATTGTCTTGATGAGTTGTGCCCTAATAATAATGGTCAGGATCATCAATCTATATCTCAGTGTGCATGTGTATTTTTGTTGCCAAGAAGTGCTTCCAAACCCACACACTTATGCCATTAGGGTAAAATTCTGCAGGGGAAGTAGAAAAGCATGATGGAAAACTTCTGGCAGCTGGACGAAAATTATTTCAGTTTTCCCATCCCAGTCTTGAGTATGCTACATAGGTGCCTTCAAAGGAATTTTACTTTATTTATTTTATTTATTTTATTAAAAATTTTTTTTTCAACATTTATTTATTTTTGGGACAGAGAGAGACAGAGCATGAACGGGGGAGGGGCAGAGAGAGAGGGAGACACAGAATCGGAAACAGGCTCCAGGCTCCGAGCCATCAGCCCAGAGCCCGACGCGGGGCTCGAACTCACGGACCGCGAGATCGTGACCTGGCTGAAGTCGGACGCTTAACCGACTGCGCCACCCAGGCGCCCCAAAGGAATTTTACTTTAAAATGTCTGAGTACCTGAAATTATATTCTTTGCAGCTGTTTAAATTATAAAAAATTGAAGATGCAAACCTCAAAATATATGAGAGGCTGCATGTATTTTTCAAAATTAATTGAGAGGAATACAAGCAAAATATCTAACGACCCCTAAGGCAGGGTATCCAAGGGTGTCCTTTTATAGATGTGGCTAATGGGTTTGAGGTAAATATTCCTCTTCAGTGAAATAAATATTTCTTAAACGATCACACAAACTATTAGCAGTTTCATCCATCAGCCAAAAGGGAGTGACCAAAAATGTGAAGAGCGATGGCTCCGACCTGGGATTTTAGTTTCTTAGCTCTTGGAATTGTCGAGGGAATCTAAGAGGATTTTCCTCCAGTCTGAAGGCAATATTCCTTACCTCAGAAAATTAAAATACCTGAAGTGGGGGCGCCTGGGTGGCGCAGTCGGTTAAGCGTCCGACTTCAGCCAGGTCACGATCTCGCGGTCCGTGAGTTCGAGCCCCGCGTCAGGCTCTGGGCTGATGGCTCAGAGCCTGGAGCCTGTTTCCGATTCTGTGTCTCCCTCTCTCTCTGCCCCTCCCCCGTTCATGCTCTGTCTCTCTCTGTCCCAAAAATAAATAAACGTTGGAAAAAAAATTTAAAAAAATAAATAAATAAAAAAAATAAAAAGGAAAAGCAAACAAACCTGTTTTTAAATTTTAGAATAGTTTAGATTTTAGAAATCATGGAGATAGTACAGTTTTCCCATCAACCCCATTCCAAGTTCTCCTATTGTTAACGTCTTATGTTAGTGTGATATATTCATTACAGTTAATGAACCAATATTGATATATTTTATTAACTCATGTCCATACATTATTCAGATTCCCTTAGTTTTTACCTAATACCCTTGTATTGTTCCATGGTTTCATCCAGGATTTGGTTGTCTTGTCTCTTTAGGCTCCCCTTGGTTGTGACAGTTTCTCAAACTTTCTCTGTCTTTAATGGCATTGATAGTTTTGAGGAATACAAGTCGGGTTTTTTGTAGAATGTTCCACAGTTTGAACTGTCTGATATTTTCCTCCTGATTAGACTTGGGTGGTAGGTGTTTGGGAGGAAGATTGCAGAGGGGAAGTGCCATTTTCATTACATCATATCGAGGGTACATTCTGTCAACATGACTTAGTGGTGTTAACCTTGGTCACGTGGCCAAGGGAGTGTTTATCATTTTCTCCACTCTAAAGTTTAAAAAATAAATAAATTAAATAAAGTTTTGCTTTTATTTCCTTTTCATACTGTCCTCTTTGGAAGGAAGTCATTATATGCATCCCACACTTAAGGGGTTGGGAGTTACGGTCTTCCCCGCTGAGGGCAGAGTATCCACATAAATTAATTTGGAACCCTTGTGCATGGGAGATTTGCCTGTTCTTCCCCATTTATTTAATCATTTATTTATAGCAGTGTAGACTGGTGGATATTTGTTTTATACTTTGGGTTACAGTCCAATGCTACTTCCTTTATTTTCTTGTTCAAATTGTTCCAGGAAAATAGCTGTGTGTGTGTGTGTGTGTGTGTGTATGTGTGTGTGTGTGTGTTGCATGGTGTTTGTATTATATTCCGTTCCAGGCTCATCTTACAGGTTTCCTGCTCCAATCTGAGAATTAGCCATTTTTCCAAGGATCTCCGGTTCCTTTTGTTGGCATATCATATTAGAAACCAAGATCTGGGTTGCCTCTCTTCCTTTCTATTTAAAACTAATAAACAGACTAATTTTTTCATTTCTAAGATGTCTTCAAACCTCTGAACTGATAGAATATTTCTTCATTCAGCCCTAGTGTCTTCCCTGCAAGTAATAATAGTGTCTTATGTTTATATAATAATTCTGCATGAACTGACCGATATTTACCATTAAAAAAGGATTCATTACAACAGATCGTCTGAAATTTTTAAGCACTGTGACTTTTCTCCTGCTGTGTTTGGTATTCTGAAATGTCATCAGTGTGTGATTAGTCTGTACTGTGTGGCTAACCAGCTGGGGAGTGACCAGGCGAGCCTCAAAAAACATTCTTTTTGATATTGGGGCCAGCAATACCCATACCTCCTGGCAGAAATTTAAAAATCTAAATGTTACTGCTTTGTTACCTAACATCCCACCATCAGGTAAAGATAAAGGACACAAATGAAGACAGCTGCCTTGTAGCCCCACGGGTGGCTTGCTCCTGGTAGCTAGGGTTTAATCCCAGGTTTGTTTTTCAACCACCAGCATACTTTTCAAATTAACTTGGCATTTATGACTTGAAGCAATGAACCAAAAAGTAAAAGATTGCTAAGACAACCGTAGGGTTCTGGTGAACCACAGCCTGTTTCTCGGTGACTGGTCTCATGAGTCCCCTTCCATTCCAGGTCTGACCGAGATGGCTGTCTTCAGTTGTGAGGCCCACAATGACAAAGGGCTGACCGTGTCCAAGGGTGTGCAGATCAACATCAAAGGTAAGCACCAGGGCCATGTCCCCCAAGCCCCTGAGCTCTGCAGCCAGCTGCCTGGGTTTGAGCCCTGGCTTCCCCACTGACTTCCTTTGTGACCTTGGACAAGTCACTTAACCTCTCTGGCTTCAGTATAAAATCAGGATAATTACAGAATCTACCTGTTTCTGAGGCTTATATAAGACAATGCAAGTAAAAGCTTTCATAACAGCGCCTGGTGCTTACATCTTTGATAAACATGAGTTCATATAGTTTTGCTTAGTCTGAGAAGAAACTAGGTTGTGATGTCTACCCTTGATTTTCTTAGCTCCTTTTTTCATCTTTCCCTCTGCCACTTTGAACCAGTCCCCATTGCCCCTTGAAGAGCCTGCAGGGGTGGGGAGGGTGGCTTAGGGCATTGATTGAAGGAATGGGCTCTGTCCTTCCAGGGCAGCTGGGGCTGAAGCAAGTCTCCCCCGGCTGCTGCCCTGAGAGGGGCAGAAGCAGGGGAGAGCCCAGAGCCCCTGTGCCTCTTCCTCCTAATCTTCTTGTCGCTCTCCCTCCCCCTGAGCTGGGATATAACATAACGAAAGAGTTGTGTTTGAAGACCCCTGTGCTAGTGGAGATATTACAATCCAATCGTCTGCCTCATCCTCCTCTCTCCATGGGATCAAGGTTATCAAAACCTGGAACCTGAAAGTCAATACTGTCATTTTATGCCTTTTTCAAATCATATTTCTTACCTTCTCCCATAGAAACTCAAGCAAATTTTATGTTTATTTGTTCTTCATTTAAATAACGGGAAGCAAATATTGAGTTCATATTCCTTTTGGTCTTAATCTTGGGGAAACAACACAAGGAAAAAGCAGAATGTGTTTAATAATGAGTTAAAAGGTAATATACAGTGGGGGACTCAAAATTGCAAAAGAAGTTATACTTTCATTTTGGCAAACAACTAGATGAAGGTGATGAGGGAGCATTTTCTGAAAGTTCATTGGAATAAAACAAAGAAAAAAAAAAAAGAGCAAACTGAAACTTACTCCCGGAGGAACTGTACAACTTCCTTCCTCATTTCAAGTCTCATTATTACAATTTTCAAAAGAAATGTTGGGAATTTCAGGAATTCATGAGTAGGTGTGAAGTTATAAAGACATTTTCATAAAGTACAAACACCTTATAATGTAAAAATTTATATAAAACGAGTGACAGTTTTTGACATTTTATGCTTCACATAGCATGTCAGCTTTTTTTTTTTTTTTTTTTTTTTAAATCAATCCCATTTCTCAAACTTATGCTTTGGGCTTTCATTTTTTAAAAAACTTATGCCAAAGCAACCAAGCCTCCCTTCTTATAATCTATTATTAACTATAATACACATGGCCCAATGATGATCGGAAAGGCAGACATTTGAGGGTAATTCTACAAATAATCTATTCAGGGAAGTGAGTCAAAGTGCCAATTCTTTCCCGTTCACCAAGCTGTGTGTCTATTAGTAAACAGAAGCTCCTGAATATGGTACCCAGTGCACTTTACATGGTCTCAGCTCTCCTTCCCCCATCTCCTGCCCACCCTGTCTTTGCCTTTATGTCTCCCACACGTTCCCCAACCCTCATCCCTGTGTTACCTTATTCGGTCCTCACCACAGCCCCATGGAGCAGTGCTATTACTGTCTTCATTAATAGAAAAAGGAACAGAGTTTAGAAAAGGCATTTAAACTGTGGCCTGGGCCATAGAGCCGGCTAGGTGGTAACCAGACTCCCCAGTGCCTGCTGGTGCCCACAGTAATGAGCTTACTGCCTCATGCAACCAGCCTCCAGTGTTCTGCTGAGAGACAGACAGACCTGACAGCTCTGGGGTCAGACAGACCTGAGTTCCAGTCCCCGTTGTACTGCTTATGAGCCTTGTGATCTTTGGTGAATTTTTAACTTCTCTGATCCTCAGTTTCCTCATCCATCAATGAGGATTGGAAGACTACCTGTCTGATAGGGTTCTAGCAACGAATAGATGAAGCAAAGTCCATAACTACGATGTACATAACTACTAGGTACATAATTTACTATGCCAGACCATAGTAAGCACTCAAAAAAAACAGTCCTCATTTTTGCTTATAAATGTGATCATCACTACTAATTAAGAATTAAATTTAGCATAAAATAAGATTCCCCAGACTTCAGATCTTCCTTAGATTCTGTGTTGTTGTGGTTTTTTTTTCTAAGTTTATTTTTGAGAGAGCAGGGGAAGGGCAGAGAGAGAGGAACAGAGGATCGGAAGCAGACTTTATGCTGTCAGCACGGATCCCGATGTGGGGCTCAAACCCACAAACCATGACATCGTGACCTGAGCTGAAGTCAGATGCTTAACCGACTGAGCCACCCAGGCGCCCCCGGTCCTTCCTAGATTCTAATTAAAGGGCCTATCCATGTCCCCCATTTGGCCAGGATCGTTGCACACCTGTGGTATTACCTGCCTCCACTCCCAGGAGATGCAGTTGGCCCTTTTGCCTGAACTGACTCTCCCCAACTAGAAAGCTTCTCCCCACTCAGCCACACACGCACACTCATGATACCATAACACTCTCTCTCCTCGGCTTGGGGCTCTCTCGATCTCAGGTAATGTGGGTCTCCCCTCCTCAACCCAGAACTGCATAAGCATTTGATCCCATGTAGAACACTAGCACCCAGGGACGTGCCCGCGTACAGTAGAACAGTGAACACCAGCTCAGTGAAGGAAATAGATGTCTTGACATCCTTCCCCAGCTAAGTTCTCACGTCATCAGTGGATGGGAAAGCAGGTCTCTGCTCCACTCCACTGGCCCAGGCAGAACTGTGCTATCAAGGGAAGCCCTGTCTGTAAGCTCATAGTATTACTCTCAGGCATAACCTGGCTTCTTTTTAAAACTTGGGTTTGGGGCGCCTGGGTGGCGCAGTCGGTTAAGCATCCGACTTCAGCCAGGTCACGATCTCGCGGTCCGTGAGTTCGAGCCCCGCGTCGGGCTCTGGGCTGATGGCTCAGAGCCTGGAGCCTGTTTCCGATTCTGTGTCTCCCCCTCTCTCTGCCCCTCCCCTGTTCATGCTCTGTCTCTCTCTGTCCCAAAAATAAATAAACGTTGAAAAAAAATAAATAAATAAAACTTGGGTTTAATTTTCCTAATCTTAAGAAACGGAAACAGGTTTGGTATTAATGTGTTTGTTTGGTAGCTGTGGCCGCCCGTGGTTTATAATTGTGTTTGTTTGTGTGTCTTTGTTTTTACGTAGCAACTCCCTCCCCACCAACTGAAGTCAGTGTCTACAACAGCACAGCACACAGCGTGCTGATCTCCTGGGTCCCGGGTTTTGATGGATACTCCCCATTCAGGAATTGCAGCATTCAGGTAAACCTCCAGGATGAAGAGGGAAGTGGCCATTTGGTGCTCTGAGGGTCTACCTGATTCTTCTTCCTCCTGAGGATGGATGCTGAGGCCTTCAGCACCTCTGTCCAGGGTCCATTGACCTCCTTCCCACTCAACGTCCACCGTACATGCCCCACTTTATGGTGCTCTGCCCCGGGATGCTGTTTCCTTTCTGCTCAAAGTCCAGGGCCCATCCAGAAGGGAAGCAGGTTTCCAGGATAGAATGTCGTGAGACCAAGAGAATTAATTTTTTTCAATTAATTTTTTAAATTTACATCCAAGTTAGTTAACATAGAGTGCAACAATGATTTCAGGAGTAGATTCCTTAATGCCCTTCCCCATTTAGCCCATCCCCCCTCCCACAACCCCTCCAGTAACCCTGTTTGTTCTCCATATTTAAGGGTCTCTTATATTTTGTTTTTATATTATTTTTGTTTCCCTTCCCTTATGTTCATCTGTTTTGTATCTTAAAGTCCTCATATGAGTGAAGTCATACGATTTTTGTTTTTCTTTAATTTCGCTTAGCATTATACCCCCTAGTTCCATCCACGTAGTTGTATACACACACACACACACACACACACACACACACACACACACACAATGGAGTATATATATATACATATATATATATATACACATATATATATACACATATATATGTATATATATATATATACAAACATATGTGTATATACATACAAACGTATATATATACATACATACATACATACACACACAATGTGTATATATATACATACATATATGTATATATATACACATACATATATATGTATATATACACATACATATATGTATATATACACATACATATATATGTATATATGTGTATATGTGTATATATATGTGTATATGTGTATATATACACATATATATGTATGTGTATATATATACATATATATGTATATATATACACATTGTGTGTGTATATATGTATGTATATATATACGTTTGTATGTATATATACATATATGTGTGTGTGTGTGTATATATATATATATATATATATATATATATACACACACTCCATTGTGTATGTGTGTGTGTGTGTGTGTATACAACTACGTGGATGGAACTAGGGGGTATAATGCTAAGCGAAATTAGAGAAAAACAAACACATACATATATATGTGTGTGTGTGTGTATATATATATATATATATATATACACATACATACACATACCACCTCTTCTTTATCCATTCATTCGTCAATGGACATTTGGACTCTTTCCATACTTTGGCTATTGTCGATAGCACTGCTATAAACATTGGGTACGTATGCCCCTTTGAAACAGCATACCTGTATCCCTTGGACAAATACCTGGTAGTGCAATTGCTGGGTCATAGGGTAGTTCTATTTTTAATTTTTTGAGGAACTTCCATACTGTTTTCCAGAGTGGCTGGACCAGTTTGCATTCCCGCCAGCAGTGCAAAAGAGATCCTCTTTGTCCGCATCCTCGCCAACATCTGTTGTTGCCCGAGTTGTTAATGTTAGCCATTCTGACAGGTGTGAGGTGGTATCTCTTTGTGGTTTTGATTTGTATTTTCCTGGTGATGAGTGAAGTTGAGCATTTTTTCATATGTCGGTAGGCCACCTGGATGTCTTCTCTGGAGAAGTGTCTAGTCATGTCTTTTTGCCCATTTCTTCACCGGATTATTTGTTTTTGGGTGTTGCGTTTGATAAGTTCTTTATAGATTTTGGATACTAACCCTCTATCTGATATGTCGTTTGCAAATATCTTCTCCCATTCCGTCGGTTGCCTTTTAGTTTTGTCGATTGTTTCCTTCGCTGTGCAGAAGCTTTTTATTTTGATGAGGTCCCAGTAGTTCATTTTTGCGTTTGTTTCCCTTGCCTCTGGAGACGTGTTGAGTAAGAAGTTGCTGTGGCTGAGGTCAAAGAACCTGGTGTAAGAAAGTGGTCCTGGTTCATTTTTCTGCATGTCGCTGTCCACTTTTCCCAGCACCACTTGCTGAAGAGACTGTCTTTATATCATTGGATATTCTTTCCTGCTTTGTCAAAGATTAGTTGGCCATACATTTGTAGGTCCACTTCTGGGTTCTCTATTTTGTTCCATTGATCTGAGTGTTTGTTTTTTGTGCCAGTAACATACTGTCTTGATGATTACAGCTTTGTAATACAGCTTCAAGTCTGCAGGAGAATTAATTTTTAAGGTACAAAAACACATCCCTAAATTAGGACTGGCTTGTGACCAGGAGTTTGGAAAGTCAGGTACTTGTCAGCCTGGCTCCTCCTGGGCTAGTGGCCATGAAGGACATACAAGCATGAGATGGGTCATTTTTGCTGTCAGGTATAGCACCTTGGCCCATGGGTCCCTGGACAGCCTGGGCACTACAGGTCTCGCAAAGTCTTCACCCTTTTTTTTTTTAATTTTTAAAAAAAGTTTTATTTATTTTTTGACAGAGACACAGGCAGAGCATGAGTGGGGTAGGGGCAGAGAGAGAGGCAGACACAAAATCTGAAGCCGACTCCAGGCTCTGAGCCATCAGCATGACACGGGGCTTGAACTCACCAACCACCAACTGAGCCACCCCAGCACCCCAATCTTCACCCATTTTTAAGCACTAACTAAAATTGGTATAAAATAATGCCATAATAAGTATACAGCCTAGCCATCCTAAAATGGTACCTTTCCATGATGTAGGCTTTGCTTTGAGTGTTCATTTCATTAAAATGGAAAGGGTAGCAATAACACTGTTTACCGAGTGCCCACAATGACCCAGAGACTTTGCGGACATTATCTTACTTAAAACCTATACCATGGGGCACCTGGGTGGCTCAGTCGGTTGAGTGTCTGACTTCAGCTCAGGTCATGATCTCACGGTTTGTGAGTGGGTTCCATTGTGTAATGGTTAGCATTCTGGACTTTGATCTCACGGTTTGTGGGTTCGAGCTCCGCGTCAGGCTCTGTGCTGACAGCTCAGAGCCTGGAGCCTGCTTCGGATTCTGTGTCTCCCTCTCTCTCTGCCCCTCCCCCGCCCATGCTCTGTCTCTCTTTCTCTGTCAAAAATAAATAAAAATTAAAAAAAAAAACCTACACCAGCACTGCAGATGCTCACAGAGTGCTCACAGCCCATGAGTGGCAAAGTCAGAATTCAAACCCAGAAAGCTCTGTTGCCAAAGGCAGTGCTCAGAACCATCTGCTCTTCTGTGTCTCAGAAGAGACATTGCTTATGGGAGCAGGTAGTTGAACATGTTTGGATTATCCATTGAAAACATGAATGCATTCTGCCTTGTACTTCGTCAAACAGTAGGGTCAGAAATTGTTCTTAGTTTCATAAGCGTCTGGTCTTACTAGCCGAAAACATGTTAACCTGACATAGGCCACTCATGCCAGTTCAACTTGAAGCAGTGAATTCTAAAGAATTTTGTGGGTTGACAACCAGATGTTTTTAATGCCAAATGGAATTAGTTTCTGTGTTGTTGTTTTTTTTCTTCAACGTTTTTATTTATTTTTGGGACAGAGAGAGACAGAGCATGAACGGGGGAGGGGCAGAGAGAGAGGGAGACACAGAATCGGAAACAGGCTCCAGGCTCTGAGCCACCAGCCCAGAGCCCGACGCGGGGCTCGAACTCACGGACCGCGAGATCGTGACTTGGCTGAAGTCGGAGGCTTAACCGACTGCGCCACCCAGGCGCCCCTAGTTTCTGTGTTTTTATTGCCTCCCACTCTTGTCTAACAGCTGTTCCTTCTCTGAAAAGTGAAAACATTCTATTATCCCCAAAGTAGCCTCCACCCTCACCCCACCAACTCCAGCTTTTCTTAATTCTTGCCCACTTTATTTGTAAACCTCCCAAGGGCTGGTAAGTGTTAGGAATTCTTGTGTCTACAAAGTCCTCACCAGGGGTATCCTTTTTTTTTTTTTTTTAAGCATATATTTCACAGACCATAATATTCTCCCATTTAAAGTGTATAATATTTTTTTAGTATGTTCACCGAGGTGTGCAACCATCACCATTGTCTAATTGTGTTTATATTCATAAAAAGATGTTGTTCTGTAGTTTTCTTGTGTTAGCTCTTTCTGGTTTTGGTATCAGGGTGGCACTAGCCTTATAAAATCAGTTGGGAGGGGTTCTCTTCTCTTCTATTTATTGGAAGAATTTGTGGAAGATTGATGTTAATTCTTTAAATATTTGGTAGAAATCACCCGTGAAGCTATCTGATCCCAAGCTTTTCTTTGTGGGTAGTTTTTAAAATACTGCCTCAATCTTTTTACTTAGTACAGATCTGTCTAGATTTTCTATTTCTTCTTGAGTCAGTTTTAGTAGTTTGTATGTTTCTAAGAATGTGTCCACTTCCTCTGGGTTCTCTAATTCATTGGTGTACAATTATTTATAATATTCCATTACAAGCTTTTTTAATTCTGAGGGTAGTAGTAGTGTTCCCTCTTTTATTCTTGATTTTAATAATTTGAGTCTTTCCTTCCTTCTGTTTGCTTTGGGTTGTTTGCTATTTATTTATTTATTTATTTATTTATTTATTTATTTATTTTAAGTTCCTTAAAGTAGAAGTCTAGATGATTTTATATATACTATATATTTCCTTCTAAGCACTGTGTTAGCTGCATTCCATAGGTTTTGGTATTTGGGCGCTTTTTTTTCCCCATTCATCTCAAATTTTTTGGTCATTTTCCTTGTGATTTCTTTTTTTTCTTCCTCTTCTTGGTTATTCAGGAGTGTATTGTTTAATTTTCACATAGTTGTGAATTTCTCAAATTTTCTTCCTTTGTTTCCAATATTATCCCATTGCATTTGGAGGATATACTTAAATGATTTCCATCCTTTTAAATTTACTGAGGCTTGTGTTTAATGGCCTAGCCTGAAGTGTTCTCCAGGTACACATGAGGGGAAGTTATATTCAGCTGTGGTTGGGTAGAGTGTACTATATGTCTAGGTCCGGTAGATCTAGTTATTGTTTTGTTCACTTCTTCTGTTTCCTTGTTGATCTTCTGCCCAGTGTGGTTCTATCTGTTATTGGAAGTGAGGAATTGGGGTCTCAACTACTGTTTTTGAATTGTCTGTTAGCCCCTTCAATCCCATCAGTTTTCGCTTCATGTATTTCAGGGCTCTGTTGTTAGGAACAACCAGGGCCTGTTTCCTTCTATACATGTAGATGAAACTGAAGCATGGACCAGCTCTTTTTAAAACTGCTGCTGAGCTGTATGAAGAGTTTAAGACCTGAGGCTCTTGCCCATGGTTGCCGTTAGGGAGACTTTGAGGACCAGTACTGCCCCCACCTTGAGAGAACCTAGGTCTCCAGATGGAGGTGAGATAGAGTATGGCAGTAGGAAGATCTGAAAACACCAGCTCACTCCTGAAGGTAGAAGATGATCACACACAAGCTTCACTTGCTTTCTCTCCTTTTGCGTTGGCTTTGGGAAGCCATAGCATGAGTGAAAAATCATCCAGTGATTGCCAAGTGGCAGGCCTTCCTTGCCCATCTTGGATCCTGGGGTGCCAGATGTGGTTATTCTGTCTTTGCCCCACCAGCTAGCTCCACCTCCCTTTACCCATTCTCCTTTCCATCTCTGGTAGGGTTACCAGATTTAGCAAATAAGAACACAGTTATTTTACAAGTTAAATTACAGGAGTAATTTTGTGACACACCTGTACAACTAATTCCTTGTCGTTTATCTCAAATTCAAACGTAACTGGCTATCCTCTGTCTTCTCTGACCAGTCCTAGCAGAGTTAGTCAGGACTGGCTCTAGAAGTTATCCTTTTATATGCTGCAGATTAACAATGTATTCCCACTTTTGAAGGAACCAAGCATAATGTTGTAGCAGGTCCCCAGTCCGTTACAATTTTAAACTCTGACTTGGTAGCAAATGAATGTTTTGGACACGATTCAGATCCACGCACTAGCAGGACACACCCTCCCACTTCCTTTGGCCCTGATGTTAGTTCCTTTCTTCACCCATTTTTGGGCTGCATACTCCATTTCTATTTTTAACTCTCCCACGTACTTCTTGCTATTCCGTGCCCTCCTGTCCCCTAGGACCCACTGAGAAGGACGGATATAGAAACCCCGTCTTCTTCCAGCAGTGTGTGCTCAAAGAGCGTCCCTGTGCCTGGAAATGCTCCACACGTTGCTCCGGAAATGGGGCAGGGGTGGAGAGCCAAAGGTTCCCTCCACCTCAGTTTCAGGGATTGGTCACCAGGAAGTAGGTGCATACTCGAAAGCGTAGAAACAAAAAGTAAGTTCTGCCAACAGCCACCACCAAGATAAGCACGTAGCTCTTTGTTTCTCCTCTGGAGGCTCCTCAGGCCAACTGGTGCTTTCTTGTCACCCAGTGGAGCCTGTGGGTCTGAGTCTGAGGTGAGACTTGGCCCCAACACCACCCTCTTGGTATCCACGAGGGGATTTAGAATTCTAAAATGTTTGTGGCCCCTTGGCCTAAATTTCAACACACGTATCCTGAAATAACGGCATTGTGTATCCACACCCAATGACTACCAGCCTGTTATTATCAGGGATACATGGAGGGTTTAAGACTTTTTTCCTCCATTCTTGTGTTTTAGACATCATTTTCTATTTTCCAATTTTATGAGTACTACATATTGTAGAAATTTTGAAAAACGAAATGAAAAAAGCAGCTCTCCCTTATCCGCACTCCCAGACAGAAGGCATGCTTAAGAAAAAAAGGTAGAAGTTTGGCCCAGGATTAGATTTTTGCTTGTGTGGACAGAGAACATGGATGTGGAGAGATTGGTAGAGCTTATGGAGGGGAGGTTGAAAAAAAAGAACTCAGAGGAAGGAGCTGAGATGTTTTAACAAGATTTGGAGAAAAGTTTGGCGGGTGAGGTGCAAATGACTCCTCCCTATATCTGCTCACCAAATGATGTCAGAAAATCTACCTTCTCTGTCTGTGTTTGGAGTTGAATTTATACTGGGATGGGAGCAGGGGTAAGAAAAAAGGACACACTAGAGTTTACCTCAAAGCAAGAGCAGAGGTCGAAATGACAGAGAACCACCTCAGTTCTTATTTCATATTATTTATCTTACTTTGTATTCTCACGATCATTTAGTTGCTCTGTTACCTGCCACAGTGAAAACACTTATTTTAGGCATTTTCCTCGGGTCCTCAGTGGCCGCTCCAGTGGCATGAGTAACACACAGTAATGCTGGGGGGGAAATTAGTGTGTGGCCCGAAAGGAAGCAGGTACTTCCCCCCAGGGGAGAGGAAGGGCCACGTGCACCGAATACATGAGTGCCCTGTGTCTGACATTCCCCTCACCTTACTAACGCCTGGTCCACATTTTTTCTCTTCCTTTAGGTCAAGGAAGTTGATCCGCTGAGTAATGGCTCAGTCATGGTCTTTAACACCTCTGCTTCACCACATCTGTATCAAATCGAGCAACTGCGAGCTCTGGCTAATTACAACATTGGTGTATCCTGCATGAATGAAATTGGCTGGTCCGCAATGAGCCCTTGGATTCTGGCCAGCACGACCGAAGGAGGTAATCCCTGGAGCTCAGAATAAATATTGCCCCTAATGGCATGTGATTAAACAAATCCTTCCCGGGGTGGCCTGATGGAGAAGTTTAAACTTTGCTTTGTTTGGTCTTTGTCCCTGGAGGAGAATTTTATTTGAGGTAGCCAATGAAAATGGGGTGCCGGGGCGGGGGAGGGGGGGGGGGGGAGAGAGAAAAAAAAAAAAGAAAATAGGAAAGAAGATTTTCCCTCTGTTTAGTGACAAAACTTACACTTAATGTGTATAGGTAATATTTTCTTTTACATAGGGAGACATTAATAGCATACTTTATGACATGTTATTTTAAATTAAGATATAATAATATAAAAAGTACTAATCAGGGGCGCCTGGGTGGCTCAGTCGGTTGAGCGTCCGACTTCGGCTCAGGTCACGATCTCGCGGTCCGTGAGTTCGAGCCCCACGTCAGGCTCTGGGCTGATGGCTCAGAGCCTGGAGCCCACTTCCGATTCTGTGTCTCCCTCTCTCTCTGCCCCTCCCCCGTTCATGCTCTGTCTTTCTCTGTCTCAAAAATAAACATAAACATTAAAAAAAAAAATTAAAAAAAAAAAGTACTAATCATAGCATCAAATTTAAGAAATAATGAACACACACACAAAAAAAGAAATAATGAACGTGAAGATGGTTAATATTTACCAAACACCACGTTCCAGGCACCACATTAGGTGCTTTGCATGGATTATTTTTTTAGATCCTCATTGAAGCCCTATGAACTAGGTTCTCTCTATGCTGTCTTGCTCATAGCAAACTTTATTTATATCTTTAAACTTTAAGGAATTTTCTGTGTGCTATTTCTGATTTCTGAGATTTTTTTTTTATCTTCTGTGACTATTGGAATTGATATTGTATTTCTTTTAAATTCAAATCCACAGTTTCTATTCCTTCCCAACAGAGCTCTAGATCAGTAGAACCCCTTTCCTGCCCTTACCTCTGGCCTCATTGAGTCAGTGCCCTAGTCTTCATACAAACTGTGGGACAGGTCAGGATCAGAAATCTTTAGGGTGTAAGCCTTGCACAAATGAAACTCTAGTGCCAAAATTGTAAAATACCTTCTCTCAAATGATGAACAAAAGCCTTTGAGAACAATTTCATATGCTGTGTTTCATTTTCATCCAGTTCAAAAATACCTTTCTGACTTTTTCTTTTTTTTTTTTTTTGTAATTTTATTTATTTATTTATTTTGTTTTTTATGAATATAATTTATTGTCAAATTGGGTTACATACAACACCCAGTGCTCATCCCAACAAGTGCCCTCCTCAATGCTCATCACCCATATTTCCTCTCCCCCACCCCATCTGACTTCTTCTTTGACCCATTAGTCATTTAGGTGTGTAGCTTAGTTTCCAAATATTTTGGGGTTTTCCAGAAATCTTTGTATGCCTGATCTCTGATTTCAGTCTATTGGTGCCCAAGAACATAATCTGTTATCACTAGAATACTTTTAAATATATTGAGATTCTTTTAATGGCCCAGAACATGGTCTTTCCTGATAAATGTTTGGTGTGCACTTGGAAAGAATGTGTATTCTCTCATTATAAGGAGTATTCTATAAATGTCAACATGGTTTAATTGGTTGATTATATTCTTACTGCACTGCCTACTTCTATCAATTATTTAGACAGAGGCATTGAAATCCATAGTTATAATTTTGGGTTTATCCATTTCCTTTTGTAGTTCTAACCAGTTTTGCTTCAAATATTTCAGAGGTTATTTTGTACATAAAAAGATTACTATGCTCTCCTAATAATTGACCACCTTCTCATTATGAGATTGTTTTCTTTATCTTTTTTTTAAATTTTTTTTTTTAATTTTTTTTTTCAACGTTTATTTATTTTTTTTGGGACAGAGAGAGACAGAGCATGAACGGGGGAGGGGCAGAGAGAGAGGGAGACACAGAATCGGAAACAGGCTCCAGGCTCTGAGCCATCAGCCCAGAGCCCGACGCGGGGCTCGAACTCACGGACCGCAAGATCGTGACCTGGCTGAAGTCGGACGCTTAACCGACTGCGCCACCCAGGCGCCCCTTTAAA
>NW_024412419.1:37794017-37866564 GCF_014898765.1 Herpailurus yagouaroundi
TGGGAGGGGCAGAGAGAGAGGGAGACACAGAATCGGAAACAGGCTCCAGGCTCTGAGCCATCAGCTCAGAGCCCGACGCGGGGCTCGAACTCACGGACCGCAAGATCGTGACCTGGCTGAAGTCGGACGCTTAACCGACTGCGCCACCCAGGCGCCCCTTTAATTTTTTTTTAACGTTTATTTATTTTTGAGACAGAGAGAGATAGAGCATGAATGGGGGAGGGGCAGAGAGAGAGGGAGACACAGAATCGGAAGCAGGCTCCAGGCTCTGAGCCATCAGCCCAGAGCCCGACGCGGGGCTCGAACTCACGGACCGCGAGATCGTGACCCGGGCTGAAGTCGGACGCTTAACCGACTGAGCCACCCAGGCGCCCCTGTTTTCTTTATCTTTGAGAGTACTATTTTTTGTGAGCTCTACTTTGATATTAATATAGCCACTTTAAATGCTTTCTTTTGAATATGTGATACATCTTTGATTCCTCCTTATTTTTAACTTATTTATATTTTCCAATTTAATGGGCAGTGACCTAAGTGTTTTGGTTTGGATACCCCGAAGTGTCAAAATTGGTTTCCTTTCCTCTGGGACCACTCACTTTTTCTAGTAAAGTAGTTTCCTCTGTTTCCTGCCTCAGGAATGTAAACATGGCTGCCAATATCACGTGGGGAGGAGGACTGAGGTGGAGTCCTCCTCATTCAGTGTACAAACTTACACTTGTTTCCCCAGTTGTCCATCTGGCCCCTCATTGTGTCTTCATCCTGCCCCAAGACCAGAGGCTTTTCAATTTGGAGAACAGGGCATCCTGTCTCCTGTTTTTGTTTTTGTTTTTGTTTTTGTTTCTGTTTCTGTTTTTGTTTTTGTTTTTGTTTTGAGGGAGTACCTAGCAGGTGTGTGGGAATAAGTTAGAGGGATCTTGAGGACTAGCTACTTCCTGATCGCTTTCAGTCTTCCAGTTTTAGTACCTGGGTGCACAGCTTCTGAGCCTGTCCATGGTCCTTTGGGGAGTATAGGCTTGTTGAATTAATTATGCCTTCTTCATTTCTTTTTCAGCTTTTGAGTATATGTTGACATTTCTTTTCCACTATTGACTCTGCTTTATCTTATGGGTTAATATTGTTTTAAATTCCTTACTGTCATTTTAGAGGGGCTTCAGGAAAAGCAGACATAAAGACATGTTGAGTTGGCCATGTTTATCCATAAATTCTACAATATATTTGAAACTATACGATTCAGTTCATAGCACAGCTGTAGCTGTATGACATTTCCTAAGCTGAAATTCATTCTAATTGCTCCTAGAATCAGCAGAAATGAAGGTTAGAATACCCTTTTGTTTTCTTTTTAGGCATATCAGAAATAAATAATTTGATCTTCCAGAAATACAACTATAATCAGTGGTTTGGTATATAATCGCAATTGTTTTTATTCTTTCTATACATAAAACATTTTTTTATTTCTAAAATGGATAGTTGGTACATGTCTTTTTGCAATTTGATTTTTCCCTCCATTAAATATTTTTTCATATCAGTACCTGTGATCTACCTAATTCTTTCCAGTGGCTGGGTAGGAAGTATTTCATTGGAAAATGTATCAAAATGTATTATGTCATAATTATTGACAGAGCATTACATTTATTCCTTTTATTCACTATTATGCCTCAATGAATGTAATACCACCTATAGTAGAATTTTTTAGATTAAATTTCTGGAAATAAAATATTTGGTCAAAGAGCGTATTATTTTCAGTTTTTATAGATATAGTCAAGTTCCTCACTCCCAAAAAATAATCTAGTAATGACCTTAACCTGTTCCCAAATTATTTTGTGTGTACGTGTGTGTATACACACACACACACACACACACACACATATACATACACATATACATATACATGTATATGTATAACACAAACATACTTTTTTCCAATGTATTGTAACTTTTATCCTCGTATCCTTGCGAGAGATAACAGACATTTTGACATAAGTGGGAATGTGACTTAAGCAGAATATTCCTATAAACCAGATAGTGAAAACCAGGGTTAAATTCTACATTTTGACATCTAGTAATTAGCATTTGACCCTCTGGTCTTCAATAATAATGAGATGTCTTATGTATATGTATATGTATATGTATATGTATATGTATATGTATATGTATATGTATACACACATATATATATGTACATGTACATTTTTAAAGACTTATTGTCTGATTAACTCTGTTCAGACCATCAGTAACCTGCCTTTGGACTTTAAAATGGTGGCTTCCCTTTGAGCTCTGCCGTGTTCCCTGCCTGGTACGTCTCACCCGACACAGGACTGATCTCCAGTCAGTCTGGTTGCCCTTCCATCCCACAGGCGTCTAGTGGAAAACCCTGTTCAAGTTGTATCTGCTTTGCTTCCCCAGGAGGAATCCATGAGTGCCACTCACCTCCCTCCCTGCCTTTCCTCATCTTCGTGATTTTAGTTTAGGAAGTGCTTGCTTTTAAAAACTCATGTAGTATTTCAGGGCACCTGGGTGGCTCAATCAGTTGGGAGTCCGACTTTGGCTCAGGCCATGATCTCATAGTTCATGGGTTTGAGCCCCACGTCGGGCTCTGTGCTGACAGCTCAGAGCCTGGAGCCTGCTTTGGACCCTCTGTCTCCCTTTCTCTCTGCTCCTTCTCTGCTCATGCTCTGTCTGTCTTTGTCTTTCTCTCTCTCTCAAAAATAAATATTAAAAAAAAAAAAAAAGCCATGCAGTATTTCAGTGCTCCATAATTGAAAAAAGGGTGAAAATCTGCTATTAATCTCAACCTCATTTGAATGCTTTCCACAGAACACTGGAAGACCAAACATTCAGAAACTGAGAATAAGCCTCTATGTGCTTTTCTCTGTGGTTCTTCATCATTGTCTCTTTTTCCTTTTGTAGCCCCTTCAGTAGCACCTTTGAACGTCACTGTGTTTCTGAATGAATCTAGCCATCAGGTGGATGTCAGATGGATCAAGCCTCCGATTAAGCGGCAGGATGGGGACCTGGTGGGATACCGGATATCTCACGTGTGGCAGAATGCAGAGACTTCCGTAAGTCTGAACTCCGAAAAAGTGCACTTGTCTCCTTAGATTTGCTCATTTATATTGTGTTAGAAGCTTTCTTTTTCAAGTTTATTTATTTTTGAGAGAGGGAATGGGGCAGAGAGAGGCAGACAGAGAATCCCAAGCAGAGTCGGATGTGGGGCTTGAACTGATGACCCGTGAGATCATGACCTGAGCCAAAATCAAGAGTTGGACACTTGACTGACTAAGCCACCCAGGTGCCCCTAGAAGCTTTTGTTTTGTCGTGAGAAGACAACAGATTTTTTTTTAATTAAAAAAATTTTGTTTAACATGTATTTATTTTTAAGAGAGAGAGAAACAGAGTGCAGGCAGGGGAGGGGCAGAGAGAGAGAGGGAGACAGAATCTGAAGCAGGCTGTAGGCTCTGAGCTGTCAGCACAGCACAGAGCCTGACACGGGGCTCAAACTCACGAACTGTGAGATCATGACCTGAGCTGAAGTCGGAAGCTTAACCGACCAAGCCACCCAGGTACCCCGACAACAAAGTATTATTATTGAATGAGGTCCCTTTCACTGGGATGTGAAGACTATAGTAAAAACTAGAGATGACTGAATAGTTAACAAAATTCCAAGGAATCTTTGGGGCTTTTCTCGCTCACTCACTCACCCATTCGTTTATGCATTCGGTAAATAGGTGAACTCCTCTCTGTCACCACTTGATTCGTGCCTTCTGGGAACTTGGGCTCTTGTAGGAAGATAGTTGAGAACTACCCAGATAACCAGAGCAGAAGGTCCAGAAGCTATATGGCTTAGCAGTCCAACAATTCATAGCCTCTTGGAAATTCCAGAGGATGCTTTTCTGAAGATTATCAGGGAAGAACCCCAGCCTCATAGAGAATGAAAAGGGGTAACCAGACTCCAGAGGACTGGGCTAAGCCAGCAACAGGTTGCCTTAACACAGCTCCGCAGGAGTAGGGGTAACGCCCGAGTGTGGATGGGTAGACAGCTACCAGACAGGTCCCCTTCCCACTTGAGAAGATAGTTGAGGTGACACTGACTTCTTTGTGACGTAGAGCATCCTTGGAAAGGCAGATGTACTGGTTTCATCATCAGGACTGTCTCTTTACTGCCATCATGCAAAGCACACTGTTTTGTGTTGTTACATTCCTGATCGACCTAGCCCTGGGGACAGATCAGATTTTAGCATCCTCGTGGCATTTGTTGGGGGTGCCACATGACAGCAGTACAGCTTCTTGGCAGGAGAGAGGGACAGAGTCCACAGCTGCCCCTTTGACGACATCCAATCTTTGCTTCAGTCGTCGTCAGCTTCATGACATCCAACTCTTACGCAACTGCTGTTGTTTCCAAAAGGACGGGTGGGATTTATTCTTCGTCTTTTCCTGCCTCAGTTTACCTATCAGGACACTGACTCTTGGAAGCGGTAGGTGATGGAAGTAGAGGAAAAAGAAGAGAGTTTGGAAGTGCATGAGTTTTTGTGCCTCAGAGTGATGATAGGGTGTTGTTTGTACAAGGCACAACCCTGCTTAGGAGCGTTGTCCTACGATAGAAGCCTCTCGTTTCTTGGTCTTTTGTCCCAAGGCACCCGTGCAGGGTCCTTATTAACTGCGTTTCCACACCGGCTGACTCAGGGGAATCAAATGCCTGTCTTAGAGGCAAGCCCCTTTCACCATGGTGAATCGTGAACAGCACCTGAAGGTGCAATAACTGTGTTCCAGTTCAATAAGGATTTTATTTTTCTCTGGTTGGCAGAAGATTGTAATTATCAGCAGACACTTGAGAGGTCTAAACAGAAAACACCCCAGTTTGTTTAAAGAGTTCAGGTCATCCTTTCGACTTCTTCTGGCGTGGGTGAAAGCTGCCTCTCCGGAGGGGACCTGAGCTGAGGCGTGCTGAAGGGCAAGAGTGGCGAAAGCCTCATGGATGACGCAGCTGGAGAGCCTCACGCACTAAATGCCACCAGCGCTCCGCTGCACTGTGCATTCTGGTTGCCTTTTGTTCGGCATGGTCCCCTCTGCAGTGAGAACAATACTGCCACAGTGAGAGCTGTGACCTTTCCAGTCATTACCTCCTTGGTGCTGCTGGATCATCCTAGTGAGAACCTCATTTGCGTTGTACTCGTGCTGCACTTTGTGCATCATGAGGGTCTCGTGACAACAAAAGACTTGGTGGCTTGCTTTCCTTAGGATACCATTCTCAGATGTAGCCATGCTTCAAGCTCATCGTGGGCTGCAACCAGAGGCAAATAAAAACGCTGGAGAAAAGCTGACCCAGGGAGGATCCTAAAACCCCTGCCCAAAGTGAAGTTTTCAATGACCTCCGTACCCATCACCTCTGTTTCCTGAACTCCCTTCATTTCAGAAGGGCAAGAGTTAGATACAACTTCATCTCTCAAAATTGTTCTTTCATTTCCATTTTTAGGAAACTGATACTAAAGGTATACCTTCTTTATGCAAGACAATGGAATTGGATATTTTTGAAAGCTATTCCCAGGAGTTACTCTAATAAGGGTGGGTTTTTTGTATGCGGCTTCAGAACTTTCTTGGAAGTGATCTTTGGGTGGGCTATTGTTTATACCTTTATTATCCCCGCATGTTATATCGCTTTCAGACTAAAAAACTCCTGATAGTTACTGTACACACATTTACTATATCTTGATGAAGATATCGACCTTTTTTTGTTCTGTTTTTTTTTTTTTTATATCCCTTGCATTTCCTAATCCAAGCTCAAAATCCAAAAGTCAGGAGCAAGTGCAATCTATTCTCCTTGAAGTTGGGGCCATGTCTCGCTCATCTTTGTACCGTCTGAACAGAGGACCTTGAACTTACTTTCTAGGCATTTATGGGGCTTGATGCATGGATCTGACTGACATCCATACTGGCTGGAGAGTTTCACTCTGTGATGAGACAGGCTTTTGATGAGTGTGGACTAGTGTTTCCCATCTATTCCCATTCCCAGAAGTTGTCAGTAGACCTTCCATGAGAGAGGAATTCAATGAGCAAGTAAGTTTATAAAATATCACATCGTATACCCCTCTCTGGAAGATCAATAAGGTTTATTGGTAAGCTCAAGCCTCTTTGGTATTTTACAGTAAAGTCTGTTTCACTTTGACCCAGAATGGCCCACATGTTCAACAGAGAGACTCATCGTTATATGTGTTATTTATACAAAACTCATTATTATAGGATTGTAGTTCTAATGCTGGTTTAATTGTATTTGGAAGGGGTAGAGATGTTAAATCAGAAGGCGGTTTCATTATGGGCAGATTATTATGGGCCTAGAGACAACAGGACATGTAGAAATAACTTCTTTAAAGACCTAGAGAAGCCACAGTACCTTCAAGGATTCCTTCCTCAGGCCTAGACCACTGCGTCCTAACAAGCTTGGATTTGGGCATGAGCGCACTGGCTCTTCCTTTCCTTATTGCTCCCTCTCACTCACTCTCAAAGGAGGGCAGGGCATCTGAGCAGGTGTCATGTTAAAGTATGAGAAATGGGCGAGGTTCTTGTGGGATAGGTCAGCCAGGGGTCTGGAACACTGCTGAAACCCAAGAATTAATCAAGGGTGATATGCACAGCTTGGAGGAGAAACCTACAATGGACGTAAATCGCATGAACTAGTCAAATAAACTTCTTGGTGTGAGGCATTAGGCAGCCTTGGTTATTTTCTCTCCTGTGCCAGGACTTGAAAGACACTACAAGGTCACTTCTGTAAGAGGACCTTGCATTTATAGGGAAAGACGATCCAAATATGGCACCTTATAGGTAGAGGAATGTAGGAATAATAATAACCACAATTGGTTACTTACAGTGTGCCAGACTGTGTGCTTCATGTTGTGCGTGTAGGAATTCATTTAACCCTTACAAAAACATCATGAGACATTAAAAAAAAGAGAGAGAGACAGAAAGGTATTACTTTCAATGTTTACTTGAGGAAACTGAAGCTCAGAGATGCTGAGTAACTTACCAGAGTCACAAAGCTTGGAATTGGCAGCACTGGGGTAGGAACCCAGGCCAGACTGACATCCAGAGCCGTGCTTTTCAGAGCCCACTACCCCTTCCCAGGTTCCTTTGGCTTTCATGATACAGTGTCTCTCACTCAAATTCCACACTGTGGCCTCTTAGCAAAAGGAAGTAAGAACAGGACACGTTTGAAGAGTAAGATGTGAGTTTCACATTGACAAATGCAAAATGGGTCCTGTGAATGTGAAGCCTGTTGAACAAGCCACCTTTGTTGGCGTAGCATGACAGAAGCTCTTTTCTGGTGGTGCTTCCCCTGTTGACTGTTACCGTTCTTCGAGGCAATAAAATGGGCCTTATTCTTTTTTAAAAAAAATTTTTTTTTCAACGTTTATTTATTTTTGGGACAGAGAGAGACAGAGCATGAATGGGGGAGGGGCAGAGAGAGAGGGAGACACAGAATCGGAAACGGGCTCCAGACTCTGAGCCATCAGCCCAGAGCCTGACGCGGGGCTCAAACTCACGGACCGCGAGATCGTGACCTGGCTGAAGTCGGACGCTCAACTGACCGTGCCACCCAGGCGCCCCTAAAATGGGCCTTATTCTTAATTACATAAATTATAGGGCTGTGAATTCTGACAGAGTTGGAGATCTTAACACCTTTCAGTGATTAGCAACAAATGCCACTGCAGTTGTGTTGACCTTAGTGCCTCACAAGAGAAAAAAAGAAACTGTTTCCAAAGACACGCTATTACTTTCCCTACAGGGTCTACATGTATGTCATCAGATGTCATATTGTAAGTCTGATTTCATTACCTGAAAATGCTCTTAGATTTTAAGTCCTCGAGGCTACGGGCCTTTGTTGGTGAAGATGAAAACTCACAGAATGAGAAATTGCAGTTCACCCGTGGCGTGTGCCCCAGAACCAGACCACCTCATGCCAGGGAAACGGCCTCACCTTCTATGCTCTGCACCTGACCGTGAGAGAGAGAATACACACATGGATGGCTCCTACATGGGTCTGGTTTTAAATGGATTTCTTTGTCAAATTTCAAAATCAAAATGAAAATAAATATTTGGGGATATAGATATGGTCAGTCATACGTTTGCTTACGTATTTGGCATCAAAAGAATTTGGATCAATTGCATCGATTTTTAGAAACAGGGATCATCTTTATCATTTAAGGCAATTCTTAGAGAAAATGGTTATGCTCCACTGAAATAGTTATCATGTATCTTTCTAATCACTACTTCAGCATTTATTATAGCTCCACCCCTAAAATGGGAAAATTCTTTACGTATTTCCAAAGCATGTTACCTGTAAGCGGTGGCTGCCATCGTTTTCGTACTTCAAGATTCGTCAAGATGACAGCAGTAACCAGGATGATTGCCATTGTTGATGCACTTAAGGAACAGGAGGTGGAAATTTCAAAGTTCCTTCTCTGGGTTTTCACAGTGACTTATTATAGGCCCTAAGCGAATAGATCTTATCAACTACTGTTACGTTTGTTTCCAAAAGGATGATTTTGTGTTAGGATTTCTCTTCTTCTAGGAATTTAATTCATTCACAATTATGCATGTCCTCTAACTTAGAGATAATTCTCACAAATGACATATTATACATATCTTTTAATTTTTTTAATGTTTTATTTATTTTTGAGAGAGAGAGACAGACAGAGCATGAGGGGGCGAGGGGTAGAGAGAGAGGGAGACACAGAATCGGAAGCAGGCTCCAGGCTCTGAGCTGTCAGCACAGAGCTCATTGCGTGGGGCTTGAACTCATGAACTGCAAGATCATGACCTGAGCCGAAGTCGGACGCCCAACAGACTGCGCCACCCAGACGCCCCATGATATATTGTATTTGAGTCCTGGCAGATGAAAAGCGTGAAGCTAGAAGCAGGCCCAAAAGCTGTTGTCAGGCAGGACATCTTTTGTACGTTCAGGAGCTGTTAGGTAGTAAATTGTGAAGCAGACATGTTATTTCTCAGTGGCCAGCCGGACTCACTGCAGGGCTCCATGACTATGTGGGTTCGAACCATAGAGTTGCTCTGCTTGATGAGTTCCTGTCCCCCACCCAAATTAAATAGAGAATGACCAACTAACCCATAATCAAAACTGGGTTTGCCATAAATAAAATGCTCTATTTCTAAAAAAGATATTGCCTGAATACCCCCCAAATTGTTAATTATTATTTTGTTTACTTAATTAATAAAAAAAAATTCTGTGACAAATCTCCTTAGCATACAGTCCAGTGGGGTGGAAAAACCAGAACATTTTAAAGCCATATTTTCCCCTTTTATCCCTTGTCTAAGATTATTTCTGAGACCTGATGGTCACTGCTTGTTTACATTTAGGAAGTCTGTGGGTGGCTGACCCAGGTTCCCCCTTGGTCACCAATGACTGGCCTGCCCTCTCCGTAAGGGCTGAGCTGGCCCCACCCTGCCCCACTGTTAGAAGGAAGCAGCATGACACCAAGTGACCAGGAATAAAGTTACCAACCCAAACCAGGCGCCTGCTCGTCAGTGATCTGTGATATCTGTGCGCCACCTGCGTGGTGTGACATTTCTCTTTCGGTCTGTGAAATCAGGTCTCCAAACTGCAGAGATTAAAGACGTGTTTCTGGGGTGCCTGGAGAGCTCAGTCAGTTCAGCTTCCGACTCTTGATTTCAGCTCAGACCATGATCTCACGGTTGTGGGGCCGAGCCCCGCATTGGGCTCTGTGCTGATAGTGCAGAGCCTGCTTGGGATTCTCTCTCTCCTTCTCTCTCTCTCTCTCTCTCTGCTCTTCCCCCTCCCTCCCTCTCAAAATAAATAGTCCGAAGGCTGAAATGAGGTCCTAAAACAGTCTTTTTAAAAAAATAATTATTTATTTTGAGAGGGAGGTTTGGAAACAAAGGGAAAAGTGTTATATAAACACTGAGTTCTGGGGTGTTTTGTTTTGTTTTGTTTTGTTTTGTTTTGTTTTGTTTTGTTTTCAAAAATCACTTACTCCTGGGGCACCTGGGTGGCTCAGTTGTTTAAACATCCAACTTCAGCTCAGGTCATGTTCTCGAGGTCCATGAGTTCGAGCCCCGCGTCGGGCTCCGTACTGACAGCTTGGATTCTGGAGCCTGCTTCAGATTCTGCGTGTGTGTGTGTGTGTGTGTGTGTGTGTGTGTGTGTGTGTCTCTGTCTGTCTGTCTATCTCTCTCTCTGCCCCTCCTCCACTCACACTCTGTCTCTCAAAAATGAATAAATGTTAAAAAAAATTTTTTTTAAATCACTTTCTCCTGTGTTTTAATGGCGCATGGTGCATGGCAGTGGTTATAAAACAAAATAAGTAAAAGTAAAACCAGATTTTTGGAAATTGAGAAAATTGTGCATGTGTCACACTAGAGGGGAAAAAAAAAACATGCCAGTGCCCTCCTCAAGGTAGATTTTAGTCCAAATTCTTATAATTGTAAAGAACAGGAGCCCATGCATGCTGGTTCAAGGGAAGTTGGCAGGTGGTCCATGTCAAGGTATAGTTTGGCTCTTGGGCATTGTACTGTGGGGGTTCTGAGGGCAGGGGTCTCCCAGAGCCAGGCTTGCTCTTGCCCTGTGGCTGCCTCTGCTACATGCTCCCTCTCTTCCAGAGACATCTTCACTGACCATTCTGAGTGCCATGCCTTCACAGACTCACTTGGGCAAGGCCCTAAGGCCAGAGGTTGCAGCCAGCCCGTTCAGCATCCCTGCCCACCCTTGGGTTCCGTTAGCTGTGCGCTGAGTAAGGAAGGGATGCAGTAGAGACACAGCCTGTGCCCCCTGGGAGGTGGGTGGGATGACTTCCCTCAGAAGGAATTGTGGGCGAGCAGGCCACGCGCCCCTGGCAGCTCACTGTTTCATCCCCTTTCCCTCCTTCTCTGTTCCCAGAAAGAGCTGTCTGAAGAAGTTGGCCAGAATGGCAGCCATGCTCAGATCTCTGTTCAAGTCCACAACGCCACGTGTACGGTGAGGATTGCCGCCATCACAAAAGGGGGAGTCGGGCCGTTCAGCGACCCAGTGAAAATGTTCATCCCTGCGCACGGTGAGAGTCGGGTTCCTTATCGTCTGATAGAATGTGCCAGTCCAGGCAACGCAGAGTGCCAGAGAGTAACCTGTGGGATGGGTATCTGGTTTAAGAATGAAAGACAAAGACCAGAAGGAATTTTTGCTCTGAGAAAGGTAGTTGGTATGTTAACACACCTCACAGAGCACTGATGCCTGTGAGTCCTCCCACTGCCATTACTATTGGTGGTACTGAGTTACTGGAAAGATCAGTCCTTCCAGAATACCACATTTGACTTGACTTACTGAATTTAGTATAAATGACGTATACGTGACTGAATGTTGGAGAGCTGTAGTATGGCTAGTCTTTAGGTCTGTGTAATGGGCACTGTTTGTTTATGTGCTAGTGTTTGTTTTGTGTGTTTTAAGCAGTAAAGCTTACCATGCTATTACTCACTCAAGCCTTGGTGCCGTGCTTCGTGACTGATCGGTACAAAACATGAAGTGTTTCCTATAAAAGCTCTCCTTGCACAGCATTGGGCTCACTGAGCTAAACGCTCAGCCCTGCATGCTGTCTTCTTTATGTTGTTGGAGTATCCTTTCGCAAGGAGCCACTGTGGTGTCCCATGTGGCCCTAAATGCTGTCCGTGCTTCCATAGACCAGTGGAGCCTTGGTTCTGACTCTCACTGCCCTGGGTTGTTTGATATTAAACTGCTGTCGTAGACTGCATGCACAGGCATCTGTATCAGTACGATTTTTGCATTTACAAGGTCTTGCCAGATATGGTCTTTGTATCCATAGCAAATAGGACTTGTAAGTAGACCATCGAGTTCCTGTCTGTCTGTTCCAGCGACCCCCAAACATGCTGAACTGGAGCCATATTACAGTTCCTGTAGCGCTCGGCTCTGTATCTGGGGAATGTCAGTAACTGGTGATGGCAAGCAAGACGTGTCTACCTGGTTGAAATTCTGAGACCATGAGATTCTGATGCTAAGGGCACAGGTTAAAAAAACATCAGAGTTTGGGAAGACAGAGCTTTCATCTTTATATAAACTCTCCACCATTTTAAAAGGCTGTGCTGTGCTGGCAGTCCTTGCTTTTTTGCACAATCCCAACATGCATACTTTTCAGCTGCCACAGTTTGGTTACATAACACTAGTTCCCCAATGACATGGTCCGAATTTGAGTTACCGTCATGTGTTACTGTGAGTAATTGCATGAAGTATAAACTTTGCCACCAGTGGTCCGGTCCACAAACCACTACCTAAATAACAGATGCTCATCGATGCCCATGACGGGTCTTGTTGCTTGTTTCAAAGTTCTCGGTAGTTGGACACGCATTTCCATTATTCAGATCACATGCGTCTAGTAAGACCCATAGCTGCGTTGCCTCCTTATCTCCCAGGGACACACCCACATGACACTTCCTAAAAATAAGTAATTGAGGGGCATCTGGGTGGCTCAGTCAGTTGAGCATCCACCTCTCGATCTCAGCTCAGGTCTTGATCTCAGGGTGGTGAGTTCAAGCCCTGTGTTGGGCTCTGCGCTGGGCGTGAAGCCTACATAAAAAATAAATCAATAAATAAAAATAAGCAATTGAAAGAGGGAGTTGGTGAACAAAGGCGAAGTGCAGAAAAGAAAGGAAGAGTGATACTGTTGGAAGAGAAATTTGAATTGAATGTGGAGTTACGGAAGAAACAGCTGATATGGGAAGGCAGATATTGCCGCCATTGGGTAGACCCGCTATGCAGCCACGGAACAACGGTGAATGAATGAATGAATGAATGAATGAATGAGTGAATGAGTTCACATAAAGGAACTCTCAGAGGTAGCTCACAACGTGGAAAGCACAGGAGGTAAAATGTTGGGGATGAATCCAGACCCAGAGAGGAGGAAAATTCTCCACAGCACAGAAAACATATTTTCTCCATATCATAAGTTATGTGACCAGAAGACAGTACCATTCAAACTCCTCTTGAGACGTTTTTTACAAAGAAATACAATCTTTTCTTTCTCAATATTCCTCAATGTTTTTGAATTACAGTGTACCAGATAAACACTAGTTTTACCTTTTTTTTTAATTCCTTATATATTCATAACTGATATGAAAAGCATCACCCATTGATTGTTAAGATCACTTTGCGTGGTCTCAGCTTGCACCATCAGAGTGAGGACCGCCTGCGTATGTAGATCACAGAATATAAAAGGATTAAGTTCTAGAGCTTTTGACTGTCTTCTTCCCTATTACAAGCTAACGTTTCTTACGTGTTTCGGATCCCAAAGAGATGTTTTCAATTGGGTCTGTTGGTATTTTACTAGGTTGGGTAGATTTTGCCCCCTCGTCAACCCCGGCACCTGGCAACACAGATCCTGTGCTCATCATCCTTGGTTGCTTTTGCGGAGTTGTTTTGATTGGGTCAATTTTATATATTTCTCTGGTCATCAGAAAAAGAGTCCAGGAGACGAAGTTTGGGTAAGTTTCCCAGTTTAAACTGTTCTGCCCCGTGTTACCCTGTGCTTCTTATGCCAAGTAATAATGCCTCTCGTGCTGGCCCAGCTCCTCACATTGTACCTGGCTGGGTGCCCCGTCTTATGCACATCCTGGGGACAGGCAGCTTCCTTAGTTAGGCCAATGCTACAGAGGCAGCCAGCAGTGAAAGCCAGCCTTGAAAGGGCTCATTTACAGAGAAGAGCATCCATAGGCCTTAAGTACGCAAACTTTGTTGCTGTAAAGTGAGGATTTTTGTTAGAACTCTTAAAAATAATCCTAATTGTTAAAAAAAAAAAAAAAACAATGAGGGGCGCCTCAGACAGTTAAGTGACTGACTCTTGATTTTGGCTCAAGTCATGATCTCATGGTTCCTGAGTTCGAGTCCTGCATCGGGCTCTGCGCTGACAGCATGGAGCCTGCTTGGGATTCTCTATCTCCCTCTCTTTCTGCCCCTACCCTATGTGCTGTCTCTCTTTCTCTCTCCCTCTCTCCCTCCCTCTCTCTCTCTCTCTCTCTCTCTCAAAAATAAATAAATAAACATTAAAAAAATGAAATGTATGTATAGATAAAAATACTAGAAGGAAATTCACCAAAGCATTAGCAATTCTGAACAGTGTGTGAATGATTCTGTTTTTTTTTTTTTTACTGTATTTTATACATTTTTTCTAATAGAGAAAAGCTTTGTATTTCACATTCAAGTGTCAAAGAAGATCTTGTTCTAATTTTTCTATACATCTGACTTTTATAACCAAACAGTAGTTAAATATCAACAAAAATGGGAAGGCGTGTTAGGGAAACCTATGATAAGAAAGCTATGTGTAAATTTGTTTCTGGAACTCAGTTTTCTACTCCAGTGACTCTGCAGCGCGTTTGGGTTTCTGTGAAACCCAGTTGATCACTCATGGGGTAGAGGAAGTACTTTGTAAGATGCGGGTTGTTGACAGCCTGGAATAGGACAGAGTGATGGAGGGTGAATGACTGTGTTTTGGCAGGAGCTGAGCAACCTTTATTCATTGCTGAGTCTTAGGAATGCGACTGGAACATTCCACTCCACTCCAAAACTTTTCACTGTCATGGAGAAGAAGCATGAGAGCAGAGGCTATCCTGCCCATTTTTCATGTCCATCCTAGTCCTAAGGGCCGGTACCTACAGTACTTATTAACTCTATCCTTATAATTATTATATCTCAGTATGTAAATTCTAAGAATGCCTATTTTGAAGAAATGACAAAATCTGACCCAAATCCTGAACATATACTTGACCAAAATGCATCCCAGAGTCTAGATGTGGTTTGTAGGCTCTGCAAAAGTTGTAAGAGTAGCACAATAATATGTATTGAGAGCCTTCTAGGTGATAGCCTGGGGTACAACGCTGAACAAAAGCAGGTACTACTTGCCCTCAGGGGTGCTCACAGTTCATGGAGAATCAAGCAATAATCACACAAGTGATTACACATAAGTATAAAATGGCAACTGTGTGGGGCGCCTGGGTGGCTCAGTCGGTTAAGCGGCCGACTTCAGCTCAGGTCACGATCTCGCAGTCCCTGAGTTCGAGCCCCGCCTCAGGCTCTGGGCTGATGGCTCAGAGCCTGGAGCTGCTTCCGATTCTGTGTCTCCCTCTCTCTCTGCCCCTCCGCCGTTCATGCTCTGTCTCTCTCTGTCTCAAAAATAAATAAAAACGTTGAAAAAAATTTTTAAATAAAATTAAAAAATAAATAAAATGGCAACTGTGTAAATCCTATATAAAGGGACATGTAAGAGTGTATAACAGGAGAATTTGACTGCATTAGGAAAGTCGGGAAAGGCCTCCCTGCAGAGGTGATACCTGAGCTAAAATCTGAAGAAAGAGCAGGTATTAATTAGGCGAAAGACAAAAGGAAGAGCATTACAGCCAGAAGGCACAGTACATGCAAAGGCCCTGTGGCAGTAGGGAGCCTGGCATACAGAGGGGAAGGCACTGGACTGGAAGATGTGACACCTGGGTTCTAGCATTAATTTTGTCACTTGGATGTGACACAGTTATTTTTCTCCCTTTCCTTTTTGGAAACAGGCCAACAAGCAGAGCCCACACAGGTGAGGAGTTATGCTTCCTACACCCTTCGGGGCAGAGTGTCTACATAAAATATTTGGAATTCTTCTGCATAGATTTGTCTCTTCACCTCATTTAATTATTCAGTCATACGTATCAGTATGGACTCATGGACATTCACTTTATACTTTGGATTAGAATCCAGTACTACTTTATTTGCTTGCCCAGGTTGTTACAGCTTTGGCCATTGGGAGCTTCTCAGTTGTTTTGTGCTGTCTCTCTCTTTGTTTTTTTAAATGTTGATTTTTGAGACGGAAAGGCAGAGAGAGAGAGGGAGAGAGAGAATCTCAAGCAGGCTCCATGTGAGGCTTGAACTCACGAATCATGAGATCATGCCCTAAGCGGAGACCGAGAGTCAGATGCTCAACCAGCTGAGCCACCCGGGAGCCCCATGTGTTCTGTTCTCAGTGGTATATTGCCAAGTAAGCCTAAAACAGAACTAAGGAAAGAAGTCCATTTCTCCCAGTGGGAGGGGTCTTTGCAATCAAAGAGGCCTTTCAACAAGCAACAGCTTGGTTACATCCTTGTGGAATCAGCACCTGCCCCAGCAGCCCTTTCCTAATAGTGGGAGATGTCTTTATTTTTATTCGCCCAGGAACGCCTTCACAGAGGAGGATTCGGAGTTAGTCGTCAATTATATAGCAAAGAAGTCCTTCTGTCGGCGAGCCATTGAACTCACCTGTAAGTTAATTTTCATCTTCCCTGAAGTAGAGCAAAGAAAGAACAGCAGATTAATTGATAGATTTCTAACAAAAGGCAAAGGAGTCCAAGGAGTTATTTTTAACATGCAAAATGTCTTCAGAAACCAGCAAGCAGATAGATAGTGAGACATTGCCAAGTGCTTTCCTGCTGGCTGGTTTACTGGAAGTCTGGAAGTGGACCTGAGGTAAAGCGGCCTGTGTTAAAGACTCCTAACACCAAGAAATGTGGAAGGAAGAAGGAACTCACCACAGTGATAGGAGAAGATGTGGTTAGAGGTCAGGGATTTAAAGAAAAACAGCAAAGCAATTGACATAATCTCTGAGCTTATTTCCTGATTTTTTGTGGCAACGGGCTCAGAGAACAATTTGCCAACATACTTTACAACAATTATGGTTTGAGTTTTGCTGATTCGGAGTGGAGCCTTCCAGTTTGAAGAGCGAGAATACACAGATGGCTGTGTTCTTGAAGAATTCAGAAACCATGTACAAAGTACGTGCAAATATCAAGTCCGAGCTTCAGGATGTTTGCCGAAACAAGAGCACCAAAACAGATATAAGAATGATAGAATGCAGGGTGCCAAGAAACAAAAACTCACTCAAGGTACAATGTTACTGATTTCTTTAGGTTTCTGATCTTTAGAGATCTGTTTTGACCTTTAGAGATCTGTTCTTGCATTTAAAAAAATTCTCCATTTAGACCCATTCTTTCCTTTATTAGAGGACCAGCTGGGTAAAAACAAAATTTTTTTTCTTTAAGAGCTAATGTATCTTTTCTAATTATCCACATTTTTTTTTCTTTCAAAGGCTTGCTCATCATAACTATGGCACAAACTGCATCATTTGCCAAAATGTTATTGAATTGGTTAATTCCTCTTATTGATAATGCTTATGGTCAATGCTGCGTGCTGACACCTTGTTATAGAAGATCGTCTCCACTTGCCCCCACGTACTCAATTTAGCACGTTCTATGTCATATTAATGAGGTTCCAGATGCCATAGGCAGAATAGGAGGGAGCCTGTTCTCTTAGTGTTTCCTGCGGTTTCTGCACTTCCTTCCCTGGCCTAGGACAGGGGAGGGAACCCAATAGCTGTTTGGTATCCTATAGTTAGCCATAAAATAGCACGTACTCCACTAGAAAGCAAGAAAGTACCTAGCGACTCTCTTCCTTACTCCTTTAAATCAAGGGCAACCCCCACCCGCCACGTGAATCTGCTGGCTGCTGCACCATGGGAAGAGAAATATGGTTCTGATTTTTATAAGCCTTCAGAATTAATCTTGCCCTGAAGGATTCATTTTACTCACGTAAATCATAGTAGCATCACCGTGTGATGTTTTATTTACCGACATTGTGCAGGAAGAGCCATGGGTACAAAAGGAAGAAAATGTTTAACTCTTTGATAGGACCATCTGTATCATTTCAATTCTGTCCCAACGAAAGGGAGCAGACTGACAACCCTTACACGTACTTCGTCACTCCCTTACAGTGCGCAGCTTGGGAGTCAGCGAGGAACTGCAGAATAAACTAGAAGATGTCGTGATTGACAGGAATCTATTAATTCTTGGGAAAATCCTGGGTGAAGGTAAGCAGTTCATTTCTTTTAAAATGTGAGGTTAGCATAACAGACTCTTAGATACAGAGAACAAACTGAGGGTTGATGGGGGTGGGGGAGAGGGGAGAGTGGGTGATGAGTGCTGAGGAGGGCACTTACTGGGATGAGCACTGGGTGTTGGATGGAAGCCCATGTGACAATAAATTATGTTAAAAAATAAATAAAATGTGAGGTTAGAAAGGAAGCAGTTTACAGTAATGTTTTAAATGTGTATTTATTGGGGCACCTGGGTGGCTCAGTCCGTTGGGCATCCGACTTCGGCTCAGGTCATGATCTCGCGGTCCGTGAGTTCGAGCCCTGTGTCGGGCTCTGTGCTGACAGCTCAGAGCCTGGAGCCTGTTTCAGATTCTTGTCTCCCTCTCTCTCTGACCTTCCCCCATTCATGCTCTCTCTGTCTCAAAAATGAATAAACGTTAAAAAAAATTTTTTTAATGTGTATTTATTATGTAAAATACCATTTTGTGACTTCAAGTTACAATACAAGTAGTTCTGTTTTATAATTTATTACAATGAAAAATTAAATGGTGGTTTTTGCCACTCAGATTTCACATATGGAAAGGGCCTCTATGGTGTCTTACACGTACCATAATCCCTTGAAAAATATTAATTCCCTTCCTTCATTTGAAAAGCAATTATTTGTTCGGTTTCCTATATGCTTTAAATACCCCTGGTCCTTAGGTTTACGTTTGGGGCACCTTCCTAATTAGTTCCATAAGAACAAAAGTGAAAACGCGTATAGATTTTGTCAAATTGATGTTAGGATGAATGATAATGGTATGAAGAATTTCTGCTTTATACATTTCAGTAACATTTCCCGTGTTCTGTAAGTTTCTTGGATCAGTTCTAATGCTTAATAAAATGATGAGCTGAGCTGAGCCTGAGCCAACCAAGCTTGTGACAAACAGGAGGCTAGTGCATGGCCTGCGTCCCTGGTTTGTGAGCGTGGGTGGCCCCGGCAGGCTCTGCCCGGCTGCCGCGTGTGGGTCACTCTCAGGCCACCTAAAAACAGCAGCCAGGGAACTGTAGCATTTTTATGGTCAGGAGAGATTTTGCAAACTCTATGGAGATGTTATTCTTCTTTACAGGAGAGTTTGGGTCTGTGATGGAAGGAAATCTTAAGCAGCAAGATGGGACCTCTCAGAAAGTGGCAGTGAAGACCATGAAATGTGAGTTATCACGCATTAAACCCATCCCCCTGGGGCTGGGTAGTTGCTTCAGTAATCTGGTGCTCTGTAAGGCCAGTGATGGAGTTCATGTGTCGTGATCTCAGTCACTGATGGGTCAGAAGACCATCCAGAACACTGTGTGGTTACAGACAGAAAGTGAATGTAATGAGGTCCTTATAAGTGCATTATACATTCCTTACCCTCAAGGTAGTTACATTTGTAATTTTTACCATACCTCCCTCTCTGTCTCTTTCTGTCTCTCTCAAACTGTCTCTCCCTCTCCCCTCTCTCTCACCTAGTAGAGTGAATGTCTCCAAAGTAAAATATGAATTCCCGAGACAGAGCTGATCTGGCGGCAGCCTCTGACCCCAGGAGTTGGTCTGGCTGATCTGACCAGCTTGGTGGGGTCACTTCCTCACTTGAGGATGCTTGCATATTCCTCAGGAAGTTGCGGGCTGCCTGGAAGGTACATTTCCCAGAGAGAGGAGACATATTCGTTGGTCAAAGGCATATGAAGAGCGGTGAGCCGTGATCACAGGCTGGAACTTCCAAGCAAGCTGAGAAGAGAGTTTGCAGTTGGGTCAGAAAGGGCCTCATAAGTCATCACAAGGAAACTGCTTTTATCCCACAAGTTGCAGAGCCACTAGTAAGAGTCTTTAGCAAATGAGGAACAAAAGCAGATTTCATTCTAGAAAGTTCACTCTGGTGGCAGTGTGGAGGAGAATGAATTACAACGTTGACAAAAGTAAAGACAGGTGCTGACTAGGGCACTCCTGAATCCGTGCAAATGACTGTCTAGATAAGGAAACTAGGCTCAGAGACATGGCGACTTGTTGAAGTCAGATAGCTTAAAAGGGGGAAGATTGTGCTGGATCTTTTCTATCACCAAGCACTGACCAGGCTGCAGTGGCAGAGCATGATAGCATGTGCCCTCCTGCCCTTCTCCAGGAAGTGCATTTCCAGGGCCTGGGGGACACAGGATTGTGGTTTAAGTTTTATTCTTCACGTGTCAGCTGGGCACCCATAAAATAGACCGTGATTGTCTGGCATTTTATCTACAGTTGTTTTCATGATTCATATGGAGAGAGATGATTTGATGCTTCGTTTGTTAATGTTTTCAACATTGCTTTCTCATTTACCCTTGTATATATTCAATATTGTTTTTGATCAAGGAGTAAAATTGGTTTCTTCCTAAAATTTAAATTCACTTTTACTGGGAATTAAAACATAAGTTAGCTTATAAGCATGTATTGAGACTTTTTAACCAGAACCGGAGACTGAAGTTTTAAGTCAGTGATGAAAAGGAACCCTAATAACCTACAAGTCACATGGGCTGTTGTTTTCTGCTTTCTGAAGCTTTTTATGTCTCTAATAATGACCAATACTTATGTAATACTGTGTGCCAAAGAACACTGCAGTCAGTCTTGAATTTCATAAGGAAGACAGGAAGAGGAAATCAGTGCAACTCGGAAGCAGGTTCAAGGATTATCCCCTGGGGGTGCCTGCATGGGTCAGTGGCATCCGACTCTGGGTTTCGGCTCAGGTCATGATCTCATGGTTCATGGGTTCCAGCCCTGTGTCGGGCTCAGTGCTGACAGCATGGAGCCTGCTTGAGATTCTCTCTTTTCTCTCTCTCTCTGCACCTCCCTTACTCGTTCGCTCTCTCGTTCTCAAAATAAATAAATAAACATTAAAAAAAAAAAGGTATCATCCCCTGGAAACCAAGACAGCCTGAAGTTAGAGTATTCAGTGGAGCTAAACCCAGTACATAGTCAAATCTGGGTGCCAGCCACATTCAGGACCATTCCTGCCTCTTGCATTATTTTATTTGAACCTCACAATGGTCCCTGTGAAGGCTCCTTTCCATTGTCCACATTTACTATGTGGAAGGTTTACGGGACCTTGTGAAAGGAGCTAGGCCTGGGCTCTCTCCTCTCTGGCCTTGGCTATGCTCTTCTTTGACTGCATTAGAATAACTTTCAGGGCAGCCGGGTGGCTCAGTCAGTTAAGAATCCAATTCCGGCTCAGGTTATGCTCTCACGATTCCTGAGTTTGAGCCCTGCTTCGGGCTCTGTGCTGACAGCTCGGAGCCTGGAACCTGCTTTGATTCTGTGTGTCTCTCTGTCTCTCTCTGACACTCCCCTGCTCGCACTCTATCTCTCTCTCTCTTAAAAATAAATAAACATTAAAAAGAGAGAATAACTTCCATATGAATTACATCTGTGCTAATTTTCAAAAATCGAAAGGCTAGTCTCTGGCCTCTGCATCCCAGGCTCATCTGTCTTTGCCTCCGATCTTGCCCCCTTGGGGGAGGAGTTTGAAAGCAGATCCTACCCTTTCAAAGTTCTACCCGCCTCGTTGTCTGAGCAAAGGTATTAAGTGAGAGCAAAGGTGGCAGACATTTTGCAGATCTATATATTTTTTTCTTAAATTTGCTTTAATAGGAAAACTAATGTATACAAAGCCCAGAGAATGTACAGACATTATGCTAGATGGCTCTCATCTGGGATTTCAGTCAAAACTTATACCCTATTAAAGCAAATTCCCTAAGGCATGCCTGGCTTTGATTTTAATTGTTTTTAATTGTGGCAAAATACAACATAAAATGTTTTTTTTTAATGTTTATTTATTTTTGAGAGAGAGAGAGAGTGCACAAGTGGACGAGTGGGGGAGGGGCAGAGAGAGGGAGACAGATGATCCAAAGCAAGCTCTGCACTGACAGCTCAGAGCCCGATGTGGGGCTCCACTCATGAAGTTCTAGATCATGACCTGAGCCGAAGTTGGATGCTGAACCAACTGAGCCACCCAGGCGCCCCCCATCCTAACCATTTTTAAGAGTACAGCTCAGTGGCATTAAGCACATTCACATTGTTGTGCAACCATCCCCACCATCCATCTCCAGAACTGTTTTCATCTTGCAAAACAGAAACTCCCTACACATTAAACAACTTCCCATCTCCCCTGCCCCTCCTTGCCCCTGGCTACCACCATCCTTTCTGTCTCTAAGTTTGACTACCCTGAGTACCTCATGAGAGTGGGATCACACTGTCCTTATCCTCCTGTGACTGGCTCCTTTCACTTAGCATAATATAGAATTCTAGATGTCTCTCACAAGTTGGTTTAATCCCAAAATGGTACCATGGGAAAGTTAGGAAAGTATATCCAGTTCACAAGGCATGATTGAGCAACCAGTCTTGCAAGAGAGAGACAGAGATGTGAGTTCTTTCTCTTTTTTTTCAGTTAAAAATCATTGCAACAGATGATGCATTTGACTTTCATTTTTTAAACTAGTATACTTTCATTTTTAGAGCAGTTGTAGGTTTATAGAAAAATTGGGCAGAAAATACAGAGAATTCCCATATGACTCCCTCTCCCTTCCCAGTCTCCCATGTCCATTACATCTTGCATCAGTGCATTTTTTTTTTTTTTTTACAACTGATGTACCCATATAAGACGTTATTACCTGAAGCCCAGGGGTTACATTAGCATTCACCTGCTCTTGAACATTCCGTGGGTTCTGACAAATACAGTGTCATATGTGCACCATCACAGTATCATACGGAAGTCCCCCTGCCCTAAAATTTCCTGCGTGCAACCTCTTCATCCCTCCCCACCCGTCCCTGATAACCACTCCTCTGTTTATGATTGCTGTGGTTTGCCTTTTCCTGATTTTACTTTTAGAGGACAAAATTGCTATCACCTCCTTCCCCTTCACTGAGTAAATCATCAGTGCCCCACGTTTTTCTGTCTTCTCTTTTAGTGGACAACTTTTCTCAGCGAGAGATTGAGGAGTTTCTCAGCGAGGCAGCGTGCATGAAAGACTTCAACCACCCAAACGTCATCCGACTGCTAGGTACCTCAGAGAAATGCGGGATTGGGGGGCCAGTGGGGCTTGGCTAATCCACTCCACACCACAGGAGAAATCTCTGGGGCAGATACGTTTATCATCTTGTATAACTCCACAGTAATTTATAACATCGTGTTTTTCACCCCAAAGACACCTTACAGTTATACTTTCTGAGGCTGATGGTAAAAATGGGCCTGCATTTCCTAGACACCCCAAGGGCTCGGGAACATTTAGTGTCCACAGAGTTCTAGTTGACTGTAGATTAAAATGGGGCCCCCCAGCTACTCAAAGGCAAGACCAAAGCTTATGTTAAATTATAATGTTAGTGACTTAAGGTTATCCGTGAATCAAATACCAGTGGGATAAAGCGGTCAAAGTGGACACATTCCATAGATCATCTTTGAGAAACAATTTATTAACATTTTCAAGCACCGATTTCCTAGAATCTGTGCTGACCATTTTATGGGTCATGATTTAATAGAATTTGGTTTTGTGGCCCTGTCGTTGTCATATCAAGTGGTTGCTGTGTAAGTGCCGCTATTCCAAGACAGAAGAATGACCTAGAAACAATTGTATATTCTGCCTTTTTTGTGTGTCCCGTGATTTGATAAGTGCTCAATAGTTGGGGGAACTTTCAAAGTTTTAGTATGATCAAAGCTACAGAGAGATGTGAAAAATAATGCTTGGATACAACATCATTTTGAAGAAACTACTGTTACTCCTTTGCAGCTAGTGAACAATCGCCACTTTACAATTGCACTGTGATGTACAGGAGCTTTGCAAGCCTGATTTCAGGTGACGGGCCCTGGTTCTAGCTTTTCACGATAAATGGTGTTTCCTGTGTTAACCATGAAAATTTAGAGACATGATTGGCCGTCAAAATTCTTTTATTTTTTTTATTTTTGAGAGAGAGAGAGAGAGAGAGAGACAGAGTGTGAGCAGGAGAGGGGCAGAGAGATTTGGAAACACAGAATCTGAAACAGGCTCCAGGCTCTGAGCTGTCAGCACAGAGCCCGACGCAGGGTTGTGAACTGAGAGATCATGACCTGAGCCGAAGTTGGCCGCTAAACTGAGCCACCCAGGCGCCCCTCGAAATTCTTTTAATAGTTTTAAGCATTTGATTGCACTGGGCTTATTCACCTGATAAGGTTTTTAACTATTACATGAAACTAGTTTGCCCTTGAATTCTACTGCAGTTACAACCCCTCACTTAGGCTCAGTATAACAAAAACTCAGTGGTTTTCTAGATGGCTACACTTGTTACAGATTAATTTTTTGAGAGCTCTCATGCAGGGTGGCACTAATCTAGGGCACCTGGGTGGCTCAGTTGGTTGAGCGTCTGACTTGTGACTTCGGCTCAGGTCATGATCTCATGGTTTTTGAGTTCGAGCCCTGCATCAGGCTCTGTGCTGACTGAGTCTGGAGCCTGCTTTGGATTGTGTCTCCCTCTCCCTCTGCCCCTTCTCTCTCTTTCTCTCCCTTTCTCCCAAAAATAAATAAACATTTTTTTAAATTAAAAAATAAAAAAAAAATGGCATTAATCTGAAAGGAAAAAAATACCGAGACGTGAGCCTAGGGTGTATTCCATATTCTACTATGTAGTGAGTGTGTGAGTTATGGGTGGTTTTTTTTTTCCTTCTTTAATCATTACCTTGAGAGCACATGGTTTCAATTTGGCCAGTGCGCCTGCAATGCTTTTCTGGTTACTGGTAACAAGGGCTCTTTGTAACCTTCTCTGGTTTTAATTTCAGGTGTATGTATAGAAATGAGCTCTCAAGGCATCCCAAAGCCCATGGTAATTTTACCCTTCATGAAGTACGGGGATCTGCATACTTACTTACTCTATTCACGACTGGAGACCAGACCCAAGGTAATTTACCCAGTCGTGTTGCCTCTCACAGTCCTCCAGGCTTCTGTGACAGGGCCTGGGGAACCTCAGCATGTAACCTTGAAAATAAAGGAGGGAGGGGGAATACATGGCCTTTGTTCAACGCTCACTGTGCATCCTGGATGCTGAAGTGTGGGATCTGTCCTCACAGCAGACCTGCTCAGAAGTCTTATTATTCCCATTTTATGGGAGGAAGAAGTCTGGCTTGGCACATAGTCTCCTGGCCCAAGCCTCATCACAATGGAGCCAAGTGGGTCCCCCATGCTGACAGAGTGGCCTCTTTCTCTTAAAGTCTCCTCTTTCTGACTCGTTCACTCTGAAATCACTGGAGGCAGGATCTGTTTCATTTCCAGAGGCAAGTTGCACTGAGCTGCTTTTCTGGACACTGAGCATGAATGTCCGCCATCCACCTTTCCATTTATCAAGGGCCCCTCCATCCTCAGGATTTGGAAAGCGTGTTGTGAATTGGTGGGCCAGCATACTTTCCTTCAATAGTGCCTGTAAGAAGGGCGGTGACCCCACAGGGCAAACCCTCTCCTGAATCCCACAGCACAGGGAAACCAGACAGAAACAGGAGCTTAGACGGAAGCACCATACCCACCAGCATGCAGCCACCGGTCCTACCCAGGTGATTGACCAGGGGCCACAAGAATGCTGAGTATGGGGTGTCATGGGGAAAGTTCTGGGGGCACCTGGGTGGCTCAGTTGGTTAAGCATCTCACTCTTGATTTTGGCTCAAGTCATGATCTCTTGGTTCAGGGGTTCAAGCTTGCATCAGGCTCTACACTGCACTCTCTCTCTCTCTCTCTCTCTCTCTGCCCCTCCCTTGCTCTCTTTCTCTCTCTCTCCCTGCAAATAAACATTTTGTTTTTTAATGGGCAAGTCCTTATCCCAAGAGACAGGCAAATCTGCAGGCATTACCATTTGTTAAATTTGGCAAGGCACTTGAAAAACAAAAACAAAAACTTGAGACCCAATTTAGGGTAAACATATTCTGGAACCTTCTTTCCTATCTCCTGCCGACACTGTGTGTTATGGATATGGAAGGTTATTTTTTCTTTTCTTTTTCTTTTTCTTGTTTTGTTCCTCCCCGGAAGATGTAAGTGGCCGAAGCAGGAGAGCGAGCCCCTTTCTTTTTTCACTTCTCCTTGGTCTCATGCTCAGATTTTTGTTCTCTTCCTCATGACTTCTTTTAAGTCTTCCACCCACCCAGATACTAACCAGAGTTAGGAAATCGTAGCCACATCTCAGAGCTATTATAAAATCACTGAGGTTCCTCCAAAGAAGTGAAGGGCCTAATCGAAAGTAAGGGACTCGGCATGGCTGAGCGTTTTCCTTCCCTTTTCCACCCAAAAGAAAGACAATATTATAAGAAGCCTGGAAAAGAAGGGAAAAAATACCTACAATTCCCAACATCTTAGCACGTTTCACTGGCAGCTTCAGACATTCCCATCACAACTGCTTATTCTGTGCCTACGTGTTTCACAGGCTGGTGCTCACTATCTGTGCACCTATCCACACGCCATCAAAGGTGCTAACATTTCTCAAGCGTAAGTAGAGGCCAGCCTATATTTTGCATATATTAATGCAGTAATAGCGTAACAACCATAGGGAGTAGTTACTAATAGAATCTCCGGTGAGGAAACGGAGGCACAGATCAGACAATGGTGGAGGCTGGACTGGCCCCCAGGCTGCAGACCCCCTGTCTTCAGCTCTTCTCTGATAGCGCCATCTCCTGTGCACCCTTCCCAGCAGGGCAGCAGCCTCCAGACTGTTGCCTGTGAATGGCTGCATAGCATCCTCTTGAATGGATCTTGTTCCACATTGATGGGCAATTTCACTCGTATTTAATTTTCTGGTATGTGGGATGATTTTTCTAATAATTTTTGGAGGGATGGGATTATCATGTTGCATAAGAGTGAATTCTATAGTTTAAAATAAAAAAAGGGGGGTGCCTGGGTGGCTCGGTTGGTTGGGCATCCAATTCTTGATTTTGGCTCAGATCATGATCTCAGGGTCATGAGATTAAGCCCCATGGCAGTCTCCGCACTAGGCATGTAACCTGCTTAAAATTCTCTCTCTCCCACAGTGTGGAGGTTCCTCAAAAAATTACAAATAGAACTACCCTATGACCCAGCAATTGCACTACTAGATATTTATCTAAAAGATACAAAAATGCTGATTTGAAGGAGCACATGTACCCCAGTGTTTATAGCAGCACTATCAATAATAGCCAAAGTATGGAAAGAGCCCAAATATCCATCGATTGATGAATGGATAAAGAAGATGTGATATATATATATACAATGGAATATTACTCGAGGATCAAAAAGAATGAAATCTTGCCATTTGCAACAATGTGGATGGAACTAGAGTGTATTATGCTCAGTGAAATAAGTCAATAAGAGAGATAAATATCATATGATTTCATTCATTTGTGGAATTTAAGAAATAAAACAGATGAACATAGGGGAAGGGAAGGAAAAATAAGATAAAAAGAGAGAGGGAGGCAAACCATAAGAGACTCTTAAATACAGAGAACAAACTGAGGGTTGCTGGAGAGGTGGTGAGTGAGGGGATAGACCAAATGGGTGATGGGCATTAAGGAGGGCACTTGTTAGGATGAGCACTGGGTGTTATATGTAAGTGAAGCATCACTAAGTTCCACTCCTAAAATCATTATTACACCATATGTTAACTAACTTGGATTTAAATAAAATTAAAAATAGGATTCTCCCTTTCTCTCTTCCCCTCTGTTCACTCTCATATACTAAGTGCTCTCTCTCGTGCGCGCGTGCGCTCTTCCCCCTCCCCCCCCCCAAAAAAAGTAAAAATACACTGGGCTGTTTGATGGCCAAATATCATCTGTCTTTACTTGTGAAGTTTAACTCGCTTCCCCTTTTGGGTCCCTTTGCAAATGTAACCTCTTACTGGATTTTTTTCCTTGAATTGCTGTAGAACAGATAGAGACCATTTATAATCTTTATAATTTTTTTTTAATTACCATACAGTATTATAGACTCTTTTTCCATTTTGATGTGCAGTTCTATCAGTTTTAACACATGAATAGATCCATCTTCACAGTCAGGATACAGAACAGCTTCATCACCCAAAAACACCTCCTCCTGCTACCCCTTTTGTAGTGATGCTGTGCCCCCATGGCTAATTCCGGGTAGCCATTCATCTGTTCTCCATTACTATAGTTTTGTCTTTTTGAAAATGTTCTATGAATGGAATCATACAGTTTGGAACCCAGTTAGAAAATGAACAAGGGGCACCTGGGTGGCTCAGTCGGTTAATTGTCCAGCTCCTGATTTCAGCTCAGGTCATGATCTCACTGTGAGAGCGAGCCCTGAGTTGGGCTCTGCACTGAGGGCGAGGAGCCTGCTTGGGATTCTCTCTCCCTCTCTCTCTGCCCCTCCCCGACTCATGCTTGCTCACATGCTCTCTCTCATTCTCTCAAAATAAATAAATAAATATTTACAAAATAAAATAAAATAAAATAGGGGAGCCTGCATGGCTCAGTTGGCTAAGCATTTGACTCTTGATTTTGGCTCAGGTCATGATCTCAGGGTTTGTGTAATCGAGCCCCATGTGGGGATTCTTTCTCTCCCTCTCTCTCTGCCCCTCCCCCACTTGCATGTGCACACTCTCCCTGTTCCAACAATAAACTAAATAATTAATTAATTAAGCAAAAGACTTTGACACTCACCAAAGAGGATATAAAGATGGCAAATAACCACAAGAAAAGATGCTCAACATCATTAATCATTTAGAGACCTGTAAATAAAAGCCATGATAAGGTATCACTACCCACTTATCAGAGCGGCTTACAACCAAATCAAACCCAACCAAAAAACTACTAATACCACGTGCTAACAAGAATGCAGAACAACTGGGGCGCCTGGGTGGTGCAGTCGCTTAAGCGTCCGACTTCAGCCAGGTCACGATCTCGCGGTCCGTGAGTTCGAGCCCTGCGTCGGGCTCTGGGCTGATGGCTCAGAGCCTGGAGCCTGTTTCCGATTCTGTGTCTCCCTCTCTCTCTGCCCCTCCCCCGTTCATGCTCTGTCTCTCTCTGTCCCAAAAATAAATAAAAACGTTGAAAAAAAAATTTAAAAAAAAAGAATGCAGAACTGAATCTTTCATACACTGCTGATGGGAATGTACGATTCCAGAGTACAGCCACTCTGGAAAAGAGTTTAGAAGTTTCTTATAAAACATGGTGTTTTGTAGCAACTTCATCCATACTTGCCAAAAACTGGACACAACCCATGTGTCCCTCAGCAGCTGACTGAGCAAGCAAAGTAGGTACATCCATACAATAGAAGATACACGGCAATAAAACAAGGAACGCAGTATTGATACGGGCAACGACCTAAATAGATCTCAAAGGCGTAATGCTGAGTAAGGAAGCCCAGAGGTGGGACAGCTGCAGAGTTGGTCAGCTGTACCTTGAAGGACAGCATCAAGTGTCCACGGTTGTTTCACCTTTCTGCTTTTTCAGCTACAGCTGTCCCTCCACGTGTTATGACGGTGACATGGCTCCAGGCATGACATTCTCACCCATCAGCCTCTGGAGACAAAAAGAGAAGTCTGTCTTCTCTCTTACCTCTTCCCCCTTCTCTTTCTTTCCCTGGAAGAGTAATTGTTTTTTTCTTTTGGTAACAACTTTACTGAGATATAATTCAAACACCGTACAGTTCTGCCATTTAAAGCGTACAACTCAATGGTGTTCAGTACGTTCACAGGGTTTTGCAGCCATCACCACAATAAACTGTAGAGTGCTTTCATCACCTAACAAAAAGTCCCATACCCTTTAGCAATCACTTCCCAATCTCCCCTCCCTGCCTTGTTTCCAGCTCTAAGCAAGCTGCTTTCTGTCTCTCTCTAGTTACCTATTTCCATTTCAATGGAACAGTAGTTTGTGGTCTTTTGTATCTTTCACTGAGCCTGATGTTTTCAAGGCTCATCCACGTGGTAGCTTGTATCAGTACTTCATTACTTTGTAAGAGCAAATAATTCTCTATTATATACATATATTATGTCGTTTATCTCTTGATCTGTTGATGGACATTTGGGTTGTTTCCACTTTTTGACTTGTATGAATAATTCTAAGAATTTTATACTTGAGCACTTACATTTAGGTCATTGATCCTTTTTTTTTTTCCATTGATCCATTTTGAGTTAATTTTGTATATGATTTCAGGTTGGGGTCCAATTTCACTCTCTAGCATATCCCACTCACTTGTCCCAGCACCACCTGTTGAAAAGACCACTCTTTCCCCCACTGAATGATCTCGGCACTCTGTTGAAAGTCATTTGACCATATATTCATGTGTTTATTTCTAGACTCTCGATTCTGTTTCGTTGCTCTGTATATCTGTCCTTATGCTGGTATCACATTATCATGATTATAGTCGCTTTATAGTAAATTTTGAAATCAGTAAATATGAAGTCTTCCAACTTTGGTTTTCTTATTCAAGATTGTTCTGCATATTCTGAGCTCTTGAAGAAGTTTCATACGAATTTTAGGATCAGCTTGTCAATTTCTACAGAAGCCAGCTGGGATTCTGATAGGGTTTATGTTGAATCTACAGATCAATTTGGGGAGTATTGCTATCATAACAATATTAAGTCTTCTGATCCATGAACACAGGATATCTTTCCATTTATTTAGATCTACTTCGATTTCTTTCAACGTCTCGTAATTGTCAGAGTATAAGTTTTGCAACTTCCTCTGTTAAATTTATTGCTGAGTAATTTTAATTCTTCTTAGTTGAAAATGATTTCTTTTTTTAATTACTCTTTTTTTATTTTCTTTTTAATTTTTTGTAACGTTTATTTATTTTTGAGAGAGAGAGACAGAACACAAGCAGGGTAGGGACAGAGAGAGAGGGAGACCTAGAATCCAAAGCCAGTTCCAGGCTCTGAGCTTCAGCTCAGAGCCTGATGTGGGGCTCAAACCCATGAACTGTGAGATCAAGACCTGAGCCGAAGTAGGATGCTTAACTGTCTGAGGCACCCAGATGCCCTTAATTACTCTTTTAAAAAAAATATTTATTTATGCATTTTGAGAGAGAGAGAGAAAGAGCAGGGGAGGGGCAGAGAGAAAGGGAGAATCCCGAGTAGGCTCTGCACTGTCAGTGTAGAGCCTGATGCAGGGCTTGAACTCATCAGATGCTTAACCAACAGAGCCACCCAGGCACCCCAGTGAAATTGTTTTCTTAATTTTATTTTCGGATTGACCATTGGCAGTGTATAGAAATACAGTTAATTTTTGTATCTTAATTGTATACCATGTAACCTTGTTAAACTTATTTCTTAGTTCTACCACACAGTTATCTTTTAAATGACTTTTGGTCATAATCTACAAGAAGAACATAAATGTTCTAGGAAAATATAACACAAATGAATAGTACCTAATATTCATTACAGCTTCACAGTGTCAGTAGGATTTTATGTCTCTTAGCATCCAAATCCTTTCCTGGAAACTATCATCCAGAAAATCATATGCCTCAAATGTATAGAATAGAGGCAAAAGACTTTCATGCCTGATTTGTTTACACTTTTTTTTTTTTTTTTTTTTTTGAGAGAGAGAGGCAGAGTGCAAGCCAGGGAGAGACAGAGAGAGAGACAGACACAGAATCTGAAGCAGGCTCCAGGCTCTGAGCTGTCAGCACAGAGCCTGACACGGGGCTCAAACTCCCAGACTGAGATTATGACCTGAGCCAAAGTCGGATGCTTAACTGACTGAGCCACCCAGGCACCCCTGTGTACACTTTTTTTGTTTACATTTTTTTTAACAACTCCAGTATGTAAGAGTAAAGAATGATTAAAGCATATTATTATATATACAGAATGTGATTAACACGTATCTTTGCCGGGAAATATAAACCATGGAATCATTAAAAATGCAGTGTCTTCGTGAATACCACTTTGGAAAACTCATGTTCCATAGAGAATAAACCATGACAAATCCAAAGCTTTGGGGAGGCTATGTCATGGATGGACCCATTCATGACTGCCAGGAACGTGTGGTTTTCTTCAGGGCCCTGACTGTGCTAAGACATTTATTTATAGCACAGAAGTCTTCATCGGTCATCACCCTCATCGTGAATTCCATCGTGGCAGGGTTTCTAACATAGCCATGCAGTCTGATTTTTACAGGACAGACTGTTGAAACTTACAGGAGGGCTCTAGAGAAACAAAAATGAAAAGCCCCAAATACTTTCTGGTCCTTGGGTGCTATGATAAGAGGCAAAGACTATCCTAATTTCTGTCTGGAAGAAAAGTATCTTTCCAGACATTTCAAGGTAAGATGATAGCATATGGGTGCATAATTGGAAACAGCTCCAATTATGTAGGTGGGCTTTTTGTCCCTCCCCCACTGAAAGAAGACCACCCCTCTTTTCCTGGCACAGGTGCTCTGCCCCACTGCCATTCCAAAGGACACAAAGAATCCCATTTTATCTCATAACTTGCAAAAAGAATGTTATTCACTGTCAATATTTGTGTTTTATTTATTTATTATTTTATTATTTATTATTTGTTTTATTTTATTTTAGACAGCGGTGTGGAGTGTGAGCAGGGAAGAGGGGCAGAGGAAGAGAGAGATAGAGAAAATCTCTAGCAGGCTCCATGGTCAGCATGGAGCCCGACTTGGGACTTGATCTCATGACCATGAGATCATGACCTGAGCCGAAATCAAGAGTCGGGCACTTAACCAACTGAGCCACCTGGGTGTCCCTCACCGTCAATATTTTTAAAGACAGAAAGAATGTGAAATTTGCCAAGAGGTTTTATAGTTTGTTGTTGTTGTTGTTATTCCTTTTTTAGAAACCGTTTTTTTAAATATTTTTAATGTTTATTTATCTTTGAGAGAGAGATAGAGTGAGTTGGGGAGGGGCAGAGAGAGATGGGGACAGAAGATCCAAAGCCAGAGCAGGCCATGCTGACAGCAGAGAGCCCCATGCGGGGTTCAAACTCATGAACGGTGAGATCATGACCTGAGCCAAAATTGGACACTTAGCGGTAAGATTATAACCTGAGCCAAAGTTGGATGCTTAACTGACTGAGCCATCTAGGCGCCCCTTAAAACCTTATTTGTGAAAAAAATGATGTGGAAATTAAAGGTGTGTTTCCTTGCTTCAGGGCCCAACTTTTAAGAAATATAAACACTGGGGTGCCTGGGTGGCTCAGTCGGTTGGGCGTCCGACTTCGGCTCAGGTCACGATCTCGCGGTCCGTGAGTTCGAGCCCCACGTCGGGCTCTGTGCTGACAGCTCAGAGCCTGGAGCCTGTTTCAGATTCTGTGTCTCCCTCTCTCTCTGACCTTCCCCCATTCATGCTCTGTCTCTCTCTGTCTCAAAAATGAATAAACGTTAAAAAAGAAAAAGAAAAAAAATATATAGACACTATTTCCTCACTTCCGGTGGAAATAACTCTCCAAGTTTTCCTTTTATAAAAAAGACTTTGTCTTCTTGTTTCTTCCCCCTTCCCCCACCCCCAGCACATTCCGCTGCAGACACTACTGAAGTTCATGGTGGACATTGCCCAGGGGATGGAGTATCTGAGCAACAGGAATTTTCTTCATCGAGATTTAGCTGCTCGAAATTGCATGTAAGAGCCCTGGTCCGACTTGGAAGGGGTTAGACCTCATCATGTTAGACATTTGGGGGGACAGGGTAGGAATAGGGAGTGGCCTGTTGCTATGAAAATATGGAGGAAGGGTAGATTTGGGAGGGGAGCGTGTGGCTGGCTCTAGAGATGGGATTTCTATGGCTCTGCTGTAAAACTGGGTCTTTTCACAATTTCTGCTTCCAAGAGTCTGGTTGACTTCCAAGACTTTCATCTGTGACTCCTTTTTTATTTTCACACTCTCAGCTTGGAGTGGGTGCTACTTCTGATCTTTGTGATCCTTTCCCCTTGCCATCGGCTAGTTTTGGACCCAGAGTTATATGTAAGTCAGCTAATCCTGGAGACAGTAAGGAAATTGATAAAGGTTTTGCCCCTCAAGTTTCATGATGCCTCCTTATGCATATGTACTGTGAACCTGCACCAAAGCTTTCCTTTTGCAGCAGACAAGGACTTCTATGAAAACTCTGAACTCAAGTTCCTCTGTCTCTTCATCCTGCTTCAGCAGAGTCGTTATCTGCTGTAAATCTTCAAGATAATAACTAGTTCTTGATTTTAAGTTTATTATTGCAAAATGAGAGAGTGTTCCTTAAATGTATTGCTGTTATTTGTTTTTCTGGGCTGCAGATGGAGCCCCCTCACTCCTTACCTAGCCTCCCACCGGCCCCCTACCACCTGCACCTCATTTTTGAAAACCCAGAAGGGGCTTTGTGTTTCTTGTTTAAGTAATTTTTTCTGCCATGGAGGGAAAATCATGAAAAGCTCTCTTTGCCCTTCCTATTTCCTTCATGTTTTTCCCATCCGGTAAGGTGATCAGCTGTCCTCTGCCTGAGACTGAGAGATTTCCCAGGACGTGGGACTCGTCAGTTTTAAAAGTCAGTGCCTGGCAGACAGGAACAAGGCAGTTACCCCACCTCCAGACCACTCATCTCTCCCCCTCTTTCTCCTTCCTCTTGTCTAGGATCTGCCTTAACAGCTTGGGCTCTAAATGCACTTGCATCCCTTTCTACATGCAGTTAATTCCTCAAGTACCACCTGGCTACCTTAGCAGGAAGTCCAGGGTCCCCCTCTTAGAGCTTGTACTTCCCCAACTCCCTCAAAGTGGCAGGAGCAGTGCTGCCTCCAGCAGGACGGCCAGTGGGCACTGGAGGAGTCCCCCTGGGGGCCCTGGGTTTGGGCTGCTGCTCTCTCTCTCCTCCTGTGCACCATCTGTTCCCTGCACATGGCTCCACCCTCTGTGCACAGATCCCCACACGGACCGCGGGGGGTGCAAGGTCATAACTCTTCTGACGCCCCCGTCACTGGCTCTGCCATTGGTCCCAGAGCAGGACCCTCACAAGCTGATGGGGTCTTTCAGTTCCTTACCATAAATGTTTCAGCTACATCCGGTTTAGGCTTTGCCTCGGAGGTCGCTGAAGGCACGAACTCGCTCTCTGTAGGTTACGAGATGATATGACCGTCTGTGTCGCGGACTTTGGCCTTTCTAAGAAGATTTACAGCGGCGATTACTACCGCCAAGGCCGCATCGCCAAGATGCCTGTGAAATGGATTGCCATAGAGAGTCTGGCAGACCGAGTCTACACAAGTAAAAGTGACGTGGTACGTACAGAGTTTTGACGTGGAGCCCCACGTGGCAAAGATGGAAGGGTCACGGAAAGGAATGACTTACACCAGTTTTGCAAGACATTTTACTTCTGATTAACCGAGGATTGGGAGCATGGTCACACCTCCTATTTACTGCTAGATGCTCTTCCTTAACTGGAACACTAGATTCCGGTGAAGCAGCTTGACCTTCAGAAGATCTGTCTTTGCCCAGGCCTTTCATTTATTCCCATCTTTTCTCTTGGGTTTTTTTTTTTTTTTTTTGGTGCTACAATATAGTGACTTACTGACCACCACGAAGATATGTCATATTCACATCAAATTGAATGGGTTCATCCAGTGGCTCTTTGGAAGCAAAAGGTGCTGTGTACAGGCACCTGGGCGGCTCAGTCGGTTAAGCGTCTGACAGTGACTTGGGTCAAGATCTCACGGTTCCGGAGTTCAGGCCCTGCGTCGGGTTCTGTGCTGATGCCTCAGAACCTGGAGCCTGCTTCAGACTCTGTGTCTTCCTCCCTCCCTCTCTCTGTCCCTCCCCTGCTCGTGCTCTGTCTCAAAAATAAACATTAAAAATTTTCAAAATAAATAAATAAAAGGTGCTGTGTAATTATACCCTTCCCCAGAGACTGGGAAGAGAAGACACCTGACAACAGCAGTGGAGCAGAGCATTACACAGAGAGAGAGAGAGAGAGAGAGAGAGAGAGAAAGAGAGAAGGCTCTATCTGCCTTTGTCACAACAGCTTTTATACAACTGGGTAAGCGTGGCTCTCTGACCCCCTGGTTCTTGCCGCGTCGGGAGAGCAGCATGTCCCTGGCATAATTGTCAGCTTTGTGCACCACCATCGGGCTTTAAGGAAATGACCTTTCTAAATGAAAAAGTCCATTCAGCCTCTCTGAAAAGACTCGCATCCTAACTTGTTGTTGCTTTGTTCTCAGTGGGCATTTGGCGTGACCATGTGGGAAATAGCAACACGGGGAATGACTCCGTACCCTGGCGTCCAGAACCACGAAATGTATGACTACCTGCTCCATGGCCACAGGCTGAAGCAGCCCGAGGACTGCCTGGCCGAACTGTAAGTGAGCTTCTTGGTGACGCGGGGCACTCTGCACGGGCCGCTCGGCTGGCTCCCCGAAGCCCGGGGAGCCGGCGTGTGCGCCTCTCCAGGGAGCCTGCACGTGCCCTGAGGTCCATAAGCACCGGTAGATCTGTCCTGTAGACCAGTAGGTTGACTCTGTAGTGCATGAGGGCACCTGTGTGATTACCTGCCCTCTCACAGCGGCAGTTTCCCTTCTGTGCAGCATTTCCGACAAACCCCATTGTTTGTGACATTGATTGTGACTGACCACAATCGTATCTCCAGTCAGGAAATCTGGAAGCCTGAGCCCGTGACACTGAGGTCAGCCTGGTCCTCAGACTTGCTGGGGAGATAGTCTAGCAAAGAGATTCCTCAGCGCTGTGCCCGGAGATCGCGATTCTGTTGGTACAGAGCGGGCCCAGAAATGCATGTTTTAAAAAACCAACCCTGCGAAATGGGGCGCCTGGGTGGCCCGGTCGGCTAAGCATCCAACTTGGCTCAGGTCACGATCTCGAGGCTCGTGAGTTGGAGCCCCGCGTCCGGGCTCTGCGCTGACAGCCCAGAGCCTGGCGCCTGCTTCGGATTCTGTGTCTCCCTGTCTCTCTGCCCCTTCCCCACTCACGCTCTGTCCCTCAAAAATGAATAATCGTTAAAAAAAAAAAATCTTTTTAAATAAATAAAATAAAACCTGCCCTGGGAAACTGTGCTCCTGAGGGGCCCCAGCTCCAACGTGTGGGACCACAGCGCAGATCTATCCTGACAGGCCCTCTCTCTTCAGGGTGGGCACTATGGGAAGAGGCCCAGGAGTTGCAGTCAGAGACAGGCCTCCGCCTCCCAACCAGCCACGTGTGTGGCCATCACAACTGACTTGACCTCCCTGTGCCTTATTATCCGCCACAAAAAAAAAAAAAAAAAAAAAGTAGAGTCACATATTCTTCGGAGAGGGATTGGGAAGAAAAGTTGCAGAAGGTAATGGGTGGCATGCTTAGCCTGCGGGAGTGTCTCATCATGGTACCCATTATTAGTAGCATCATTGGTGGCTTGAACCTTCCTGATGTGGAGTCTCCTCCCAACACAACAGGGGTCACGGGCCTAGAGAGGGCACTTTCACCATGGTTAGCAAGAACGTTTTGGGACCACAGGCATGCACGCTGCTGTGTCACGGGACACCGCGATGGGCCACTGACGTGAGGAGGCACGTGTTGGATGCCTCCCGGGGCCCCTCCCCCTCCCCCCTCCCAGGTCCGTCCCCCTCCCCCTCCCCCTCCACATGCATATGCTCTGGCCCTGCTTCCTCAACATGGGTGACAGGGCCCAGGCCAGTCTGCATGCAGGCCTCCTAGATCCCATCCAAGCCAAACAGAAGGAAACTTTGTTGATCCCTCACCCTGCTTTGTGGGGGTGGCGGTGGTTGTCATTGTGGCTGTAAGTATATAACATTAAGAACAGACACAAAAAAACATCAGCCCTTGAGAAATACCACGAAATCCTAATTAAATTACATTTGGGGTTTCATGGTAGTTTTTAAAGGGAGCACGTTAACGAAATGTTTGCTTCTGAAAATGAGGAAGCAGTCTCAGCCAAACAATATTGAATGAAGAGTTTTGTCGCCGTGTCTTTCTTCGCTTCGCTTGTGCTCCCAAAGAAGTTGGTATTTGCAGTGATTATCTGGGGTCTTAGCAAGGTCTAAGCTGCTGTCACATGGTGGTTTTGAGAGATTTCACGTAGAGCCAAATGGGGAATGCTGAGCCGCTTTTCTGTAAGAACTTTTTTTTTTAATGTTTATTTACTTTTGAAAGAGAGAGAGAGAGAGAGAGAGAGAGAGAGAGAGTGCAAGTGGGGGAGGGGCAAAGAGAGGAGGATAGAGGATCCAAAGCAGGCTCTGTGCTGACGGCAGCGAGCCCAATGTGGGGCTTGAGCTCACGAACCGCGAGATCATGACCTGAGCCGAAATCAGACACTCGACCCACTGAGCCACCCAGGCGCCCCTTCTGTGAGAGCTTTTAGGGGAAAGAGCCTTAGACGCTGCATGTCGGGGAAGTCAGGCAAAGCAGATGATTCCGTGGTCCCCACGCTGCAGGCTTGTGGGGTCTCTGGTGGACCTTCTTGCCACGTCCCCTCTTGCATCTGATGCTGGAGAACAGTGTCTCCCAAAGAGGCCTCTGTGTTTACATATCTGCGCGTTTTCTTTTAAAAATGAACAGATACCTCTGAGCTTCTCCATGTTTGCTGCCTAACCTTAGTTGAGATGAGCTCACTCCTGTGTTTAGTCGCCCCTTGGTCTTTTTAAACTCAACTCCGAGTAGGATAACAATGTAAATAACAGGGCACTTTGCACTCTCTAATCCTGCCCCGTGAAGACCACCTCTTCCCACAGCGTCACCCCCACCTGTGAATGACTAAGCCCTGCTCCCCAGTCGCCTACATGGGACATTTCCTTAGCTGAGCTCATGGCCTCCCAGCGGCAGCCCTCAGGGCACCCCCTACCAGCTGACCAGTTTGGTTCATGGCACTTACACCGATTCCCCTCGTCTTCCAGAGTGACACCTGGGAGCCACCTTGTTCTTTCTTTATCCTACCGATATCCTTCAGAGCCCCCCTCCATTCCTACCCCTCATACCATCAAACCATGGAAGACCAGAGCTGGCCAGCGGCTGGGGCCACCTATTTCCACTTTCCCTTCACACATGTGGACACAGTGGCCCAGTGACATCCCAGTGCATTTAAGTGATGAGCGGGTGAGGGTCATTGTTGTTTCCCATGGAATCGCACAGGCCCTTTTGTCTCTTGTCTCGTTTTTCTCCTTACCCCCAGGCTCCTACCACATCCTTTGGGTGGCAACCAAAGCCATCTTTCTGAAATTAGTCTGATCATGGGATGCCCTAAAGATCATCGTTCTGTGTACCCCATTGCCCATAGGGCAAAAACGGACCCATGACAGGCAGGGTGGCTGAATGGTTAAGAACATGATCAGTGGTGCTAGATACTCCTTGAGTTGGGCCACAGCCTCACCCTCAACCTGGGGCCAAATATCACCCTCTTAGTGTCCTCGTCTGTAAAATGGGGATATTAGTACCTGCGTGGTAGGGTCATGCTGGTTGAGCAAGCTAATATCTATACAGGTACTTCACAGGATGGCCATAGAGTACAGAACAGAAACAAAAGGTCGGCAATTATTATTTTTACTGAAGCAGGTTGTCATGGACAAGAACAGGGGCCCTGGGGTTGGGCAGACTTGAAGCTGCCACTAACAGCGTGACTTCAATGAGTCCCTCTCCTCTCCAAGCCTCTGTAGCCCCATATGTGAGTGGGAATGCACTTCTACACAGAGCTGCTATTGATCAAGCAACATCAGAGGGTCGTGGCCCATTAGCCTTACACACAGCCGGCACTTGCTGAGGTGTCATCCACGTCAGCAGCCCTGAAGCTGTGGCCACCCAGCATCAGGGCCTGTCACTGCCCGAGGCTCACCTGCCGCTGTCAAAGCACCGCCTCATCCTGTCCACACCTGACCACCCCGACCCCCACTCCCAGGGCCTGGAATGACAGCAGGTGAAGAGCCGGCCCTGACTTGTACCTGCCGCTCATCTATCTCCTCCAAGGACCCCGGCTCACACCCACCTTCTCCCTCTCAGAAACCCTGCTTTACTTCCCAATCAGTCAGTCCCTCCACTTCTACCTGAGGCAGCCTAGGCCCTGAGCAGGAGAGAGATGGGAGAGATGGGGGTTGGCTGGCTGAGCTAGGATCAGACCGTGGCTCAGTGCTGTAGAGACACGTGCTGCTTAGGAGACTCCCGCCTTCCGAGCATCATTTCCCCGAGCAGACTGGAAACGCCGTACTCAGCTTCAGAGCCAGGGACAAAGCAGGTGCTTGACACATATGATGAATTCAAGCACTTAAAAATTTAACGAATTTGCATGATTGCATCTTTTTAAACTCCTTTTTTTTTTTTTCAACGTTTATTTATTTTTGGGGGGACAGAGAGAGACAGAGCATGAACGGGGCAGGGGCAGAGAGAGAGGGAGACACAGAATCGGAAACAGGCTCCAGGCTCTGAGCCATCAGCCCAGAGCCCGACGAGGGGCTCGAACTCACGGACCGCGAGATCGTGACCTGGCTGAAGTCGGACGCTTAACCGACTGCGCCACCCAGGCGCCCCATAAACTCCTTTTTTAAATAGTGGTACAATTCACATAACGTAACCATGTGTAAGCGTGCAGTTCAGTAGGGTTAAGGGTATTCACGTTGTTGTGTCCGTCTCTCCAAGCCTCTTCTCATCTGATGAAACGGAAAATCTGTACCCATGAAACAACTCCCCCTTCCCTGCTTCAGCCCCTGGCAACCGATAGGAGTATCTCTTTTATAAAATCTCAACCGAAAAACAAAAGGGACTGTTTACAAAGGCAACTACCAAACTATTTTTTCTTTCTTCCACAAAATTGAAATGACTAAACGTCACAGTCCCCGTTACTCTCCAGGCCAAGGCTCTCTCTCTTGCTCCTTTCCTTGGTCCACTCATACAGCATTGCCCTTTTAGGGGAGCAGCTTAGACCATATACATGCTCACATGACTGTAAAAGTCATAGTCCTATTTTTTGGTATTTCACAAAGTACTGAAAGTAATAATAATAATAAGTTTCAAAGTGACATTGTTACTTTGCCACATGAAAAAATGATAGATTATTGAAATGCTTTCTCCTAAGACCTGGAATAAATGAAAATAAATTAACACAGCGCCTTGGTGAAGTAATGGAAAGGAGAGTATGTCTCCAGGGACAAAATTCCTCCAAGCTCATCTCAGAGTGTCAACAATCAAGGCTTTGTCGGGGGGGAGAAAAGGAAGTCGTGCAAATTGATTTATACCATAAAAAACTCAAAAATGGAAACAAAAACTGTTTGCCTTGTCTAAGTGACCATCTACTGAAGGTAAAACAGGGAGAGTATAAAGCACTCCTCAGCCGGAGGATCCAAGTGAGGATCGGGATTATCAGAGGAATGTGCCCCTGCTGTGACCTTACTGTTCTGTGTTCAGAGCCGGCCCTTGATGGAGGCTGAAAAAAGCAAGCAAATGAAAGATGATGTTATATGCCTACATAAATGAGATCTGGACGTGTCTGTGAAGTGCCACAAGCCAGCAGAATTAGTCAAAGGATCTATATTATGTGTTCAGTGTAAATATGGGAATAGCATTTTTTTATTTTTTTAATGTTGATTTTGTTTTTAATTTGGAATGGTTATTTTTGAGAGAGAAAGAGAGAGACAGAGCGCCAGCGGGGGAGGGGCAGAGAGAGAGCGAGGGAGCCACAGAATCCAAAGCAGGGTCCGGGCTCCGAGGCGTCAGCACAGACCCCAACGTGGGGCCTGAACCTATGAGCCGAGAGATCATGGCCTGAGCTGAAGTCGGACACTTAATCGACTGAGCCACCCAGGTGCCCCAGTGTTTGTTTAGTTTTGAGAGAGAGAGAACACAAGCAGGGAAGGGGCAGAGACAGAAGGAGACACAGAATCTGAAGCAGGCTCCAGGCTCTGAGCTGTCAGCATAGAGCCCGACGTGGGGCTTGAACCTATGAGCCAAGAGATCATGACCTGAGCCGAAGTCAGATGCTTAACCAACTGAGCCACCCAGGTACCCTGGGAATTACATATTTATGTTCACAACATCGCATCAACTACATGTGTCAGATGATTTAAATTTGGGTTGTTTTCTCATCTAGTGACGTGAATATGAATTTCTCAAAACAGGAAAGAATCAAAATGAAATGATGGTATAACTCCCTCTTCGTCTCCGGCCAGTGGTTCCTCATTCAGTCATCTCTTTGTTTTGTTGTGCTCATGTAAATGTCCCTCCACTGTAATTCTTAGTTATATCAGACACTGGAAATGAAAAAACCAGAGAGTTGTCTGTACAGAACACAACAGAGGGGTCACGAGCACCTGGGAATAGGAGTTGTCCAGCTGGAGGCTGGTCCCCATACTGCCCCTGCTGCCCACAGAGCCATGGCATCTGTAACATCCCTGAGTCCACTCTCATTCTTATTGCAAAGCAACAATGACAGGGCTGTCGAGAAGACTAAATATAGTGATACACAACACTGAGCCCCGTGAGGCACACATCCTTCACCTTCCCCCTCCCTGACCCCCTGGCCTCTTTAGCCCTTGCCCCAGGGCCCTTCTAACTCAGTCCTCCTGGTTACAAACCCAATCTGATGGTATGGAACTGGGGTCAGCACGCTCTTTCTGTAAAGTGCCAAATAAATACATTCAGTTTTGCAGGCCATATGGTTTTTGTAGCAACTACACAACTCTGCCACTGTAGCAGAAGCAGCTATAGACAATATGTAAATAAATAAAGGTAGCTGTGTTCCCGTAAAACCTTATTTACAAAGCAGACAGTGGGCTGGACTTGGCCCATGGGCCATATAGTTTGCCAACCTCTAGAGTGAAGGAAAGACCTGAAATACTCCTACTTTGCAAAGTTCGATATAATTGCCATGAATGTCCTGTATTCCTGGAGCCAGAGAATCACTTATTACATACCCATGGAATATTTATAAACATTGAACAAATACTATGCCACAAGGAAAACCTCAGTGATTTCCCAAAAGTGGAATTCGTGTGGATTAAGATGTGACAAAACCAAAGAATAGGTGAAAACACTGTGTGGATTGTCCTAAGCGCTGTGGGTGCTGGGCCAGGAAACAACTCACTCTTCTGTACTTGTAGGTATGAAATAATGCATTCTTGCTGGAGAGCTGAGCCCTTGGACCGACCGACCTTTTCTGTGCTGAGGCTGCAGCTAGAAAAACTCTTGGAGAGTTTGCCTGAAGTTCAGGACAAAGCTGATGTCATTTACATCAACACACAGTTTCCCGAGAGCTGTGAGGACCCCGGAGAGGGCCCCGCACTTGCTCAGCTAGACATGAACATTGATCTTGACTCTATCATTGGCTCTTGTACTCCCAGCGCTGCTGTCAGTGTGGTCACAGCAGAAGTTCATGACAGCAAGCCTCAGGAAGAAAGGTACATCCTGAACGGGGGCAGCGAGGAATGGGGAGATTTGGCTTCTGCCGCCCCAGCATCAGGGACGGCGGAAAAGGACTGTGTTTTACCAGAGGACAAACTTGTAAAAAATGGAGTCTCCTGGTCCCATTCCAGCCCCTTGCCCTTGGGGAGCCCATCACCAGATGGACTTTTATTTGCCGACGACTCCTCAGAAGACTCAGAAGTCCTCATATGAGGAAACCTGAGAGGCATTCCCAACTCAAGGAAAGTCTTCTGCTTTAGGAGGATCTCTGTACATTCCATGTTTTTAGAATTTGTCCTCCTTACCAATCCAGTGCCATGGCCCCAAAGCACCAGGTGAATGTAAGTCATCATTAAAAATACATAATATATATTTATTTAAAGAGAAAATACACTTATATGTATATGATGGAAAGAGACAAAGATCTATTTTAATAAAAGATGACTTATTTCACGTGCTTACCTTGCAGATCAAAGATTTAAGCTTTAACAGCCTCATCTCTAGCGCTGTTCCTTGATGTTAACATTTGCACAGAGTCAGGGTTGTTTTTTTAAAGTTCTTTTCTTTTTCATGACTATTAAGCGTAAAAATATTTGTAAAATGGAATGCTGTATTTGGCTTTGCTTCTGGTCTTATGAAAAATCTGATATTCTTACATGAATCATCTATTTGATAAGAATGATTTATTTAATGTTTAAAGTTTTATAACTGAGTAATTCTTTGATGTGATTTCCTAATAAAATTTGAATGAGGAAGGGTGTGTTGTACTTAACTTGAAAGACATTGGTCACCGACCAGTGGCCTCCATGCCTCTGCAGAGAAATTCCCTTAATGGCTGGTCCTCGATGCAATTGCTTTGACCCATCTTGGCATTGTTCTGGAAAGATATGGAAAAACCACTCCGGAGTCCAAGGATGAAAAACAAAATATACTGGGGTGCCTGGGTGGCTCAGTCGGTTGAGCGTCCGACTTCGGCTCAGGACATGATCTCACAGCTCGTGAGTTCAAGCCCCGCGTCAGGCTCTGTGCTGACAGCTCAGAGCCTAGAGCCCGCTTCAGATTCTGTGTCTCCCCCTCTCTCTGCCCCTCCCCTGCTCATGTTCTGTCTCTCTCTGTCTGAAAAATAAATAAAAACATTAACAAAAAAACTTAAAAAGAAACACAAAATATACTAAAGGGTTGACAACTACAATCTGAGTGGAAAGATTAAAAATAACTCGTGGAAGAGAGTCTGACAGGTAAAACACTTTTCCGTTTGGGAGTCACAACTTACGGGAGGTGGACCCGGGCAGTGGGCAAGGAACAGGCTTAGAACTCAGTATCTCTGAGTTCACAGCCTGGCTCTGCCATGTCATGACAGCGGTTGTTGGTCGAGCACTTGCTGTGTTTCAAGCACTTTATGTGAACTGCCCTATTTAATCTGGATATCACTACCATACGTACCAATGCCATTATCATGCATGGACCAGGAAACCGAGGCTGGAAACATTGAGTGACGCGCTATGGCCCACATCTAGAGAGGGGTCGAGCTGGGATTTCAGAACTCAGTAATCTGATTCTGGCTGGCTCTGCACATGATTTAGAGGTTTGTTTCAGAGGCTCTCGACCTTTTCATTTTAGCTAGTAAACACACAGGTAGCGCTTACTCTGTGGCCACACATAGGACTCATTCAATCCTGAAAACAACCCCGGCTGGTAGGTACTGCTATTATCCCCATTTTCCAGATGGGCAGGCTGAGGCACAGAGAACCTAACTCCCTCTGCTGGTGAAGGCAGTAGACTGATGCAGTGTGAGCACTGGTCCCTCAGGCCTGTTGCTCCCCACTTGTGAGCAGCCGCCCCAAGCCACCGCAGCCTGTGAGGCTTAGCGCCTGTCCTGTGCCCAGCCCGGGTCCTTGCCCCAGCTGCCAACCCAGGAGCTGCAGTCTCCAACGGGAGCCAGCTTCACTGTTACTGTGCAATGCTCTATACAAGAAAGTTCTGAGGGTTTGAAAAGGATCTGCATTGTTACAGAAAATGCCAGCATCACATTTTATCAGTGAAAGAGCAAAAAAAAAAAAAAAAAAAAAAAAAGGCTGTTAGAGCCTATAAAGATAATTTCTATTGTTAGAAATTTTGGAATGGTTATTTTAAAAAAATCAATAAAAAATTTTTATGACCTACTTGTGCAAACGAAGTTTCTTATTGACGGTGACTATCAACAGTGTGAAGGGAGGTGCCTGGGTGGCTCAGTTGGTTAAGCGTCAGACTTCGGCTCAGGTCATGATCTTGCAGCTCATGAGTTCGAGACCCACATCAGGTTCTGTGCTATCAGCACAGAGCCTGGAACCTGCTTCAGATTCTGTGTCTCCTCCTCTCTCTCTCTCTCTCTCTCCCTGCCCCTCCCCTGCTCGCACTCTCTGTGTGTCTCTCTCTCTCTGTCTCTCAAAAATAAATAAAAATAATTAAAAGAATGTGAATGGCTCATCATTAAGTTCTTGATCAGGAACTGATCAAGAACTTAAAAAAATTAAAACTTCAATGTATAAAGGTTATGTCCACATCTGTAAGATAAATAAGCAAACTGAAAAACTGTTACTTGGAAGTTTCACATAAATTGAATATGAAATATCTAAATTAATATACTTAGTGTTTTATATTTCTAACTTTAATGGTACAGTGTAAACAAATATATAATAAATAGCTCATTAAATTGCACAGCCCTCCAAATCCTGTCCAGTTTGCTCGGTATAGGCCACGTGGCTTGAGAAAGGCTGAGAAGCCTGGACCAGTTCTATTACAGGATAGCGCAGAGAAGTGAGCAAGCTGTGACCTCTGGCTTTTCTTGAGGCATCAACAAACACAGCAGAGAAACTCACTTCATCCAACCCACAGCAGTGCACCAGGTCCTTGATTAAATGGCATGTGATGGGCATCACCCTCCCATCTCAGCTTCCTCTTCCCATGAGGGGAATGAAACTAACTACCATTATTCAGGCATTTCAGTCTCCTCACTGAGAACTTTGGAAACACGGTGGTTCTTCTTAGCCACATTCGAATGTTTCAAAGTTCTGAAAGAACTAACTTTCAGAGGACCCAAACATTAGGAAACTCTTGTACGGTCTCCTGAGCATGAACTGAAAATAGCCTTTTAAATTCCCTTTTTTATAAACTCAAATTACTTTTGTAAAGTGGCTCTTGATGGGCCAAAGAGGGGGAGAGAAAACAGAAACAAATTGGGTCATTGTCTTCAGCCAGCTGGGACAGGGCTGGGGAGGTCAAGAGGGCAAGACAAATAAACAAATACCAGAAATACTCGTGACCTACAGGTTGGGACTAGCTCTGCCTTGTGAGGGTTTTTCTTGCCTTCCTCCTCCACCCCTTCTTCCTTTCCTTCCCTTCCTTTCCCTTCTCTTCCTTTCTATCCTTTCCTTCCCTTTTACCTTTTCCTGGTTTGTTTTGTTTTGTTTTGTTTTGTTTCGTTTTGCTTTCTTGTTTGTTTTCTGAGTAGAGAGAAGTGAAGATCAGAACCTCATGAGCTGAGGAGCACTCGGGTGTCTCAGTCAATTAAGCGTCCGACTTCAGCCCAGGTCATGATCTCATGGTTCACAAGTTTGAGCCCCATGTTGGGCTCTTTGCTGACAGCTCAGAGCCTAGAGCCTGCTTCAGATTCTGTCTCTCTCTGCCCCTGCCCTTCTCGTACTTTCGCTCTCTCTCAAAATTAAAAAAAAAAAAAAAAGAAGAACCTCATGAGCTGGGCCATGCAGCCAATGGCAAAGGCTGGAAGGAAACTAGTCGTATGAGTGAGCACTCCTTGAACAGTCTGGGCAGGTCACTTGGCTCTCCTGGAGAGTAAAGATAGAAGTACCTTCTCTGCAACCCCGTAGGTGGTTATGTAGGAAGGGGAGAAACCAAGGTCTTTGAAAGAACTTTATACTTACTAGAGGATTTCCCCAATTAGAAGCTTCTCCCAATTTCATTTTTTATGCAGTACAAACTCACCATTTGTCATACTAGAAATCTTTTCCCTGATTATGTTATCAACTCCTTCCAAAATAACACAAACTAGCTCAAAAATAAAATAATTTCATCATCGCCAGGGATGCACACAGTTGCGGAAGTTGGCAGAGTGAAGGAAGTTGGCCATCATCCCTCACCTCAAATGGCTCTTGGGCTCAAAGGCAACTCTCTGCATCCTGATGCCCAGAAGTTCCTCTTCTGTCCATCTCATCCTGGAGTTTGGTTACTTGTGAGCCTCGGTGCTCATCCCTCCCCATATATGAGTATGGCAAGCAGTAGTGGCCTTATGGACAAGATTTGGGGACCTGGGGTAGGTCCAAGTGCCCTCCGGGGATGGAGAGACTCTTCCTCTGCCTCCTCGACTCCAGACCAAGCAGAAGTTCCTGCTCAGGAAACAAGCCAAACCACAGTCTCTTATCTTGCAAATCAGAATGACTGTGGCCAGACTAATCCTGATTCATGAAAGTTAAGACCTTTGTGACTTCTGGTCAATGGCAAAAAAAGTAGGAACTTCTGCTGAGTCAATGGGAAAATAATTGGCCCAAAAGTAAACCAGCTATGACAGCAACTTAACTTCTCTAAAGACATTTAGTTACCTTGGATGACAAGTGGGAAAACAGGAAGTTTTGTTTTCGTTAACAAACACTTCAGTAATGCCCAGTGTTTCTATATGTAGGTTTTATCTTCTCTCTTTTAAAGCTCCCAGAACAGAAGTGAAACTGCCCATCATCTATTTAACTTAAGCATGTCTTAATTGCTTAAATTAATTGTATTTAAATGTAATGATTATTTCTAGAAGCTGTAACCCCAAGACCACTACTTCAGAATATTTTCATGTATAATATCTTCTATTGAAATGGGATTCCATGTATAGATACTTGAAAGACCAACTTGAGAGTTCTATATATTAACCCTTCCTACCTCAAGGGTACAAGCATCTTAATTAATTAGTGGATTTATTGAAACTGCATAATTATAAATTCTAACCAAGACTGTGTTCTCAAACAAGTGTCCGGTGAGGACGCATATAATAAATTCATCCATTTACTGATATTCACTGAGAAGAAGGCTCTTTTCTGGACATGGATTTGCAAGGAACAGCCTTGCTGTCTTGATAACAGTCCAGGGGAGGGAACGCATGGCTTCAAATGAATACTTTCTTTTAAAGAATATTCTTCAGAATGCTCTGACTTGCACATTTTGTTGAAGCCAAGCCTGCAGATGTTGTTTGGGCTCTAACAAACCTAAGAACTAGAGAGCAAGGGCTTTCCCTGGAAGTAGGCTCTAAGGCCCTGCCCCTTAAAACTTAAAATTAAAGGGCCATCCATTGGAGTTTGAAAACCAAAATTCCATTATACCGCAAATGGTCTGAGCAGTTCAAGGGAACGTAGGCTGCTTCTCTAATGCCATGAGTCCTATGGCCTCTTTTAACATTGTTTCCCCAAAGATAGAAAATAATTTCTTGTGACATAATTTTGTAGTTCTCTAAATCTTTTTCTTCCTGTACTTCAGATTAGACTGTCTCTAATGATCTATCTTCAAATTTGCTGATTCTCTCTTCTGCCAGCTCACATCTGCTGTTGAGTCCTTCTAGAGAGTTTTTCATCTCAGTAACTGTACTTTTTATTTTATTTTATTTTTAAATGTTTATTTTTTTGAGAGAGAGAGAGACAGAGACAGAGTGTGAGCGGGGGAGGGGCAGGGAGAGAGAGAGAGAGAGAGAGAGAGACAGAGAGAGAGAGAGAGAGAGAGTGAGAGAGAGGCACAGAATCTGAAACAGGCTCCAGGCTCTGAGCTGTAAGCACAGTACCTGATGTGGGGTTTGAACTCACTAACCATGAGATCATGACCTGAGCTGAAGTCAGAGTCTTAACCAACAGAACCACCCAGGTGCCCCTTATATTTTTGAAGTAAATCCCACCCCCAACGTGGGGCTCGAACTCACAATGACCCTGAGATCAAAAGTCACATGCTCTATAGACTAGGCCAGTGAGGCACCCCTCAGTAATCTACTTTTAACTCCGGAAGTGCCATTTGGTTCTTTTAATAACTTGTATTTCTTTGTTCATATTCTCTATTTGATTTTGAATATTATCTAAATAGACACTTTTTAAAATAATAAAGTGTCTGCTAAATTTTTTGTCTGGGTCTCTTTAGGGACAATTTCTATTGACTACTTTTTTTTCCTATGTATGAGCTAACTTTATTGTTTATTTTCATGTTTCACATATTTTTTATTGAAACTGGCTATTTCAGATCATATACTATAGCAACTATAGATTCTAATTTGTCCCTCCTTCCAGAAGTGATTGTCATCACTGTTTTCTTTTCTTTTCTTTTTTTTTTTTTTTTGATGTTTTATTTGTTTAAGTAATCTCTGCACCCAGTGTGGGGCTCAAACCCACAACTCTAAGATCAAGAGTCACATGCTCCTCCAACCGAGCCAACCAGGTGACCCTGTTTGTTTTCTTATTTGTTTTTGTTTTTGGTTTTTTTAGTGGCTTGCCTGAATTAATCCTGTAGACTGTATTTCTCCTGCAGTGTTTGACCACTGATGTCTCTGCTTATTTACTTTTTAAACATTATTCTTGTTTTCATTTTTAAGCCTGGCTTTTAAGAGATCACCTCTGAGTCAGCATGGCTTAGTAATAAACCAGCCTTTGGTCAGTGTTGTACTTGAACATCTTGAGCCATTAAAGCCTCCACCTTTTGTTTATTGATTTGTGTGCAGCTTGGAGAATATATTCCAAGTTCAGGAAATTTATCTGCCCTGCATTCACAATGTTTCTTGTTTAGCCAGTGATAAGGAGTTCACTAAATGTGAATGGATTAAATATTCTGATTGAAAGACAGAGATCATTATGCTGGATAAAAAGGGACCTATATCTAGAAATAGAAACAATTCTTATAACTCAACAATAAAAAAAAAAAAATTCTAACTTTTAAAAGGGAAAGAAAACAAGTTTTAAAGGGGCAAAGGATTTGAATATATATTTTTCCTAAGAAGATATATAATGATCAATGAGCACATGAAAAGATATTCAACATCTTTAGTCATGGAAATGCAAATCAAAACCACAGTGAGGGGTGCCTGGCTAGCCCTCTTGGTGGAGCATGTGATTCTTGATCTCAGGGTTGCGAGTTCAAACTCCACATTGGGTATAGAGATTACTTACAAATAAAATCTTTAAAAACAACAACAGTGAGATACCACCTTGCAGCCACTAGAATGGCTATAATCTAAAAGAAAGATAATAACAAGTGTTGGTAAGGATGTGGAGAAATTGGAACCCTCAAACATTGCTGATGAGATTACAAAATAGTACAGCTGCTTTAAAAAATAGTTTGGCAGTGCCTCAAAAAGTTAAAACATAGGTTTACCATATAACCCATGAATTGCATTCCTAGGTGTATACCCAAGAGAATTGAAAACATGTTCACACAAAACTTATAAATATTCATAGTAGTGCTATTCATGATAGCCAAAAGGTGGAAACAACCTAAATGTTCATCAGTGTATGATGAATGGATAAACAAAATGTGGGATATCTATACCATGGAATATTATTCAGCCATAGTATACTGATACATGATGCAGTGTGGATTAACTCTGAAAATACGCTAAGTGAAAGAAGCTAATTACAAAGAACCACATATTGTGTGATTCCATTTATGTAAAATATCCAGAATAGGCAAATCCATAGAGACAGAAAGTAGATTAATGTTTGCCAGGGGCTGGGGGAAGAGGAAACAAAAAGTGACTGCTAATGGATTCAGGGTTTCTTTTGGGGATGACTATAATTATGGATTTTTATAGATTTCCAACTGGTTTTTCCTTCACTCATCTTATAACTCTGTTATTAGGTGCATAAGTATGTAGAATTGTTGTATCTTTCCAGTGAAGTGACCCCTTTATCATTATGAAATTATCTTCATTATATCCCTCATAATATGTTCTGCTGTGAAATCTACTTTGCCTGATGTTAATATAGTCATTCCAGCTTTCCTGGAATATCTTATAATTTTTCATTCTTTTCAATTTTAACCTATTTGTGTTTTTATATTTAAGGTGCCTCTCTTATAGGCAGCATATAGTTGGATTTTTTTCAACCAATCTGACATCACTATCTTTTAATTAAAATAATTAGACCATTAACATCTAATATGATTATTGATATGGTAGAGTTTCAATCAGCCATCTTGCAATTTGTTTTGTATTTGTCCTACCTGTTCTTTATTCCCTTTTTCTACTCTTTCTACCTTCTTTTGGAATAATCAAACATTTTTATGATTCCATTTTACCTCCCATCATGATTTATTAGCTATAACTTTTTTTTCTTCTAGTAATTATTTTAAGATTGGTAGTTATATGTGTAATTTATCACAGTCTCTGTTCAAGTGGTATATCATTTAAAATATAGTATAGGGGCGCCCGGGTGGCTCAATCGGTTAAGCATCCAACTTCGGCTCAGGTTACGATCTCACCGTCCGTGAGTTCGAGCCCCGCGTCGGGCTCTAGGCTGATGGCTCAGAGCCTGGAGCCTGCTTCCGATTCTGTGTCTCCCTCGCTCTCTGCCCCTCCCCCGTTCATGCTCTGTCTCTCTCTGTCTCAAAAATAAATAAACGTTAAAAAAATTAAAAAAAAAAAAATAAAATAAAATATAGTATAGGGGCACTGGGTGGCTCAGTCGGTTAAGCGACCGACTTGGGTCAGGTCATGATCTCACAGTTTGTGATTTTGAGCCCCACATCAGGTTCTGTGCTGACAGCTCAGAGCCTGGAGCCTGCTTCAGATTCTTTATCCCCCTCTGTCTCACCCCCCCCCCCCCCCCCCCCCCGCTAATGCTCTCTTTGTCTCTCTCAAAAATAAATAAACATTAAAAAAAATTGTATTAATATAGTGTAAAACCCATACAATAATATATTTCCATTTCTCCCTTCCTGGACTTTATGCTATTACTGCATGGATTTTATTTCACACATGTGATAAATCCAAGGTGATATTATTATATTTGTTTAAATAGTAAAATAACTGTTAAAGATATTCCAATAACACGAAAAGATCTTACATATTTACATGTTGTTACCATTTCCACTGCTCTTTATTCCTTTGTGTGAATCCAGTATTCTATCTGGAATCATCTTCTAGGCATTTTTTCTCAGGCTGGTCTTCTCATGATGAATTTCTACAGCTTTTTAAATCTGAAAATGACTGTTCCTCTTGTTTTTGAAAGATATTTCTGCTGAGTACTGACATCTAGATTAAAAGATGTTTTTTCTTTCAATTCTTTTAAAAATGTTTCTCCATTGTCTTTTTGTTTTTATTGTTTCTACAAGAAATTTGTGTCATTCTTATCACTTTGTTTTTTGTATTTAACATGTCCTTTTTTCCTGCTTTTAAGATTTTTTTTTTATCACTGATTGTATGCAATTTGCTTATGATACGCTTTGGTGTCATCTTTGGATTTCTTTTGGCCTTAATTGATCTTCTTGGATCTGTGAGTTTATAGTTTTTACCAAGTTTGAGAAAACTTCAGCCATTATTTATTCAAAAATTTTTTCTGATTCTCCCTTCTTTTGGGATTCCAATCGCACATATATTGGGCCACTTGACTACTCACTGATGCTCACTGCTTACTGATGTTTAATTTTTTTTTCATTCTTTTTCTTTTCTGAGATTTTGATTCATTTTTATTCCTGTGTCTTCGAGTTCACTAATATTCCCTTCTGCAGTAGTCAATATGCCATTAATCCCACCCAGTCTATTTTTTTTTTAATCTCACATGCTGTATTTTGCATTGCTAGAAACTTAATTTGGTCTTTTTTCTATTTTCCATGTCTCTACTTAACTTTTGAACATATGGAATTAAGTTACAATGACTTTTAATATCCTTTTTCTGCTCATTCTGACATATGTGTCAGTTCTAGGTCAGTTTCAATTGATTTTTTTTTTCTCCTTAAGGAAAATCTTATATTTTCCTAATTCTTTGCCAAGAATTTAGTTGGATGACAGATATTGTGATTTGACCTCCTAGGGTGCTGGAGATTTTTATATACCTATAAATAATCCTTGAGCTTTGTTCTAGGATACAGTTACTTGGAAACTAACCTTTTGGGTCTTGCTTTCAAGATCTGTTAATTGGGCCGAAGAACCATGTTTAATCTAAGGCTAATTACTCCCCACCACTGGGGCAAAACACTTTTGAGTACTCTAGACAATTGCCCTATAAATTATAAAATTTCCGAGGTTAGCTGATCAGGACAGGCACTTTTCCCAGCCCTTTCTAGGACTGTTCCTTCTTATTCTTTTTGGTGACTCTTTCCTTGGCCTCAGGCAGTTTCTTCATGTGTAGAGCAGTTCTCTGCTGAAGATTTGAGGAGGACCTTCTCTAGATCTCAAGATTCCCTCATTGTACAGCTGTCTCCTCACCATATTGAGTCCTACCAACTAACTGCCTTACTCACATTGGACTCCTAGCTGAGTCTTCTAAACTCTGAGAAACTGCCAGGCTCTGCTTTAGTTTCTCCTCCCTGTATTGTGGCCTGGAAACTTTCTTAAGCTAGTAAGCCGAACCAATCATAGGGCCCACCTTTCTTTTTTTTTCCTTAGGAATAATTGTCCATTGCCTGATGTCCAGAGTCTTGGAAACTGTTGTTTCACATATTTGGTCTGTTTGTTGTTGTTGTTTTAGGCAGGAATGTCAATTTGGTCCCTACTGCTCTAGCTAGCAGAGATCTCTAATGTACCTTTTACAAAATGTTTTATTATGGAAAATTTTAAACTTGCACAAAAGTAGGCAGGAGGGTCATGCATCATCTCCACGTTTTAGGAAATGGTCTACACTCGTGGCCAATCTTATTTCATCTGTATCCCCACTCATTTCTCTCCCTCTTGTATTATTTTATTTTATTTTATTTTATTTTTTTAATTTTTTTTTCAACGTTTATTCATTTTTGGGACAGAGAGAGACAGAGCATGAACGGGCGAGGGGCAGAGAGAGAGGGAGACACAGAATCGGAAACAGGCTCCAGGCTCTGAGCCATCAGCCCAGAGCCCAACGCGGGGCTCGAACTCACGGACCGTGAGATCGTGACCTGGCTGAAGTCGGACGCTTAACCGACTGCGCCACCCAGGCACCCCTCCCTCTTGTATTATTTTAAAGCAAATCCCAGACATCATGTACACTGATGTTAGTATTTTAGGGTGAATTTCTGCAGTGATCCCTGTCAGTGCCCTCCCCATATTCCTCCTATCTTTTCACTTCAGTGTGCCTGAACTGACTCTGGCATCTCTTCGCTTAAAGGCTTTCCTCAAAAGTGGGGAAAACTGTGCCCCGCTCACAGCAGCCGGGAACTGCAGTCTCTTTGGTGCCCTCCCAGGGGCAGACCCTAACCAAAGACTAACAGGTGTAAATATGTAAATATCTCAGCTCCTTCATCCCTTGTTTGAGGTGATTCTGAGGCTTGTGCTTCACATCTTTCTCCCAAGTTTCTCAATGGGACTGTGTTCCCTTTGCCCACGGTAGCAGCTGATGTGATAATGCCCCATTTATTAACTATATCCCCTCCCTGGCAGATTTGCTCACTCCCTGTATCAGTTTTCCAGGGCTGCCATAACGAAGTACCACAGACTGGGCGACTTAACATAATGTATTTTCTCATGATTCTAGAAGCTAGAAGTCTGACATCAAGGTGTCAGAGTTCAAGATGTCAGCAGGGTTAGTTTCTTCTGAATCTTTCTTCTGGGCTTATAAAAAAATTTTTGTTTAATGTTTATTCATTTTTGGGAGACAGAGAGACAGAGCATGAGCGGGGAAGGGGCAGAGAGAGGGAGACAGAATCTGAAGCTGGCTCCAGGCTCCGCACTGTCACCACAGAGCCCGACATGGGGCTCTGACACGGGGTTCCAACACGGGGTTCCGACACGGGGCTCAAACTCACAAACTGAGAGATCATGACCTGAGCCGAAGTCAGACGCTCAACCGACTGAGCCACCCAGGCGCCCCTCTCTTCTGGGCTTATAGATGGCTGTCTTCTCCCTGTGTCTTCACGTGGTCTCTGTGTGTGTGTGCGTGCGTGCGTGTGTGTGTGTGTGTCCTAATCTCCTCTTCTTATAAGGACACCAATCATACTGTAGTAGGGCCCACCTATACAACCTCATTTTTACCTTAATTACCTCTTTAAAGGCCCTATCTCCAAAGACAGTCACGTTCTGAGGTATTGGGGTTAAGACTTTAGCATATGAAATTTGGATGAAAAATTCAGCCCATAACACTCCCCTGCTGGTGCTGCACCTCCCAAATGAACTACTACTCATATTTTTATCTCAGGGTCTGCTTCTGGGCAAACTCGTATGAAGAAAATCGCTAAAAGATAAGGACTCTTGAAAAAAATAACCAACTTACCCCTGTACACCTTTGATATCCACAGTTCAAGGCTTTACCCATTCTGCCTTGTATTATTGGCTTTTTACGTGTGCACATCTTTTTATATTTTTACAGCCTCACAGTGATGACAGAGACTATGCCGTACTGATCTTATCCCTGACCAGGTAATGCCTTGGATGTAGGAGATACCAGTGCTGCTTGATTTGCTCAAGTCAATGACAGTAGTTCTAATCTGCCTTGGAAACTAGGTTTTAATAGAATAGCCACAAAATCTAAATGACAAATAAAAGTACTTGTTCTTTAATAATGTAAAATCCTTGCTAAGTCAATTGCCAGCAATCTGTACAAATGTACAATACCTAGCACTAAGGTACATAATATATGTTGCCTGAATTAAGGTTCTAATGATTTAAATTAGAGGTATCTATAGCATCATCAATTGGACGCTAAAAACTCAGGATTACAAAGCCACGATTTTTATGTAAAATATCTTCAAAATGCTAGTGCCACCTACTGGTGAGGATTGGCTAGTGTTCTAGGAACCTATTTCTTAGGGCCCTTGAATTTTGATGGTTGTATAACAAGGGGTCTGTCTATACAAAGCATTAGTAAACAATAAAAATTTGATACAATAAAAACATATGATATATAATCACAAGATTCTTGTGAAAAGGAACTGTCATACATTCAATCTTCACATTTATCGTTTTTTTTTTTAATGTTTATTTTTGAGACAGAGAGAGACAGAGCATGAACGGGGGAGGGTCAGAGAAACAGACACAGAATCTGAAACAGGCTACAGGTTCCAGGCTCTGAGCCCGACGTGGGGCTCGAACTCACGGACCGTGAGATCATGACCTGAGCCGAAATCAGATGCTTAACCAACTGAGTTACCCAGGCGCCCCTCAATCTTCACATTTATAAATACACAAGACTCTCAACTCAAACCTCTCTAGACTAGACCCTCAATAATGATTGGCTGAATAAGTGACTAGGGTGAATGAGGGTGACTGATAAGGCAAACAGAACCTCTTGACTGTAAATCAGTCCTATTTTACATTAGAACAGTATTAATCGAGGATTGTATTCTCCCTCTAGACATTATTTACATTTGATAATAAAGCAGTTCTCTCTGACAGCAAGCTTTCAAAGGCGAAAATGCTAGGCAAAGTACACAGTAAGACAAATTTAAGTCCTTTTAGGTTTAAGTAATCAGGCGGCTGTATTTGTCTGAAAATTACTACTGTGCTACCAAGTTATGCTTACAACACAATGCCTTGGGTTCAATTGACCCTGACTTCAAAGTACTTTCCAGACCACTTTCCATGAATTAAGAGAACAGTTTGTTTCCCTTGAGCTGTGAGGACTGGGATAGGGGCACGTGTATAGGATACAAGAAACTGAAACACAAGGAGCAGAAAACTTCAGCACGAAACTCCATCCCATATTCTCCATTAAGCATCAGACCACAGCCGTTAGCGAAGTCTGGAACTTGACCTTTCACCCCGGGCCGGTCCCGCCCCCAATATGGTCCCGCCCACGCCCCGCCTGTTCTCCCGGCCCCGCCTCCACACTCCGGCCCGGCCCCAAGCCCCGCCCCCACTCATATCTCCTCCCGCGCCCCCCGCCCCCCCCGACAGTCCCGCCCCTCAGCTCTTCTCCCGACCCCGCCTCCCGACTCCGGCCCGGCCCTGAAGCTCGCCTCCACGCTCTGGCCCGCCCACCCCTCCCACCCCCTACCCCCCCTTGCCGCGCTCTGTCTCCTTCTAGCTCCACTCCTGGGCTCCACTTCCCGGGTCCGAACCGCGCCTCCCCGCCCAAGCCTAAACCCCGTCTCCACCTCCCTGTCGGAGCCACACCACACGACCCGAACCCGCCTCCCGGGGGCGGAGCCGCACCAGGTGCGGACCCGGGGCGTGGCGGAGGTCCAGGAGCGCCAGGTGCGGCTTCCGTGTCAAGATGGCCGCCGCCTGCCGCATCGGAACCCGGGTACCGCCCGGCCGCCGCCTCTTTGCCGGGACTCCGCTGCTTCGCGTCGCCCTCTGCCTCCTGTGCTGGGCCCCGGCGGCTGTGGTCGCCGTCCCCGAGCTCGGGCTCTGGGCAGCGACGATCAGCGACGTAAGTGGAATGTCGAAACAGAGGCGTGGCGCGTCTCGGGCCCTCAGGGTCCTCGCCGGGACTCCTTCAGACCCCGGTTCCCGGCCCTGGACTTGTTCATCTGGTCTTTCCCGGGCCTGCTCCGGGTCCCTGATACGCCCCCTGAGCCTTTCGTCTGTTAACGGGCGTGGAGACCTCCCTCCTCCGGCTGGACTTGGGCTGTGGGGAAGCTCAGTGAAGCTAGTGCACGGGGACGGCTCTCCCTTCTGCGCGCTGCTGCTGTTCCTGCGGATCGCCTTTCCCTAAATCCTGGCCCCTGGCTGTGCTCTGACGCGCTCTGGTTAGATCAGGTCGTCGTTTATTCAGACCCGAGCCCCCCGATTCTTTGGCACTCCTGCCGGCATCTTTGCCTTTTGACCCCACCTCGGGCCGGGTGCAGCCAGAGGGCCACACCCGTGAGGCCACAGGAAGGACTTTCCCAGGCTTCGCTCTCAGCACAAATTTAAAACGTGTGTGTGCGCCGCTTTCGTTTTCTTCTTTAAATGCGAGAGCTACCCCACCCCTCTTTTCCCTCTTCTGCGGTTCCTGAATTTCTCGAGGGCTCCTGTCACAGTTCGGGGAATGTGTGTGTGGAGATGGGGTGGGACGTGTGATTAAGGAGCGTTTGAAAGGCTAGGCTGGAGGCATGAGTGTGTGGAAACTTCCTTTCCAGGGCAGGATATTTGAGAACTTGGCGTCTGGTAGTTGCATGAGATGATGTAGGAGCAAGGCAAGAGTAGCATTTTGGAAAATTTTGCTAAAGAGGGGCAGGAAATCAGGAAGAGGCCTTATCTCCTGCTTTTCTGGAGTCAGATGACTCACCCAGCTCTGTTTTGAGACGATTATTTTCCATATGCATTGAAATGATGTCTAAGTTCTAAAGGCAAAACTTATATTTTGATTTACTCAACCAGAAACATTTAGTACCAGAGGCTGCAAATACTTCCTACAGCATAGAAACTACACAGGAAGGAAAGTTGGTCTCTTTCTCAATTTTTAAGACCCAGTGCTACCATTTCTTCCAGGGTCCTTCATTATATGCACCAGTGATAATAGTGTGTGCATCTCTATTACTGAATTTCTCTGGACAGTAAACAGAAAAGTCCAAGAGCTACACTCATGGGTTCATGCTGCTTCTCTGGTGAATGGATGACAGTATCATAGAGACTAAGAGTAGACAGTATTGGAAGTGAATGAGCTGTGCACAGATTGTTCAACTCCTTGACCGTATCGGTAAAGATCTTTGCCAACTATGCTTTAAACAGGGCAACTCCAAAGGGCCTGCAGAAAGCATGACTTTGCTTCCTGAATGAGGAAGGTAAGTTTTTCCTTGGATCCCACGTGAGGTCAGTAGCAGTCTGTGAAGCCCTGCTTTGCAGGGAGTAGGCTGATTTTTTCCCCCCATTTCAAGTTGTTGGAACTTGTCCTTCAGAACAAGAAAGGAGAGCAAGCCTTTCATTAATCTGTACTGCAGATGTCTCAAGCAGTGCTTCTTTTGATTGTAAAGGTCAGCAAATAGTTTGAGCACCTTCGGTAATTAGACTGGCTGGCCACTGCTGTTGCAGAGGTGAATTTTAGACAACAGTCCCTTCTCTCGAGAAGCTCACACAGTAGTAGGAACAGCAGATTCATGAATAGTGATTACCTACATGGCAGCATTCTTAGGATATTGCTGGAGCACTGAAGGGGTCACCTAACCCCGCTTCCTAGAGTTGGTGCCTGGCTGGGTCTTAAAAGATGAGTAGATGTTACCTCAGTGAGGAAGAAGGAGGGAGCAGAGCAGCAGTGATGCAGGAAATTCTTAATGTTTCTGCTGAGTGAGGCTCTGGTAGGAGTGTTAGAGTGACTCAGGCCACCATAAACCTTCCAGAGCTTGCTTGGCCCTGGGCCTATGGCTAGGGGTCTAGACTCCAGGACCTGCAGGGTCTGAGGCCAGTGATATTTAGTGCAGTGAGCTAGATTTAGGACTGGAGGGGATGCTGGGGAGAGCGGTGGACTACAGATTACGTGCTTCTTCTGAAGAGGGCAGCTACCATTCGGCTCCAGCAGGTGGATATTATATGGCGGTGTAGGCACAGAATTGCCAGGTCTCCTTTTTTGAAATGTGAAGCCAGAATCCATCTTTTTATCATGTCAGCTAATTCAAAACTTTTTTCGAAAGGGTCCTGCTGATTCACAGAAACCCCATTTAAAGGTTGGAGTAGTCCACCAGGAACAAATTTTGGGTGTGAATGAGGGAGAGCCATTAAGGAGTTTAGACATAAGTACCAGTCACTGCGGCTACTGTATCAGGATGAATTATAGGCTCAGATCTGGGGCAGAAATACCAGCTATTGCAGAACTGTAGGCAGAAGATGTTGAGAGCCTGAATTGGAGCAGTGGTGGCAGGGATGGAGAGGAAGAGCTGCATTTGGGAAGTGTTTGTGAGATCAAGTAGGCGTGCTTTGGGGATTGGGCAATGGAGGTGAGAGACTGGAAGGAGCCAAGGCTGAGGTGACTGAAGATGGCATCACCTGCAGCCAACACGGGCAGTGTAGGAAGAGTTGGCGAGGAGCAGAGAGGACTGTATCTGGTTTAGGACAGGTTAGTGTGGAATGTCTGTTGAACATCCTCACGGACATGACCTTGAGGCGGTTGGGTAGGCGGATCCGGAGCTCAGAGGAGGGGTCCGGGCTGGGGGTTTTGTTGTTGAAACTGTGTTGGGGTGGGAGGCTATCAAGAAAGAGCTGTCATCAGCCTTTTTCTTTCGTTCCTAACCACTTGTTCATTGAACACAATCCCTTCTCACAGCATTTTTATTCTTGGTGAGGGCATTCATTAAATAACTAAGTGATAGATTATTTCGTTTAGTTGTGGCAAGGGTTGTGAAGGATGGGTCCTAGAGACCATGGAAGGGAAGGCCTGGCCTGGTGTGGAGCGTCAAGGAAGACTTCCTGAGGAAGGGACTCTTGAACTGGGCTGAGAAGGGTAAGAAGTCACTAACAAGATGAGGAAAGTGACAGGGAAGGGTTTTTTCAGTCAATTTTCAGGTTCCTGAGGGCAGGAAGGAGTATCCTGCTTTTGAAGCACTGAGTGAAAGGTGCTAAAACAGGTGGGCAGGACTTTGACTATGCAGGGACCTATAAGTGGCAGTAAGAATCGGTCTGTTGTAAGACACAGTTAGGGAGAAGCATGGTTGTTTTATCAAAAGTACATTCATACCAGTATCGCGAGAGCAACTGCAGATGCACAGGTAGGACCCCTGTCCGAGCGGCAGCGATGGTGCAGACGGCAGCCCTGACCCTCTGTGTGATGCTGGCCCCCGCTGAGATGCTAGAGGCAGGGGCATTCTGGAGCCTAGTAGAGAGTTAGATACATGGAACAGGATTTGAAGCAAGTGGGTGATATGACCAGATTTTTAAAATTATTTTAATTTTTTAAAAATTACTTAAAAATTATTTTTAAAAAATCACTCTGGTCACAGGAGTGCAAGAGTTAGAACTGTATATTCTCCAGGGTAAAACTGTACTCCTGAATAGAGAAAAAAAATTTAACTAGATTATTCTGTACTTCCTTGTGTTTTCATTTTAGAAATCAGGACCTTTGATATTTAGGAAAACTGTGTTTAACTCTACAGAAATCAGGTTTTCTGGTAAGTACAATAAACTAATAATATTAACATAACAGTACATTATAAATGAATAACCTCATGTAATATAACAAACTGATATGTTACTAAAACTAATATATATTTTAAACTAGGCTAAATACTTGTTTTTAAGTGGTTCTAAAATTTTCAGGGTTTCTTTTGTTTCAGTGAAGACTTGGTTATTTTCAAGAATGCATTTCTCTGATCCTGTCTCAAAAAATGTAATATGAATCGTTCTTTAAAAATTAAAATTAATGTGTAATAAAGTAGGCTTCTGTGAAATTTGACTCTGAATCCCAGCTTTTAAAACTAGATGAATTCCTTTTATGAGTATATGAAATGTCGTGATTGTGGTAAAGCCTTTATGCCCCTGAAATTTTTACAAATATATCCATCACCATAGAATACAGTAAAAATTACTACATACTAACATTTTAATTAGGATTTTAGAGCTTATGAAAGTGAACTTATTTGTTAGGGACTATGTTCTCTATGTAAATGCCAATGTGTGAGAACTACCAGGTTCTCATACATCTTGAGGTTTTCAAAATATTTTTTTAAATTTTTATATATATATATATATTTTTATTGTTTTATTTTGGGAGGAGCAAAGAGAGAAGGAGACAGAGGGTTCAAAGTGGGCTTTCAGCTGACAGCAGCAAGCCCGATGAGGGGCTCAAACTCACGAACCCTGAGATTATGACTTGAACCAAAGTCAGACACTTAACCGACTGAGCCACCCAAGGTTTTCAGTATTTTTGATGAATTTACAGCAGATCATATTTACTGTGGTCCAACTCCTCTTAGTGTTTCCAGTAACTTGACTAGGTAAATTGGCTGCCAAGGTTAAAGTTTTGGCATAAGGAGTAGTTTTTTGTTGGGTAAAGCAAATTGGCTTCCTGGGGATCCAAAGCCATGCCCCTTTTCTCTATCACAGTACGCTCAGGTCATTTGTTGGGTGATTCTGCTGTATGTCCAGCCATTAGCTAGACAGCAGAGGTGGTTCAAAGCAGTTCATTGATATCCTAGATCATCAGTGGTGATAACAACTTGGTAAGAGGAAATTGAAGTCCAAGGTGGGTGAGGGGAAAAAAAATTGGCATCTAACTGCTTTAGTGAATTCAGATTTCAGTGGCTAGACAAGTAAGACTTAGGAGACTGTTGCAGACAAAAAAAAATTACATGGGGGGGAAAAGTGATATGGACCAGTGAAACACGTAATCTGATTTTAAAAAATCATACCTAATATCTGAGATCAGCTATGAGTAGACCACACTCAAGACAGTGGTATTAATATATCTAAAGAAAGAATGAGGCAGAAGACAGTTAACAGTAAAAGCATAAAAAATATATATGTGAGGGTTTAGTTAAGTAAAGCAGACAGTGTCTAGTAGCACCGATGAGAGAGAGGTCTTCTTTTTTTTTTTTAATTTTTTTTTTTTTTTTAATTTTTTTTTTTCAACGTTTATTTATTTTTGGGACAGAGAGAGACAGAGCATGAACGGGGGAGGGGCAGAGAGAGAGGGAGACACAGCATCGGAAACAGGCTCCAGGCTCTGAGCCATCAGCCCAGAGCCCGACGCGGGGCTCGAACTCACGGACCGTGAGATCGTGACCTGGCTGAAGTCGGACACTTAACCAACTGCGCCACCCAGGCGCCCCTTAATGTTTATTTTTGAGAGAGAGAAAGAGAGATGGAGTATGAGCAGGGGAGGGGCAGAAAAAGAGGGAGACGCAGGTCTGAAGCAGGCTTCAGGCTCTGAGCTGTCACCACAAAGCCTGACATAGGGCTCGAACTCAGGAAGGGTGAGATCGTGACATGAGCCAAAGTCGGACGCTTAATCGACTGAGCCACCCAGGCACCCTGAGAGAGAGGTCTTCTTGAGCTGTGACTGTAGGTAGGACATGTGGCTGATAGATGTAGACGTAGTATCCATCTGAGCCTTCGTTCTGGTGCCATGCTCATCAAGCAGCTTTCATCACCTTTGGGTATCCAGGAAGACATGCTGAAGGGAGAGAGTTAATCATTACACAACCACTTTACAGTTACTGTTCATTTGAAGCAGTAATTGGACATTCCAGATTATACATCTAAATTGGTGTTGTAATGAAGGAGTGAGAATGAGGCTCTGTGTTCTCACAGAACCAATTTTAATGCCTGCAAAAATCTAAGAATTAGTCCCTTGGATATGTGTCCCTGCCATTTGGTAGATGAGACATCTGACTTTCCTTTAGGCGACCCCTCTTTTGGTAGCCCATTCAAGAGGTAGTCTTGTGGAATTGCTGCTGAAAATCTCTCAATGTTATTCACCCCCTACACAGAATAAAAGAAATATGCTATATAGTCATCTCAATATGTACAGAAAAATATTTGGAAAAATTCAACACCCATTCATGATAAAAACTCTTAGAAAACTAGAAATAGAAGGAACTTCCTTAAGCTGGTAAAGACATCTATGAAAACTCTGTAGCTACCGTTATACTGTCTGTTTTCCCCAGATTGGTCTATAAATTCAGCTAATTTCAATCAAAATCCAAGCTGACTTTTATGTAGAAATTGACTAGCTGTATCTAAAATTTATATGCAAGTGCAAAGAACCTAGAATAGCCAAAGCAATTTTAGTAAAAGAACAAAGTTGGAAGACTTACTATTTTATTTCAAAACCTACATAAAGCTTCAGTAACTGTAGCAGTGTGGTACTAGCATAAGGATAGATACATAGAACAATGAAACAGATCAGAGGGGTGCCTGGGTGGCTCAGTGGGTTAGGCGTCCGACTTCTGCTCAGGTTATGTTCTCATGGCGCATGGGTTTGAGCCCCATGTCAGGCTCTGTGCTGACCCCTCAAAGCCTGGAGCCTGCTTCAGATTCTGTCTCTGTCTCTCTCTGCCCCTCCTCCACTCATGCTCTCTCTCTTTCAAAAATAAATAAATATTAAAAAATTTTAAAAAAAAGATCAGAGAGCCCAGAAATAAACCCACATTTATGAGGTCAGTTGCTTCTCAACAAAGATGCCAAGATAATTCTTTAGAGAGAGAATAGTCTTCAATAAATGATGCTGGAACAACTGGATATCCACACTGAAAAAAATCTCATCTTTTACATTGGATTATGGATTTAGATACTCTGTCCCCACTTCCCTGTCCTCCCTCTCTGGGGCTCGATTTGCATATACGTTAGACTGCTTTATATTGTCTCACGGATCACTGAGGCCTTGTTAATTTTTTTTCAGTCTCTTTCTGTGCTTCATTTTGAATCTTTCTATTGCTTTGTCTTCAAATTCAGTGATCTTTTCTTCTCCAGTATTTAATCTCCTGTTAGTCTCATAAAGTGAACTTCTTACTTGGATATTGTAATTGTTCTAATCCCTAGAAGTTTGTTTTTTAATATCTTCTTTCTCAATATCTTCATATTTTCCTTTACATCTTTCAGCATATGGAAAATATTTATAACAGCTTTAATATTCTTCTCTGCTAATCATCTTTGTCCCTTCCATTTTTATCATAATGACTAATCTATCATGATTATGAGTTAGTTTTCTTTTTCTGTCTAGGGTTTTGGTTGGATGGTGGATATCATGAATGTTAGCTTCTTAAGTGCTGTAATTGTATTTTATAGTTGTATTCCTTTGACTTTGTTCTGACAGACAGCTGAGTTTCTTTTGGGGGAGTTTGATCTTTTCCAGTTTTGTGTTTAATTTCTTTCAGGATGGATCTGGAGTAGCTTTAACTGTAGGGCCAACTTAGCACCACTTCTAAGATGTGACCCTGCTACATTTCTCCTGAATGCTTGGTGTATTTAATGAGGCCCCTCCACTCTTGCTAGTGGAAACTCAAACAGTTACGAGCCCTGTATGACCTCTGAGAGTGATTGGGCTTCTTTCTATGCATGGGCTGGCTGCCATGCAGGCAGGCTCAATAGTATCTCTGTCCAGATTTCTTTTACTCTCTCTCTGTGCAGGTTCCAGCTCTTGAGTATTCTCCCCCAGAAATTCTACCAGCCTCAGCTTCTTGAACTGCAGTCTCAGGGCTCAGTTTGGATTCCTTCTGGTTACCAGTGGTTCCCTTCTGGTTCACAGTGATCCCAGCCTCCTGGTATTCATGTCCTTATGTAGTCCCCTACCATATTGTATCAAGGTTGGTCTAACCAAGAAATATGATAGAGCTAATGGCATATCACTTCTGAAACTAGGTCATAAAAGATACTGTGGCTTCTTCTTTGCTCTTTCTCTCTGATGGCCTATTCTGTGGGAAGCCAGCTGCCATGTTGTGATGACACTCCCAAAACAGCTCTTCCTAATTCTAGACTTAATCCTTTTCAGTCTGTCTAATCACATTACCCTCCTACCTGAAATATTTGGTGTTACTTTGTAACATTCAAAATAAAGGAAAACTCCTTAGCAAAGCATAGTACCCCTTATGACTTTTCTCCAGCACTCTACTCCAGCTTCAGCTCTTCCCTCTTTCTCCAATCTGTGTTCTGACCATAGCAAACTATTTTCAGGTGGTCATACTCATGCCTGCTCTCACATACCCTGCCCTGAGCATTTGCATATACTGTTTCCACCCTCCTTATCACCTAGCTAACTCCTGCTCTTCACATTAGAGGTCTCCTCCACCAGTAAGCCTGTCAGCACCCCTTCTTTATGCCCTCCTAGACTATGCTAGGTGCCCTGCTCAGGGCTCCTCTGACTCCCTGTTCTCAGCCCCTTATTCTGTCTAAGGTGCCTACTTAACTGTTATTCCTCCCCTGCCCAATACCTCTAATATCAAGGACAGGGGTTGTTTTCGTTTACCATTATGTCTCTTTCTGGCACACAAGGGGGTGCTCACTCAGTATTTTTTGAATGAATAAGTTAGTGAAGAGAAGAGTTTAGAGTGCGGTGAGCAGTGACTTAGCGTATTCCGTTGCTCAGTTGATTTTAATGCTGGATTTAACGTACAGATTAAATGAATAGTATTTGGTTAACTATAATAATTTAATTTAATGAACTTACCTCATTTTGCAGTGATTTTGGGGAGAAATTAGGTAATATTTTATTCATTGTTTCATTATAGTAACCTATTTTAAGGTGCATTCTTGAAACCTGAAAGCTTACATAGGAGTACATATAGGATTGTTGTACAATAAGACTTTCTTTTTTCTAAACAGTTAAGTCATTCAGTTGTTCTGGGCCTGTGAAGTTTACCATCGAGTGGTATTTGAAGTATCATACGTGTCAGAATGAATATTCTAAGCTGGAGGTAAGTAAAATGCAAAATTTTAAGGTACGTAAAGCTATGAAGGAAAAATTATGAGTATAAAGATTTATTAGCTCATCAGGTGAGGAGGCCAGAAATGTGGATTGTCGTTTTAAAAGTGCCACAGATGTATTTTGGGACTTAGGCAAGAAATGTTTTAATTTTATCAAAGTATATAGCTTCTGAGAAGGAAACAAATCTTTTAGTTTCCTTTTTGTCTTGAGAGAAATGTTAGTAAATATTTAAATCAGTCATGTTGGAACTGTAGATAAAGATGTTGTGGGTCACATACAAATAAAAATCAACATAGTTTAAGAAAGAAATGTGAAAGTTTTACTTCATTCAAAAAGTTAGTGACAGGACACCTAGAACTTTAGTGAAGTCAGGTAGCTTTAGTGAGTAGAAGTAGATCTCCCAAAGAGGTGAGGGGAAAGGAGACCCCCCCACCACCCACCCCGGCCAAGGAAAGAAGGGGGAGGGTGTAAGAAGAGGAAATAGGCCCCACTGGGTTTCTTCTTCCCCTGCAGGGTCCACTGGGCTCAGCAGAGTGTCCTCCTGTGGACACCTGATGGTTGCTCACAGTCATTTCCGTCGCGGCTTCTCTGTTGTTTGTGTGCTCCTAGCATGAATCGTGTGCATTTCCATACTTTTATCTGTATTGTCTTTCCATTTGGGGTGAAAGGTGCCATTGTCCTCAAATATTGCCTTTGTGACTTTATTCCCTGTTATTTCACCCCTACATACTAAATACTTCAGTGTGTCCTGGGATGCCTGGGTGGCTCAGTTGGTTGAGCGTCTGACTTCAGCTCAGGTCGTGGTCTCGCAGTTCGTGAGTTTGAGCCCGTGTCACGCTCTGTGCTGACAGCTCAGAGCCTGGAGCCTGCTTCAGATTCTGTATCTCTGTCTCTCTCTCTCCCCCTCCCCTGCTCATGCTCTGCCTCTCTCTGTCTCTCAAAAATAAATAAATGTTAAAAAAAAAAAAAATACTTCAGTGTGTTTCCTAAGAACAAAGGTGTTCACTTAGCTTGCACAGTGCAGTGATAAAATTGAGGGAATTTAACATTGATACAAAATTATTATCTAACAAACAGATCTTATTAAAGTTTTGCCGGTGTTCCCAAAACATCCTTTTTGGCAGTTTGTTGTTATATTTTTTTCTCCTGGTACAAGATCCAATCTAGGGTCACAGTGTATTTCTATAGTGTTTTGTTTTGTTTTTGTTTTTGTTTTTTGTCTTTCACGATATGACACTGATATATTTGAAGTATACAAGCCACTTATTTTTATAAAATGTCCCTCAGTTCCAGCACTTCTGATGTTTCCTCTTGATTAGATTCTGGTTATATTTTTGGCAGGAGTACCAAAGAATTCAGGTTTGTCCCATTTTTGGTAATGATAACTTTTGATCTGTTGGTTAAGGACATTTCTGCCAGGTTTCTCCACTGTAGAGTTACGACTGTTCTCTTTGTTGTTAACAATAACTTGTGAAGAAGTACTTTTGTACTTGTGTGTGAATATCCTGATTTTTCATCAGTTCTTGTCTGAACATCCTTTGACTCTTGCCTGATGAATCAGCTATTGCTCTGATAATTGCTTAGTGGTGATTTTCTAATTCCATATTTCCTTCTGCTTTGTTAACATTCTTCCATGAAGATGAGCCTGTTCTTTTCCTCTTGTCTTAACCTGTCAGTCACCTGAGCAGTCATCAGCATGGACTCATTGAATTTTACTTTGTTAGATGGGTTATAATCTGTTACTATTTTGTATTTATTTGGCTCAAACTGTTTCCTACTGGCCAGTCGAAGCCAACTTCACCTTTTATTGATGACTAGAAGCTGCCATTAGGAGCCTGGTTTTATTCATCTGTCTTTGGTTTATCTTTCCTTATTGTTAATTTTTTTTTTAACGTTTATTTATTTTTGAGACAGAGAGAGACAGAGCATGAATGGGGGAGGGGCAGAGAGAGAGGGAGACACAGAATAGGAAGCAGGCTCCAGGCTCTGAGCCATCAGCCCAGAGCCCGACGCGGGGCTCGAACTCACAGACCGCGAGATCATGACCTGAGCTGAAGTCGGAGGTTTAACCGACTGAGCCACCCAGGCGCCCCTATCTTTCCTTATTGTTAAATGCTGCTTTTCTTTGTAAAATCTTTTTATACATGGGATAAAAGGAAAGTAGCCTCAGGACAAAATATTTTTTATTTCTCCGTGAACCATCTCCTGCGATAATACCGTATCACCTTTCTTCCTGTAAGATTATACTTGCATTATGTGTTACTGTATCTGAGCATATTGGAATGGCTAACATGTCATGATAACTTCATCATACTTCAAATTATATTTAAAACATTTTTCTTGGGACGCCTAAGTGGCACAGTCGGTTAAGCATCTGACTTTGGCTCAGGTCATGATCTCACAGTTCGTGAGTTTGAGCCTCGCGTGGGGCTCTGTGCTGACAGCTCCGAGCCTAGAGCCTGTTTCAGATTCTGTGTCTCCCTCTCTCTCTGCCCCTCTCCCACCCTCCCCCATCTCTCTCTCAAAACTAAACATTAAAAAAACACTTAAAAATGTTTTTCTTTTCAGTATTTTGTTCTGCATGTTTTTAAGTGCTCCAAACTGAATAAATCTTTGATATCATTTAGATGTTAAGTTTTACTTATCTTCCTGAGTAAGAAGCGTGGAAACAAATTGTAACCCAGAATTTTGCCTTGAGTAGGAGGAGCTATCACAAAAACATGAACCTAGCATTGAGGAAGACTTTTGTGGCCATTATTTCAAGAACGTTGAATGTTGGACAACAAAATATGAAAACGTAAATTGCAACAGCGACTCACAGGTGTTTCCCTCATTGAATGTGAGTATATGTGTTGTCAAAGTAGAATTTACTGTGCTCCCACTGAATACAAGTAGTAACTTACATTCTATTCTGTCAACATTTTGATAAAAGAAAGGTGCTTAATTAGTTATTTTTAGGTTAAGTTCTTTTGAATGTGTGGTAGTAGGTAATAAGTAAGGTACTGGCACCGTTGTTCCATTTCTTTGTACCCCTTTGCAGCCACACTCTTGAAAAAGAGCCCTTTTGTCTTCCTATCCTGATCTGTTGTCAGTTCATCTGTCACTCTCTCTTGTTTCCACTCCAGTCCTACCTTTGCCCCCGTTACTCCATCAGAACAGCTAGTCAAGGTTTCCAGTGACCTCCATGTGAGATCTGGTGGTCTCTTAGTCTTACCAAAGGTCTGCCGGCCTTCTTGACTTATCACACTTAACCTACTTGAACACTGTCCCCTCCCTTATGCACTTACTTCCCTCCCTGTCTGGAATATTAGATCCCAAAATGTTGATAGCACTCATCCACGAGTTGTGAGGCTGTGGGTCATTTTATCTTATTTTTGTTCTGTAAATTCTGAAATGAAAATATATCTTTGGTAAAAATAGTAAAGGGTTCTTAAAATGTGTATTGAGGTGTGATAAATGTAAAGTGTACGTATCAGGAGTGGATGGCTTGATGAATTTTCAGAACTTGAACACACCAGTATAGGCCCAGATCAAGTACAGAATATTTTAGCACCTAGACTCCCCTTTTAGTTCCTAATACCTTCCCCACCAAAGGTAGCCACTATCTTGATTTAAAAAATAATTTTTCAATGGGGCGCCTGGGTGGCTCCGTCGGTTGAGCGTCTGACTTCGGCTCAGGTCATGAACTTGAGGTTCATGAATTTTGAGCCCCATGTTGGGCTCTGTGCTGACAGTTCAGAGCCTGGAGTCTGTTTCAGATTCTGTGTCTCCCTCTCCCTCTGTTCCTCCCCCACTTGCATCTGACTCTCTTGTCTCTCAAAAATAAATAGATTAAAAAAACTTTTTTTTAAATTTTTTTCAAAAGCAGGATTTTGTTACTCATGTTTGGGCTACAAAGAGATGTGTTCTTTGGTGTTTAGCTTTCAAATCTTTACTTTTCTCATAACGTATTTTTTTCTTGATTGTTAAGACAGCTTTTCCCCCCTAGAAATGCAGCAATATAAAATGGAATTATGTTGTTTGTTTTTCCAGAATAAGGAACTAATTACAAATATCAGAAATGTTTCCAACCAGGAAGGATCAACAGTAAGTCATTTTATTTGTCTTTAAATCAAATGTATAGAAGTTCTAGTAAGCCTGAAAAGAATAGATACTTGGACAGTGATATACAGTAGGGTTATTAGAAGTGGGGAAGAAAAAAGAAGCGTTATATCAAATAGTATATTTTTGTGTGTATCTATATGAATTTTGTATGTATTTGTTTCTGTCTTTGTTTAAAAATTCCTTTTAGGTTGTAACTTAAGGTTAACTTCTTCGCAGCCTTTTTTCAAATGCCTAGCATAGCAATGGGCTGGTCTGGATCATCATTGAGGATGGAAATAAATAGATAGAGTCCATGAGTGTAGCACCGGGGAGGAGAGAATTTGGTATTTGGGGGAATTCTGAAAGTCACAAGACCAAGAGGTGGGGAGGGTTGGAAGCAGCTGTGTGTAGGGACTGAAGACAGGTTTAGGAGAGCTTACTTTGCTTTTATCTTGTCATCCTTCGTGTTTCCAGCTTTGCACAGGCCGTGTCTCAGGTGGAGGAGTAGGAAATGAAAGGGAAAGATAGGAAGTCTTCTGGAAGGATGTATGTGAAAAGTTTGATTCAGTTATGTGGGGGCATTGTGGCGTTCACAGGCATTACACTGAGCAGTGTCCTTTCCCGGCAGGACTGCTAGTAACATAGATCTTAATAAGTAATTGAACCTATGTACCAAATCTGTGCAGTCTCTCTAACAATGTTATCTGACTTCTAACTCCCCCAGTTCAGTTCAAAACCACACCCATTTAAAAACTGAATGCTTGAGGGGCGCCTGGGTGGCTCAGTCAGTTGAGCCTCCGACTTCAGCTCAGGTCACGATCTCACGGTTTGTGAGTTCAAGCCCCGCATCAGGCTCTGTGCTGATGGCTCAGAGTCTGGAGCCTGCTTTGGATTCTGTGTCTCCCTGTCTCTCTGACCCTCCCCCGCTTGCACTCTGTCTCTCAAAAATAAATAAATGTAATAAAAATTAAAAACTGAATGCTTGATATTAGGATAAAATGTGGGAAGGGTAATATTAGGAAAAAATATTTGAATGGTAATATTGAGTAAAACATAGAATGGTAACATTCAGGGGAAATTCTTTAGAAATACTGAAAGTAGAAAAATTGAAGAGTAGAAAAAGCTTTTTCCTCTTCCATTGCTTTGGTTCTGAGAGGCCCATGGTGAGGGAAATCCTTCCAGTGTCCACTGTCCCTCCACTACCTACCATTTTTTTCATTGTTTCAAAAGACTGAAAAGTGGGGCACCTGGGCAGCTCAGTCAGTTAAGCAACCGACTCTTGGTTTTTGGCCCAGGTCATGATCTCACAGTTTGTGAGTTTGAGCTCCATGTTGGGCTCTGTGCTGACAGCAAGGAGCCTGCTTAGGATTCTCTCTCTACCTGCCCCCCTCTGCCCCTCCCCTGCTCATTTTCTCTCTCTCTCTCAAAATAAATAAACTTAAAAAAAATTTGAAACAGTGAAAAGTAACCCAATTCAGTTACTAAAAGTTGTTTTAAAATGTGGTGAACAATTGTTTATATTTTCTATAGCAATTTTTTAAAACAACATGAAGGATATTTTTTTTTTTTCCTGTTTCAGGATGTGATAGCCAGAACACAGAGAGATGGGTTTCATATATTTATTGTTTCTGTGAAAACGGACAAAACAGATGCAAGATGGAATTTGAATGGTATATTTAAACTGCATGCGTGTTTGCTGTCTGCTTTTACTGTATTCTGTGTTTCTGTCATTGACCCAAATCTACATTTTTTGGTTAAAATACATCATTGAAAAACAAATCTCTGTGAATCACAAAAACAAATGACCTATTTATCTGGGGGACTTAAAACTTTTGGCTTATCTTACTATTATATGTTTTAATGGATTGGAAATTTGGGGCGCCTGGGTGGCGCAGTTGGTTAAGCGTCCGACTTCAGCCAGG